>NC_143580.1:103486776-103849015 GCF_048544385.1 Mastigoproctus giganteus
TAATTCTGCTGTGTATACACTGCACTCTTTCGGTAGCTGTTGTGTTAAAGTTATATTTGGGAATACTGCTGCTACTCCCACTAAAGTGTCTGTTTTTGAGCCATCTGTATATATTGGAATATAGTCAGGAAATTGAATTCTGTGCTCTGCATGTAACTGTTGGAAGATTGTTGAAGGTATCGCTTTTTTATTCCATTTCTGAAAGGAGAATTCGCATATTGGGATATGCGAATCCCATGGTGGAGAAGTATGAACTGGCATGTGTGCTATTTTGTCTATATTAAGGTTATGTACTGCCAAAAAGTCTTGCATTCTAATGCCTAGGGGTCGGTTTGCTTGTTGGCGATTCTGATATATGTTTCTGCATCGTGGATCAAAGAGGGTCTCCCAAGTAGGGTGTGCATGCATAGATTTTATTTTAAATGTATAATACAATGCGAGTTGCTGTCGCCTAAGAGTTAAAGGTGGTTCGTTGGCTTCAGCATAGAGACTATATATGGGAGAGGTACGATAAGCGCCAGTAGCTATACGCAGTGCATTGAGTCACAGCCGGTAGACAATTCTTTCCCCAATGAAGAAAATAGGTATCACAGGTCAGTTGAGGAAAGGTAGTCCATGGTGGATGAGAGTAATTCTTTATCTGTTGCCTATTGTGGAGAGGAACATTCCAGTTCTGTGATATTTCAAGGAGCCGTTGGCCAGCTGGTTGGATTTTACTTGGCATATTACTGTAGAGATTAACCAGTGGTTGATTAAAAAGGTATGGCTGAATAGGATGCGAATAGCAAGTTTGTATTTTGGCTGCATATTTAAGTAATAACATTTTTCTACGAAGATGCAAAGGGGGCTCATGAGCTTCAATGTATAGGCTCTGAGTTGGGGATGTCCTGTATGCACCAATTGCAATCCGCAGTGCATTATGTTGAATAGGATCCAGCCAGCGAAGCACATATCCTTCGGGCAGAATCATAAACTGGAGCACCATAATCTAAACGGGACCTAATTAGTGCTCTATATAAGAGCAGCAAAGTTGTACGGTCTGCTCCCCAAGAGAGGGCAGATAAAGCTCTTAGCATGTTGATCTTTTTAAGACAGGCAGTACGTATTAATTTAACATGCTCAAAGAAATTGAACATACTGTCCAGGATTAGTCCTAAGAATTTCATATTGCTGGCAATCGGAATGATGGAATTTGAAATCCGAAGTTCAGGATCTGCATGCAATTTGCGTTGACAGCAAAAATGGATCGCAGCTGTTTTCTGTTGGGAAAGACGATATCCATTGAGCTCAGCCCACTTTTGAACTTTATTGAGGGACATCTGCAATTGCCTTTCGATAGATCTCATGTTCTGAGAATGGCAAGAAATAGCGAGATCATCAGCGTACAGCTAAGCCTCTACAGTATTTGGGAGTACTTTTGTAATGGAATCAATTGTAAGGGCAAACAAGGTTGCACTGAAAACTGATCCTTGCGGTACTCCTTCTTCCTGCGAGAATGAAGCAGAAAGGGAATTTTGATATCTCACCTGGAAAGATCGGCTTTGAGGAAGTTCCTAATAAATATGGGTAGGTTGCCTCGTAGACCAAGATTATATAGGTCACTGAGAATGCCATACCGCCAGGTAGTATCAAATGCCTTCTCTATATCAATGGAGACAATGACAAGGTGTTCGTTTTTCACAAAGGCATTGCGAATTTCAGATTCCGCCTTGATCATCAGATCTAGGGATGACCTGTTTTTGCGAAAGCCATATTGACAATTACTCAGTAGATGTTGAGTTTCAATGATCCAAGTGAGTCGACTATGGATCATTTTTTCGAGAATTTTACCAAGGCAACTTGACAGAGATATTGGTCTGTAACTATTAGAATTGGAGGGATCTTTTCCAGGTTTCAAAAACGCCAAAACTGTAGCATGGTGCCAAGAGGTTGGATAAATATTTTCCAGGAAGATCCGATTAAAAAAGATTAGAAGCAGTTGTACGTTTTTGTCATCGAGATGCTGCAGCATGACATAGTATATGCCATCTGGCCCAGGGGCACTGTTTCGTGTTGTTCTGATGGCCTGTAAAAGTTCACAATATTGCAGAGGCTGATTATAGGGAAGTGATAGTGAGGTTCGAAAGTTGATAGGTCTCTGTTCGGTGGCGGTCTTAATTTTCTGGAATTTTGGAGTGTAATTTGATGCAGCCGATATTTGAGCAAAGGTTTTGCCTAAGGCATTGGCTATATCTAGAGGAGCAGAGAGTTCTTGCCCATTGCAGGAGAGAAGTGGGGATGGAACAGTTGGAAACTTACCAGAAAGCTGCCTAATTTTTTTCCATATTAGTCTGGAGTCAGTGTTTCTATTGATAGTTGATACGAACCTAGTCCAAGAATCTTTCTTGGCCTGCTTTTGAATGTAACGCGCCTTTGCCCTCAGTTTCTTGTAGCTAATTAGATTAGCTGTGGTTGGAGATCGACGGAATAAATTAAATGCTTTATTTTTTTCCTTCTTTGCTTTTGTGCACTCTTCGTTCCACCAGTAGTTGAAATGCCGTCGGGACGGGGGATTTGATAATGGAGTTGAGTACTTAGCTGCAACTAAGAGACGGGATGTAATACAATCAGTAACTTCATCTATGGGCTGTAGTTGAATAGTTTTTTTGTCAAGAGTGACTGCTGATTGAAATTTGGCCCAATTGGCTTTACAGAATTTCCATATCCTGCAGGGTTCATCTAATGGTGGTTGTAAAGTCAACAGATTACAAACAATTGGAAAATGGTCACTGCACATGGGATCATCCAGAGTGGACCATTGTATAGCTGAAAATAGTATCGGGGAGCAAATTAATAGGTCAATGGCAGAGGTCTGTCAATTAGGTAACTGTATATGGGTGTGCGAGCCACTGTTAAGAAGAGTGAGGTTTTCTTTTTCCAGTAAAGTTTCAATCAGTCTGCCGCGTCTGTCTAATTTAGATGAACCCCATAAAGGGTGGTGGCCGTTGAAATCCCCTAGCAGGCAGATAGGGGAGGGTAGCTGCAGTAAAAGTTCTTTAAGATCATTATAAGTGTAAGCATGGTTTGGTGGGAGATAAACTGAGACTAGAGTTAATGCAGTTTGAGTAATCAGACGCACAGCGACAGCTTCGATTTGGGTTTGGAGAGTAATTTGCTTAGCTGGAATCCTTGTACTAATTAAAATAGCTACACCACCTCGAGCAGAATCGGATATATTCCGATCTCGCCTATAGACAGATTAGTTTTTGACGGAAATGGAAATTTGAGGAGTTAAATAGGTTTCTTGCAGGCAGAAACCAACTGGAGAGTAGCGATTAATTAAATAACGGATGTCGTCAATGTTTCCACGAAAGCCTCTGCAATTCCATTGTAAGATGTTAGACATTATTTGAATTTAGAGGAAGAAGCTGTACCTGACGTGGCTGTCTTATGGCGTTCTTGCTTTGGTTTGTCTCTTTTCGGGAAGGAAGGGCGACCAGTGTCCATCTCTTCTTCAGCAAATATTTCCAGAATTGGATCTTCCTGTTTGGGTGGATACTCTGCCTCCATCGATTTGTCCTGGATAATCTTTTTCAAAGTCGAACTATCATTATTTGTTGTTGTTGTTGTTGTTGTTGTGGGGGTTTTTTGCCGCATAAGCTGCTTTGGCTATAATGCGCCTATTCCTTTATTGTAATAAACTATTAGAATTTCTTGTCACGTCAGATAAGGAGATTCAGAAATGAGTAAAAAGTCCAATTTTCTTCAGAAAATTAAAAAATTCAGGAATATTTGCATTGTCACCAATGACATTCTCTAGGGTTATTGGTTTCCGAAGGTTAACCAAAGATAGTAGGGTTGTATTTCTGTCTTGATTATAGTGTGGGCATTCAATGAGAATGTGTTTCACAGTCAAATTTAGAGAACAATGTGGACACTGTGGTGGATCATCTCCTGTGAGTAAATGAAGGTGAGTCAAATGTGTATGGCCTATTCTTGATCTTGAAAGAAGTACTTCTTCTCGTCTTGATGAACGGACACTGGAACGCCAAATTCTAGGATCCTGTTTAAATTGAAAAAGTTTGTTATTTGTTTGAGAGTGCCAGAGTGCTGTCCATTCTGTTAGGCATGCACCACGAATGATTTGTGGATAGTCTGATGCTGGAACAGGTATATTGGTTAAATTTAAGGTAGATGGATTTTTTGCAGCTTTATCGGCCAGTTCATTACCAGAAATTCCAGAATGTGCTGGAATCCAGCAGAAGGTGATGAGTTGGTGGCGCTCTTCAATCTGCAGTAATAATCTTCTAATTTCATTTAGAAAAGGGTGATCTTTATCTGCGGAGTTAGATAATGCCATAATTGAGCTGAAGGAGTCAGTGTAAATAACAAATTTTAATGAGCAGTCAGAACTGAGATTTTCTAAGGCTAGTTTAATTGCATATAATTCTGCTGAGAAGATGCTGAATTCAGGTGGAAGGGATGCTGAGATGGTGGTATTTAGGAACACTGCTGCTGCTCCAACGTTTGAGTTAGATTTAGAGCCATCTGTATAAATTGGAGAAAAGTCAAAATATCTGTGAGTGTGAATTGCATGAAGTTGTTTCACATTTGATTCTTGAAGAACATTTTTTCCCCACTGGCTAAGGTAAGTGTCACAGGTGGGTAGAGGAGTACACGTCCATGGTGGTTGAGCGCATGTTACTACTTCTTGTACAGAATGAATGGGGACATTCCAAACCTGCATTAGTTCAAGAAGGCGAAGACCAGCTGGTTTTACTATGGTAGGCTTAATTCTGTAGAGGCTTTCTAATGGTGGCTTGAATAAGTATGACTGAATTGGATGCGAGGCACAACTATGTATTTTAACGGCATACTTCAGTAGCAATGTTTTCCTACGTAGAGTTAAAGGAGGCTCATGTGCATCGATGTAGAGGCTATGTGCTGGTGATGTTCTGAAAGCCCCAAGTGCAGTCCTCAAGGCGCTGTGCTGAACTGGATCAAGCCAGCGCAAAGCACTTGCTCTGGCAGAATCATAGACAGGTGCACCATAATCGAGACGGGATCGGATTAATGCCCTATATAACCGAAGTAGGGAGGTGCGATCTGCACCCCATGTTAGGGCGGGTAAAGTTCTGAGTATATTTAACTTTTTTAAACAGGAAGTACGAACATTTTTTATATGGTCTAAGAAATTTAATTTGTTGTCAAGGATTAATCCTAGAAATCTGATGTTAGTAGTGACTGGGATGGAAACATTGGAAATTTGAAGTTCAGGATCCAGATGGAGTTTGCGTTGTCGACAAAAATGGATAGCAACTGTTTTCTGTTGTGAGAGTCGATAGCCGTTAAGGCTGGCCCATTGTTGTATTTTATTCAGTGATATCTGAAGTTGCCTTTCAATAGATCTCATGCTTTGGGAATGACAGGAAATGGAAAGGTCATCAGCGTAAAGATATGATTCAACTGTGTTTGGAAGCTGTTTAGTGATGGAATCGATTCTAAGAGCAAAGAGAGTGGCACTCAGTACAGATCCCTGAGGAACACCTTCTTCCTGAATGAAAGTTGTAGAGAGGTCGTTTTGGTATTTTACTTGAAACGATCTAGTGTATAAAAAGTTCTGAACAAATATGGGAAGATTGCCCCGTAGACCGAGAGAATAAAGATCACTAAGTATGCCATGTCGCCAGGTGGTGTCAAAAGCCTTCTGTATATCTATAGAAACCATTACCAGATGCTCATTTTAACGAAAGCATTGCGAATGGCAAATTCAGCCTTGATCATGAGATCTAAACATGATCTGTTCTGTCGAAAGCCATGCTGACTATTGCTCATTAGATGTTGTGACTCTATTATCCATACAAGTCTACTGTGGATAATTTTTTCAAGGATTTTGCTGAGGCAGCTGGACAGAGATATTGGTCTATAGTTATGGGGATTGGTTGGATCTTTTCCAGGCTTCAGGAAAGCCAAAACAATAGAGTGGTGCCAAGAAGCTGGATAAACATTTTCTAAAAAAATACGGTTGTAAAAGACCAGGAGGAGGCGCAAAGCTTTGTCATCAAGATGTTGCAGCATGATATAATAGATCCCATCTGGTCCGGCGGCACCATTACGAGCTGTTTTAATGGCATGCAATAGTTCAGAATATTGTAGAGGTTTGTTATATGGTAGAATGAGGGGAGTTTGGAAGTTAACAGAATACTGTTCTCGACTGTTTTTAATTCGTTGGAAAGATGTAGTATAAGCTGATGTTGCTGAGATCTCAGCAAAAGTATTGCCCAGAGCATTAGCTATATCCGAGGGACTAGATAAATCTCGCCCATTCCAGGAGAGGACTGGAGAAGGTATGGTTGGAAACTTACCAGAGAGCTGTCTAATTTTTTTCCAAATTAATTTGCTGTCAGTGTTTCTGTTATTGTTGATGCAAAACGGGTCCAGGATTCTTTTTTGGCTTGCCTCTGTATGTAACGTGCTTTTGCCCTTTCTTTCTTATAATTTATCAGATTGGCTGTGATTGGATATTGCCGAAACAAATTCCACGCTTTATTTTTTGCCTTTTTTGCTTTGGTGCACTCCTCGTTCCACCAATAATTATAGTGTTTACGGCCCGGTGGATTTGATAATGGTATTGTATCTTTAGCCACGTTTAGGAGATGCGACGTGATGTAATCTGTCACATCATCAATACGCTGGAGACGGATTTTTTTCTCATCGAAACAGATTGATGACTGAAATTTTGCCCAGTTTGCTCTTGTAAATTTCCATTTCCTGCAGGGTTTAGTTAAATGAGTCTGTGTTATCAATACCTTGCATACGATTGGGAAGTGATCACTGCCCATAGGATCGTTTATAACATACCAGTCTATGGTCGGGACCAGTACTGGAGAACAAATGGAAAGATCTATTGCTGAAGTATGTCCAGTTGGGAGCTGAATGTGAGTGTGCGTGCCAGTATTCAGTGTGGCGAGGTTTAGTGCATCTAAAAGTCTTTCAATGAGTCGACCACGTGTATCCAATTTAGAAGCACCCCATAGGGGGTGGTGCCCATTAAAGTCCCCTAAAATACAGAAAGGTGGAGGTATCTGTATGATGAGGTCTTCAAGTTCTTTTAGACAGTATGTATGGTTTGGCTGCAGGTAGATTGACACAAGTGTTAATGAAATATGGAGCGTTATACGAACAGCAACAGCTTCTATTGCAGTTTGCAGTGGGATATGCTTTTTTGGGATCTTTGAATTTATCAGAATTGCAACACCACCATGGGCAGCATTTGCTGTATTACGGTCTCTTCGATAAAGACAATAGTTCTTTATCGAAGGAGAAATCTGTGAAGTTAAGTAAGTTTCTTGGAGACAAAGAGCAACTGGTGAATACCGATTTATCAGATCATGAATATCGTCTGTATTGCAACGAAAGCCTCTGCAGTTCCATTGCAAAATACAAGGCATTATTTGTGTTTAACTGATGGAGCTGTATCTGACTGCTTTTTGAAGGTGACTGGCTTATGACGTTCTAATTTTGATTTATCTTTTTTGGAGAAAACTGGCCGACCAGTGTCCATTTCTTCTTCTTCAGCATGAATTTCTAAAATTGGATCTTCTTGTATAGATGTGCTATCTGTATCCATGGTTGTGCTCTGGGTATTTTTCATCGCATTTGAGTTTGTAATATCGGACGTAGTAGTACTCATTGGAGGAGGAGATGCTGCTGGTATTGTCAGAGGAGTATTATTTGCCTGGTCTGAGACTTTGGGCTGTTGTTTGCGTACACTTGGTTGTTTCTCAGAGAGGACAGTTCTAGCCCAATCAGAAATTGATTTATTAGTGGAAACGGTGACATCTGTTTGAGTGGAGACTGTTTCATATTTTTTTACTGCATTGGCATAGGTTAAATTTTTGTTTATAATAGGTGTAACTTGTTTTCTTGCTTCTTGGTAGCTGACTTTATTCTCAACCTTGTATTTTACGATTTTTTTCTCTGTTTTCCATTTTTCACAGGTTTTGGAATATGCAGGGTGGTCACCTTTGCAGTTAGCGCACGTCATTTTTGTAGCCGAACAGTCACTTTGATTGTGTTCAGAGGACCCACAATTGGGGCAGACTGGAACTCCTCTGCACACAGTTTGCGAATGGCCATACTTTTGGCATTTGTAACATCGTAAAGGATTGGGAATATATGGGCGAATGCGGCATAGCAAGTAGCCTGCTTTTACAGAGGTGGGTAAGTCAGGGGTATTAAACGTGAGAATAATGTTTCTGGTAGGTGTAAGTTGATTGTCTTTTTTAGTCATTATGCGCTTTGCTTTAATGACATTTTGTCCCTGCAACTCTTGGGTTATTTCTTCCTCGCTGACATTTAGAAGATCCCAACTGGATATCACACCCTTCGATGAATTTAGGGTTGCGTGGGGAGATATTTTTACTGGAATACCAGCAAAATTACTAAGTTGTAAAAGTTTCTCCGAGTGTCTGTGGTTAGTAGTTTCCACTAATAGGTCTCCTGATTGCAGTCTCTTGACAGTCTTAGGAGATCCTGCAATACCTTCCAGTTGTTTTTGAATCACAAAGGGAGACAGTTTACTCATAGGTTGACTAGAGAGGGAGTGGAAAATGAGAAACGATGGGCAGGGTTGCTCCATCCTGTCAGTTTTCAGTCTTTTGGTGTTATTACCTAAATCGAGATTTGTGTCACGGTCATTGTAATTTTCGGTCCTGGAGCTCGAAGGCTCTAGTGGTGGATAAGTATTTTTATCCATGTTAGCTCCTTTTGGCCCTGGGGGTTTTTCTTTACCTCCCAGGTTACCGGCCCCGCCACGGGGAGGCAGGAGCAGTGCGACGAGGTGACCAAGCGGCTGTTAGTTGAGTTAGTACTAAAGGAAAAAGAAACAGAAAGGTGTCTTTCCTTTCTGGGCCTTTGTCTACTACTTGTAGAGCGAAAGAGCTACTGAAATATAAAATGAAATGAAGAAAACGCTATTCAGAAATAAACAGAATATGTATTGGCAAAAGCTCTTTAGCTAGTTCACTTGTATAAACGCACTGAAATCGCTTGGCCACGGAACGTTTGGCACCCGGGGCCTATCATTATTTGTAGTGGCATTCACTGGCGGAGATTGATTTGGTTTGGTTTGGTTTGGTTTTTAATGGCGCATTGGCAGCTATGGCCATAATGCGCCAAATCAAAAAAATAAAAACTAATACAAAAAATATTGGTCAGCCTTAGACCAGGCTACCGTGTCAAAAAGGTAAAAATGATACTGTGGTTAAAGGTTATATAAAAGGTATAAAATATAAATTTAAATCTTTGTGTATAAATTGATCGAGTGTAAAAAATTAAAAACGTCAGACATGTCGTCTCTGTCACCTAAAATCTGACTGAGTGTAAATGGTTCAGCCAGATTATTAAAAGTTCTAACAAAAGATTGTCTAAAGACAGGACAATCAATAAAAACGTGAGAAACAGTTAAAATGACGTTACACGTCTCACACATAGGTGGGCCATCCGCCCTCAGCAAAAATGAGTGTGTTAGATGGCTATGACCTATGCGGAGCCGAGCAAGAACAACTTCCTCTTTTCGGACCCTGCGTAGACTGGACTGCCATTGCATAATTACAGGCTTAATACGCTGTAGTTTATTCGCGGTCTGTCCGTGCCAAGAGTCTTGCCATTGGGAGTATAATTTACATCGTATTATTTGCCTGTAGTCTGTATAGGGGACTGACAGGCAATGACTATCCAGGGAAATGGCTGATTTGGCAGCGGTATCAGCTAATTCATTTCCCCGGATCCCAATGTGGCTTGGGATCCAGCAGAAGCGAATGTCAAATTCTGATTCAAAGGCAGAACAAAGCATCTGCCGGATCCGGGACAGGACCGGATGAGGGTTGTACCTCATCGATACTAGAGCCTGTAACACGCTCAATGAATCACAGTAAATCATGTACCTTTGGTAATCGCTATTTATAATGAACTCAAGGGCTATTTCAATTGCATGCAACTCTGCAGTATAAATGCTAGCTTCTTGTGGGATCTTGAATGATAATGTCTTCTGAGGAAATACAACAGCAGATCCCACATAAGATTCCGACTTTGAGCCATCTGTATAGACTGGCAGAAAGTCAGAGTACTGCTCTCTATGTGATGCGAAGAGTTGCTGATAGACGGCCGCCGGTGTATTATCCTTCTCCATGATCTTGAGGGAGAAGTCACACATTGGCAAATGTGCATACCAGGGTGGAAGGAGTTGCCTTGGTGACTGGGCAACATTGTTTACCGTCATGTTTAGTTCATTTAATAGTCCTTGAATCCGAATACCAAAAGGTCTGTTGGCAGTCCGACGGGTGTTATAGAGATTTTCCCAACGTGGCTCAAAGACTGATGCCCATGTGGGATGATCAGGCAGGGCTTTCAATTTAAAGGTGTAATGTAAAGACAACTGCTTACGTCGAAAAGATAGGGATGGTTCATTTGCTTCGACGTAAAGGCTTTGGACTGGAGATGTGCGAAATGCTCCTGTGGCTATCCGAATGGCCTGATGGTGAACTGGATCTAACCACCGAAGTACACTATCTCTAGCAGATCCATATACCTGGGACCCATAATCGAGTTTAGAACGGACAAGGGCTCGGTAGAGACGAAGAAGAGTATAGCGATCTGCGCCCCATGATGTTGACGAAAGGGCACGAAGGATGTTAAGCCCTTTAACACACCTTGTCCTAAGCTGACGAATATGTTGAAGAAATGTCAACTTTTTGTCGAAGTTAAGTCCAAGGAATTTGACTTCTGCTACGACTGGGATGTTGTTTTGCCCAAGCCTTAAATCCGGTTCAGGATGAAGACTACGTTTGCGACAGAAGTGTACACAAACGGTCTTCTGTGATGAAAATCTGAACCCATTAGCCAATGACCAAGATGTAAGGTGGTCAATGGCTTTCTGCAGTTGCCTTTCAATGACCCTCATATTGCATGAGTGACAAAATATAGTAAAGTCGTCAACATAGAGGGCATTGTTTATTGTGGGCGGAAGTTGTTCCGTGATAGAGTTTATTTTGATTGCAAAAAGCGTGACACTTAGAACGGACCCTTGTGGGACTCCCTCTTCCTGACAGAACTCTCGAGAGAGAGTAGATCCTAAACGCACTTTAAAATGACGATTCGAAAGGAAGTTTTTGATAAAGAGAGGAAGGTTACCCCTAAGACCAAAGTTGTAGAGGTCTTTTAATATTCCAAATCGCCAGGCTGTGTCGTACGCTTTTTCAATATCAAAGAAAACTGCTACCAGATGCTCGGATTTAATAAAAGAGTCACGAATGTATGTTTCAAGTCGGATTAAATGATCCAAAGTGGTTCTGTCTCTTCGGAAGCCGCACTGAGTCCTGGAAAGCAGATCATTTGTTTCCAAATACCACACAAGGCGGGCATTAACCATTCTTTCCAGGACCTTGCACAAACAGCTTGTCAGAGCAATAGGACGATAGTTACTTGGATATCTAGGATCCTTTCCTAGTTTTGGGAAGGCAAGAACGATTGCTTTCCGCCAGGAATCCGGAAATTGTTTATCAAGAAAAATTCTGTTAAATAAAATTAATAAGTGATTTTTAGAATGTGGTGACAGATGTTTTATCATTTCGTAGTGGATGTCATCGGGCCCGACAGCACTTGCATGCGTATGAAAGAGTGCTGCATTTAACTCTTCTTGTGTAAAGGGCTTGTTATATGGTTCAAGCCCTTTTGAAGAGAAGTTTAATGGATGTTTCTCACGTTTTTCTTTCAAGGCCAAGAACTCTGGAGGGAATGATGTTGTTGCAGATATTTTCGCAAATGTTTCCCCTAGAGTATTTACAACTGCAGTTCGGTCTGCAATTAGACATCCATTGTGCTCGAGAATCACCGAAGGGCACGGTGGGTATTTGCCCTTCATTTTCCGGATCTTGTCCCAGACTACTTTTGAGTTGGCAGTCTGGGTTATGGATGATGTAAAACGGATCCAAGATTTCCTTTGGCTCTGACGTTGGATATAACGTGCTTTTGCACGTGCACGTTTAAATGATATTAGATTATCGGTCGTGGGATATCGACGGAATATCCCCCAGGCTTTGTTTTGTGCCTTTTTTGCTGTGGTGCATTCTGAATTCCACCAAGGTTTAGGAAATAGTGGAAACCGGCTGGATGTTTTTGGGATTGCAATTGCAGCTGATTGGACAATACTTTCTGTAACGTACGCGACTGCATCATTGATATGTTCCCGACTGACTGTAGCGATGTCAAGATTTGCCAGATGTTGAAAGGCATTCCAGTCAGCCTGATCAATCTTCCACCGCGGTAAACTAAATGGCTGACACGGTCTACCACTAGTTAAGGTGGTGATCACGGGGAAGTGATCACTTCCATATGGGTTTTCTTCCACCTCCCATATAGCTGAAGGAAGGAGGGAAGGGGAGCAGATAGAAAGATCAATGGCAGAAAAAGTACGGGTAGGCGGAGATTGAGATTTTGCTGGTATTGTGAGAGGCGTATTATTTGCTTGGTCTGAGTGCTTAACGGCACTGGACTGTTGCTGAGAGAGGACAACCCGAGCCCAGTCAGAGATGGAAGTGTTTGAAGGAACGGTAACATCGGTTTGTGTGGCAATGGTTTGGTATTTTTTTTGTAATATTGGCATAGGTACGGTTAGGTATACTCGGTGCAATTAATTTTCTAGCCTCCTAATAACTAACACTGTTTTCAACTTTATATTTCACAATTTTTTTCTCGGTTTTCCACCTCTCGCATGTCTTCGAGTAGGCCGGATGGTTCCCTTCGCAGTTGGGACATATCATTTCTTTCGCCACACAATCACTTTGAATGTGATCGGAGCATCCACAGTTGGGAAAAACTGGGTTGCTTCTGCATGTCGTTTGAGAGTGGCCATACTTTTGGCATTTATAACATCTCAACGGATTTGGTATGAAACGACGAGTGCGGCAAAGTAGGTATCCAGCTTTTACTGATGAGGGCAGGATTGGACTGTTGAAGGTAAGAATGATATTTCTGGTAGGTGTTAGAATATTTTCTTTTTTTATCATTATTCTTTTTACACCTATTACATTTTGTTCCTGAAACTCTTCTTTAATTTCTTCCTCCGTCATATTCATCAGGTCCCAACTAGATATTACACCCTTTGATGTATTTAGGGTTGCATGTGGAGTTACTTTCACTGGAATACCAGCGAAAGTTGTCTGTTTTTAGAAATTTCTCAGAGTGCCTGCTATTCAGAGTTTCAATAAGTAAGTCCCCTGATTGCAGTCTCTTAACCGTCTTGGGAGACCCTGCAATACTTTCCAGATGTTTTTGAATTAAAAAGGGGGATAGCTTACTGAGAGGCTGTTCAGATAGTGAGTGCATTATTAAGAATTCAGGTAAGTCTGTCGCCGAGGGATTGGTTTTCAACCTCTTTGCTTGCGACGAATCATGGTCATGGCCATTTTCTGTGGTTGGCCGACAGCTTGACGGCTCTAAAGTTGGAAACATATTTTGTTCCATGTTGGCTCCTCTTAGCCCCTGGCAGATGGACGTTTCTGCCAAGGTTACCGGCCCCGCCACGGGGAGGCAGGATCAGTGCCTGGTGTGACCAAGCGAAAAGTAGTAAGTGGTTAGTAGTAAACAAGAAGAAATAAAGAAAGGTGCCTTTCCTTTCTTGCTCTGTACAAGTGTTTTTGTTACAAGAGCTCTTTTTATATGAATAAATTTATTGACCACAAGAACGTAAAATAACTATAGATCACTTTTGGAAAATCGCAGTAATACCACAGAGAAATCGCTCAGTCACATTCGCTTGGCACCCAGGGCCGCTGCATAAGAAGATCATCAAGGTCTGCCTGGGAGATGTCAATCCCAGGTGGCAAATAAATGGAGCACACAGTTAATAGAAATCCCACTGAAAGGCGAATTACAACAGCCTCTATGCTGGTTGAAATTAGCAAGCGCTGCACTGGGGTCTGGTTACCCACAAGGATAGCCACACCCCCATGTACAGAGCCATCCGCAATTCTATCCTTTCGAAAAACTGTGATGTTGTGCATGGTGGGATCATCATTTGCCTTTAGATATGTCTCCTGCAAGCAAAAGCAAACTGGCTCGTGCTTTTGCAGGAGGGCCTTGATGTCATCAATATTTCGCCGGAATCCACGACAATTCCATTGTAGGAATTTAGCCATTATTTTGGCTTGGTGGGTCCATCAGTCGGCTTCCGAGGTGCTGAGGGCTTACTTTTATCAGTCTTGGATTTGTCTTTTTTGGGGAAGAATGGACGCTGTCCCGTGTCCATTTCTTCCTCCGCAAAGAGTTCCAAGACTGAATCTTCGGGTACCTCCTTCTGCTCGACATCCATCTTTTCTTGGGTATTGGGGGGGGGGGGGATTTCCACTTTTTTATTCTTTTCTTTCATAGTTACCTTTGGAACTTTTGGAGCATTAGGAGGTACCGATATAGGAGTGGCAGCTGATTGGTCCTTCTGCGCAGGTTTTTGAGAACTTAAAAGGTAACGCGCGATGGGAGTGAAAGACTCCTTTGGAAGAATGGTCATGTCCGTCTGAGTTCCGACGGACCATCTCCCTGCTACCTTCTGGGCGTAGGTAGGTTTGTTGATATTCAGGGGTTTGACCGATTTCCTTGCCTCCTGGTATGATATATTTAGCTCTGCCTTCAGCCGTTGAATTTCTTTTTCTTCTTTCCACCTCTGGCATGCTCGTGAATAGGCCGGGTGTTCGCCTTCACAGTTAATACAGGTGGGTTTTACGGCTGAACATGCTGTTGTTTCGTGGTCCTTTGCACCGCATCGAGCGCATGCTAGGACTCCACGGCAGGTCATTTGAGAATGTCCATACTTCGGGCATTTAAAACACCGTATTGGGTTCGGAACGTATGGACGCACTGAACAGTTGATGTATCCAGCTTTAATCTCATCAGGAGGTTTACGAGTGTTAAAAGTCAGGATAACGCTCCTGGTTTTAACAATTTTTCCCTCCCTTCGCGCAGTGGTTCTCTTGACGGCAATGACTCCCTGTGGTTTTAATTCGGAGCAGATTTCCTCCTCGGGTACGTCTAGAAGGTCCCACTCCGAAATGACACCTCTTGATGAATTGAGTGTTCTGTGTGGTGTCACAGTTATAGGGATTCCTCCGATTGATGTTGTTCGGAGTAGATGTTCTGATTGTTTGTCATTTTAGTTTCAATTAAAAGGTCTCCAGAACGAAGCCTTTTAACTGATTTTGGGTGAACCTGCTAACCCATCTAACCCTTTTTGAATAAAAAAGGGCGACATTTTACCAATCGGTGTCTCATTGGTAGAATGCATGATTAAGAACCTTGGGACTGGCCCTGATGGTAATTCGGTTCGCTGCCTCTTATTAGCAATAATGCTATCTGGATCTTTGTCAATGGATTCAGATAGGGACCGGGTTGGGGCCCGTGAAGAAGTTAGTTTATCAGGATTCATGGAGTTTATTAAATTGTTCAGTGCCCGGGCTCCCCACCCACCACGGAGCCCAAAGGGACGCCCACTACCCGGCATGCAATTAATGCGCTCGGGAGTGGGACGCGAGGGCTACCCAGACACCATACCCGCACCGCCGCCATCCTGAATCCTGTCCCTTGGACCTTGAGGGTAGGGGCGTGGCATTGGCACGGTTGACTCTCGCAGGCGAGCCTACTAGCCGATTGATCCTAGCCGGGCCTTCCAGGACCAACCGTCTTGTCGAAGCAGGGGCCAAAGTGGTGTATTGAAGCTGGGCCCCTCAACCAACAGGATCCCCCTTTCCGAATTTCCACGGGTTGCAGCGCACGGCAAACACGCCGGATTCCATTGATGTAAGCCTGGAACCTGGGCTGTGGGCGTTGGATCCCAGTGATGCTAGTCTGGAAGTCCAGCAGCGTTACTGGGAGGTCCCCTCACCACGTACAGGTGCCCACGTCGAAGGGTCCAGCCACCTAACTACACTGTTTCTAGCCGATGCGTGCACTTGGGACTCATAGTCTAGTTTAGATCGGACAAGTGCACGGTAGAGGCTGAGTAAAGTGGAGCGGTCTGCTCCCCATTTATTCGAGGAAATAGAGCGTAGAAGATTCAACCCTCTTGTGCACTTTGTCCGCAGTTGACGAATATAAGGTCAAAATGTCAGCTTTTTGTCGAAAATGAGCCCCAAGAATTTTGTCTCGGGTGCTACTGGAATGATGTCTTGTCCGAGTTTTAGTTCTGGTTCAGGGTGAAGGTTCCATTTGCGACAAAAGTGTACGCAGACTGTCTTCTGTGGCGAGAACCTAAACCCATTAGTCACTGCCCAAGAGTTGACGTGGTCTATGGCATGCTGCAATTGCCTTTCAATGACCCTCATATTGCATTATTGCAAAAAGATGCTAAAGTCATCTACAAAGAGGGCACTGTTTTACGGTTGGAGGAAGTTGTTCAGTTATAGAGTTAACTTTGATTGCAAAAAGCGTAACTCTTAAAACTGATCCTTGTGGAACTCCCTCTTCTTGGCAGAATGGCCGGCAGAGGGTGGATCCTACACGAACTTGGAAAGACCGGTCTGTAAGAAAGTTTTTGATAAAGAGGGAAATGTGTCCTCTAAGACCAAAGTTATGTATGTCTTTTAGAATTCCATATCTCCAAGCCGTGTCGTACGCTTTTTCCATATCAAAGAAAACCGACACCTGGTGCTCACGTTTCAGGAAAGCATCACGTATAGATGTTTCCAAGCGGATTAAATGGTCAAGTGTTGACCTGTTCCTTCGGAAGCCACACTGTATCCTGGAAAGGAGGTCGTTAAATTCTAAATACCACAAAAGACGAGCATTGACCATTCTTTCCAGAATCTTGCACAAGCAGCTCGTCAGAGCGATAGGACGGTAATTTTTTGGTATTTTTTGATCCTTTCCTGGTTTCGGAAAGGGAAGGACGATTGCCATATGCCATGAGTCCGGAAAAGTCTCTTCAATATAGATTCTATTATAGAGACAAAGCAAACGATCCATGGATTCCGATGAAAGGTGTTTGATCATCTCATAATCGACGTCGTCTGGACCAACAGCACTCGCCTTGGATAGCGAGAGTGCTGCTTTCAGCTCCCACTGTGTAAAGGGCTGATTGTATTCCTCGCGATTGTTAGAGGACAGCTTTAGGTGATGTTTCTCTGCTCTTTGTTTGACTGCGAGGAACTCTGGGGGGTAGGATGTTTCTGAAGATATTTCAGCAAATGTCTCCCCGAGAGTATTTACAATTGCAGTTAGATCTGCAATTGTACATCCATTATGTTCCAGGATCGATGAAGGGTGTGAGTTGTATTTACCCTTCATTTTCCGAACTTTGTCCCAGATGACTTTGGGATTGTCTGTCCGGGTAAGGAAGGATGAAAATTTGATCCAACATTCCTTTTGGCTCTGACGTCTAATGTACCGTGCTTTGGCACGTGCACGTTTGAAGACTATTAAATTACCTTTGGTGGGGTAACGACGAAACATTCCCCATGCTTTGTTTTGAGCCTTCCTAGGTGCTGTGCATTCTCCATTCCACCATTGTTTTGGAAAACGTGGAAACCGGGATGATGTCCTTGAAATTGCAACTGCTGCTGCCTGGACTATACTTTCTGTGATGTGTTTTACTGCCTCATTAATTGGCTCCTGGCCGACTATAATGGTATTAAACTTTGCCAGATGTTGAAAGGCATTCCAGTCAGCCTGATCAAGCTTCCACCGCGGTAAACTAAATGGAAGACATGGTCTACCACTAGTTAGGGTGATTATCACGGGGAAGTGATCGCTTCCATATGGGTCAATGATCAATGGCAGAGAAAGTACGGGTAGGCATGTGGAAGAAGGTGTTTGTTCCCACATTTAGGAGGGAGAGATCATTGTCAGTGAGCATATGCTCTATGACTCGTCCCCTTCCATTGATGTCAGCACTACCCCACAGAGTGTTATGTCCATTGAAATCCCCAAGAATTAAACAAGAGGAAGGCAATTGCATAATAAGATCATCAAGGTCTTTCTGGGGGATATCAATCCCAGGTGGCAAATAAACAGAGCAGACAGTTAATAAGAACCCCACTGTAAGGCGAATTGCTACAGCTTCAATGCTAGTTGTAAGCTGCAAAGGCTGAAATGGGGTCTGGTTGCAGACGAGGATTGCGACTCCTCCGTGGGCAGGACCATTCACAATTCTATCCTTACGAATGATGGTAATGTTATGCATGGTGGGGTCATCATTTACCTTTAAGTAAGTCTCCTGTATGCAAAAGCAAACTGGTTTGTGCTTTTGCAGGAGTGCCTTGATGTAGTCAGTATTTTGCCGGAATCCACGACAATTCCACTGTAGGAATTTAGCCATTATTTGGACTTGGTGGGTCCATCAGGCGGCTTCCGAGGTGCTGAGGGCTTAATTTTGTCAGTCTTGGATTTATCCTTCCTGGGGAAGTATGGACGCTGTCCTGTGTCCATTTCTTCCTCAGCGAAGAGTTGTTGTTTTTGTTGTTGTTGTTGTTAATTTTTGGCGCAAGGGCTGCTTAGACCATATTGCGCCTATCAGTGGTATGAAAGTTATCAATAGTGACTGTTATGGAAACAGTCAGAGACGATCATATAGTTTTATTCGTTTAAGAAAACAGAATAACTCCAAGGGATTAGCATCGTTGCCTATGATATGAGAGAGTTTTAGAGGTTCATTTAGATTTGGAAGGAAGCTGAATGAACATTTTCGAGCATGTTTGTACAGAGTGCATTCAACAAGAATGTGCTTCATTGTTAGCTGACAGTTGCATTGAAAACACTGTGGAGGATCATTTCCTGTGAGGAGAAATAGGTGAGTAAACTGGCTGTGGCCAATTCGTGCTCTGGTTAAGATGACTTCTTCCTTTCTGTTAGTACGAAAACTAGAGGTCCATAACTGTGGTTCTGATTTTATTTCCAATAGCTTATTACCCGTTTGAGCTTGCCATAGAAGTGTCCATTGTTCCTTACATGTCCTTCGTATCATAGGTCTGTAATCAACATATGGAACGCAAAAGCCTGAAGATAATGGGTTAGATGGATGTTTCGCAGCATGGTTTGCGCATTCGTTTCCTGGGATCCCAGTGTGACCTGGGATCCAGCAGAAGATGACTACTTGCTGGCGTTCCTGAATAAGAATCATCTTATTTCTTATGGTTTTTATTAAAGGATTGGTTGTTGGGGAGATGTTTTGTAGGGCTACTAGTGTACTCTGCGAGTCGGTATATATTATACTTTTTTTAATGGAGCAATGAATAATATTTTCTAGGGCAAGTTTAATGGCGAATAACTCAGCTGTATAACTGCTGCATCCAGTAGGCAGAGATACAGAGATGATGTTAAAAGGGAAAACTGCTGCAGCAACTACTCCACTATCAGACTTTGATCCATCTGTGTATATTTTCATGAAATGCGGATAATTTTGTGTGTGAGAAGTATGAAGTTGTCGCACGTTAATATTTGCAAGGGAATCTTTTCCCCAGTTCAGAAAGTAATTGTCACAGGATGGATTAACTTGGTTTGGTTTTGGTTTTTTTTGGCGCATTAGCTTCTATGGCTATAATGCGCCAAGACCACGTCAGTTATAAAAAAATTTAAACTTTCAGTGACCTAATTACCAGGTCACTATGTCCAAAGGTATAACAAATATATAAAGGGAAAATGTAAATTTTATATTCGATTAAAAATATTTATTGATTTTAAAAACCTAAAAACTGCAGACACATTGCCATTGTCGGATAAAATCTGACTGAGTGTATATGGCTCAGTCAGATAATTAAAAGCGGTAAAACGGATATTTCTAAAATGTGGACAATCAATTAAAATGTGTCTCGTGGATAAAACGGTGCCACAGTTCTCGCACATAGGACAGTCATCTGCCCTCAGCAAAAACGAATGTGTAAGATGACCGTGTCCTATGCGGAGGAGAGCTAGAACAACTTCCTCCTTGCGATTCCTGCGCAGACTAGACTGCCACGGTTCAATTACGGGCTTTATTTGATATAATTTATTCGCAGTCTGTCTATTCCACGAATCCTGCCATTGGGAATGTATTTTCTCGTGTATGATTTGCCTGTAGTCTGTATAGGGGACTAACAGGCAGCGAGTATTATTGGGAATTGCTGATTTGGCTGCAGCGTCAGCCAAATCATTTCCCCTAATCCCAATGTGGCTCGGAATCCAGCAGAAGCGGATGTCATATTCGCGTTCATGGAGAACGTGAATCTTCTGCTGAATCTAGACAGAACTGGATGAGGATTATATCTCAAGGATATTAAAGCCTGTAACATGCTAAGAGAGACGGTATATAAAATGAACCGTTGATATTGGCAATCACTAATGTGATCCAAGGCTAACTCAACAGCGTGCAGCTCTGCAGTAAATATGCTGCATTCAGAGGGAATCTGCTCTGATATAGTCCTGTCTGTAAAGACAGCAGCAGATCCCACATATGAATCTGACTTCGAACCGTCTGTGTAGACTGGCGCGAAGTCGGAATATTCAGTTCGGTGTGCTGAATGAAGCTGCAGGTAGACACATGATGGAGTGTCCGACTTTGCCCAGATTCTAAGCGACAAGTCGCATGCCGGGACACGAGCATGCCAGGGTGGAAAGGGTTGCTTTGATGTTCGGGCAACCTTGTCTACCTTGATATCAAGTTCTTTGAGTAGCTCTTGGATACGAATACCAAAAGGACGATTGGCAGTCTTTCGAGTATTGTATAAATTTTCCCATCGTGGCTCAAAAACGAATGGCCACGTAGGATGGTCTGGCAGGGATTTCAGTTTTAAGGCGTACTTTAGAGACAACTGCTTACGTCGAAGTGATAACGGTGGTTCGTTTGCTTCGACGTATAAGCTCTGGACAGGAGATGTTCGAAATGCTCCAGTAGCGATGCGTATAGCCTGATGATGGACGGGGTCCAGCCACCGCAGGACACTGTCTCGGGCTGAGGAATATACCTGGGACCCATAATCTAGTTTGGATCGCACTAGTGCACGGTAAAGCCGAAGAATGGTACATCGGTCTGCTCCCCAAGATGTAGAGGAGAGCGAGCGGAGAATATTAAGTCCACGTGTGCACTTGGTGCGGAGTTCACGAATGTGATCCAAAAAAGTTAGTTTTTTATCGAATATGAGTCCCAAGAATTTTGTGTTTGCTGCTACTGGAATAGCATTTTGTCCGAGCCTTAATTCGGGTTCAGGATGAAGATTACGCTTGCGACAAAAGTGTACGCAAACGGTCTTCTCCGGCGAGAACCTGAAGCCATTTGCAAGTGCCCAGCAATTCAGACTATCAATGGCTTTCTGCAGTTGTCATTCAATTACCCTCATGTTGCACGACTGGCAAAAAATGCTAAAGTCATCAACATAGAGGGCACTGTTTACAGTCGGAGGAAGTTGTTCTGTGATGGAATTTATTTTTATGGCAAAAAGCGTGACACTTAATACTGATCCTTGTGGTACTCCCTCCTCTTGGCTAAAGGAGCGAGAGAGTGAGGATCCCACACGAACTTGGAACGATCGATTGGCTAAAAAGTTTTGAATAAAAAAAGGCAGATGCCCTCTTAGGCCTAGGCTATGTATGTCTTTTAAAATGCCAAATCTCCAAGTTGTGTCATACGCTTTTTCCATGTCAAAGAACACCGACACCAAGTGTTCCCGTTTTAGGAAAGCATCCCGGATGGATGCTTCCATTCTAATAAGATGGTCCAAAGTGGACCGGTTCCGTCGGAAGCCGCACTGGATGTTGGAGAGAAGGTCATTTGATTCTAAATACCATATTAAACGAGAATTGACCATTCTCTCCAGGATTTTGCACAAACAGCTAGTCAGAGCAATAGGACGATAATTGGTGGTGACTTTTGGATCCTTTCCTGGCTTAGGAAAGGCAAGAACGATTGCCTTTCGCCAGGAGTCCGGAAACTGCCCTTCAGTAAAGATTCTGTTATACAGAAGGAGCAGACAATCCATAGATGTTGGTAGAAGATTTTTAATCATTTCATAATGGATGCCATCTGGTCCAACGGCACTTGCTTTGGAAAGAGTGAGCGCTCTGTTCAGTTCCTCTATAGTGAATGCCCCGTTGTAGGGATAGAGGCCCTTGGTCTTAAAATTAAGTGCTTGCCTTTCCAGTTTGTGTTTAAGGACCAGGAACTCTGGGGAATACGAAGATGTTGCAGAGATCTTAAAGAATGTTTCCCCAAGAGCATTGGCTATTGCAGTTGGATCTGCAATAGCGCATCCATTATAATCTAGGATTGAAGAAGGGTGGGATGTATATTTTCCCTTCATTTTCCGGATTTTATCCCAGACTACCTTAGAGTTGGTAGACTGGTTAATAGATGATGTAAAACGGATCCACGATTCCTTTTGACTCTGACGACGGATGTAGCGTGCTTTGGCTCGTGCACGTTTGAAGGCTATAAGGTTGTTCGTGGTGGGATATCGGCGAAATATCCCCCACGCTTTGTTTTGAGCCTTTTTTGCTGCTGTGCATTGTGAATTCCACCAAGGTTTGGGAAATGGTGGAAACCGGGCTGATGTTTTTGGGACAGCTTTAGCAGCTGCTTGGACGATGATTTCTGTGATGTACTGTACTGCGTCATTGATCGGCTCTTGACTGACTGTGCTAAGATCGAAATTTGCCTGTTGTTGGAAGGCAGTCCAGTCAGCCTGATCAATCTTCCACCGTGGTAACCTAAAAGGAAGACATGGTCTCCCACTGTGTAACAAGGTTATCACAGGGAAGTGATCGCTTCCGTATGGATTCTCCTCCACTTCCCAGGTGAGTGAAGGGAGTAGAGAAAGGGAGCAGATAGAAAGATCAATGGCAGAAAAAGTACGGGTAGGCATATGGAAGAAGGTGTTTTTTCCAGTATTTAGAAGGGAAAGGTCATTGTCATTGAGCATACGCTCAATGACTCGTCCCCTTCCGTTGACGTTAGCACTACCCCACAGGGTGTTATGTCCATTAAAATCCCCGAGAAGTAAGAAAGGGGGAGGCAGCTGCGTGAGAAGTTCATCAAGGTCTGCCTGGGAGATGTCAGTCCCAGGTGGCAAATAGATAGAGCACACAGTTAATAAAAATCCCACCGTAAGGCGAATTGCAACAGCCTCTATTCTAGTTGTAATTAGTAAGGGCTGCACTGGGGTCTGGTTACCCACAAGGATAGCCACTCCCCCATGTACAGAGCCGTCCGCAATTCTATCCTTTCGAAAAACTGTGATGTTATGCATGGTGGGATCATCATTTGCCTTTAGATATGTCTCCTGCAAGCAAAAGCAAACTGGCTCGTACTTTTGCAGGAGAGCCTTGATGTCATCTATATTTCGCCGGAATCCACGACAATTCCATTGTAGGAATGTAGCCATTATTTTGGCTTGGTGGGTCCATCAGGCGGCTTCCGAGGTGCTGAGGGCTTAGTTTTATCAGTCTTGGATTTATCTTTTTTGGGGAAGAATGGACGCTGTCCCGTGTCCATTTCCTCCTCCGCAAAGAGTTCCAAGACTGAATCATCGGGTACCTCCTTCTGCTCTACATCCATCTTTTCTTGGGAACTAGGTGGGACTTCCCCTTTCTTATTCTTTTCTTTCGTATCTACTTTTGTAATTTGTGGAGCATTAGGAGGTACCGATATAGGAGTGGCAGCTGACTGGTCCTTTTGTGCAGGTTTTTGTGAACTTAATAAATACCGCGCGATGGGAGTGAAAGACTCCTTTGGAGGAATGGTCATGTCCGTCTGAGTTCCGACGGAACATCTCCCTGCTACATTCTGGGCGTAGGTAGGTCTGTTGATATTCAGGGGTTTGACCGATTTCCTTGCCTCCTGGTATGATATATTTAGCTCTGCCTTCAGCCGTTGAATTTCTTTTTCTTCTTTCCACCTCTGGCATGCTCGTGAATAGGCCGGGTGTTCGCCTTCACAGTTAATACAGGTGGGTTTTGCGGCTGAACATGCTGTTGTTTCGTGGTCCTTTGCACCGCATCGAGCGCATGCAAGGACTCCACGGCAGGCCATTTGAGAATGTCCATACTTCTGACATTTAAAACACCGTAAAGGGTTCGGAATGTATGGACGTACTGGACAGTTGATGTATCCAGCTTTGATCTCATCAGGAGGTTTGGGAGAGTTAAAAGTCAGGATAACACTCCTGGTTTTAACAATTTTCCCATCCCTTCGCGCAGTGATTCTCTTGACGGCAGTAACTCCCTGTGGTTTTAGTTCGGAGCAGATTTCCTCCTCGGTGACGTCGAGAAGGTCCCACTCCGAAATGACACCTCTCGATGAATTGAGTGTTCTGTGTGGTGTCACTGTTACAGGGATTCCTCCGATTGATGTTGTTCGGAGTAGATGTTCAGATTGCCGGTCATTTTTAGTTTCAATTAAAAGGTCTCCAGAACGAAGCCTCTTAACTGATTTGGGTGAACCTGCTAACCCGTCTAACCCTTTTTGTATGAAAAAGGGCGACATTTTACCAATTGGTGTCTCATTGGTAGAATGCATAATTAGGAACCTTGGGACTGGCCCTGATGGTACTTCGGTTCTCTGCCTCTTTGTAGCAATAATGCTATCTGCCTCTCCGTCATTATTTTCAGATAGGGACCGGGTTGGGGCCCCTGAAGGAATACGTTTATCAGGATTCATGGAGTTTATTAAAGTGTTCAGTGCCCGGGCTCCCCACCCACCACGGAGCCCAAAGGGACGCCCACTACCCGGCATGCAATAAATGCGCTCGGGAGTGGGACGCCAGGGCTACCCAGACACTATACCCGCACCGCCGCCAGCCTGAATCCTGTCCCTCGGACCATGAGGGTAGGGGCGTGGCATTGACACGGTTGACCCTCGCAGGCGAACCTACTAGCCGATTGATCCTAGCCGGGCCTTCCAGGACCACCCGTCTTGTCGAAGCAGGGGCCAAAGTGGTGTATTGAAGCTGGGCCCCTCAACCACCAGGATCCCCCTTTCCGAATTTCCACGGGTCGCAGCGCACGGCAAACACGCCGGATTCCATTGATGTAAGCCCGGAACCTAGGCTGGGATGGATTAACCCAGGACCATGGGGGAACTGAAGTGTTTGGATCTTGGAGGACTTTTTCAAGGTGCACATTCCAGCTTTCAGATAGAGCCTGCAATCTGATGCCAGTAGGTTGGACTGATCTGGGTTTATTTCTGTAGAACATTTTAAACTGTGGATCACTAATTATAGGCCAAATTGGATGGGTAGGCATGCTTTGAATTTTAGCGGCATAATTCAAAAGTAACACCTTTCTTCTGAGGCAGAGTGGAACTTCATGGGCTTCGGCGTAGAGACTTTGTACTGGCGATGTTCTATAAGCACCTGTAGCAATCCTGAGGGCAGAATGTTTAACAGGTGCAAGCCGTACTAGCACACTCTCCCTAGCAGAGTCATACACCGGGGCTCCATAATCAAGACGAGATCTAATTAGAGTTCTATACAGGTGAAGTAAGATGTAACGGTCAGCACCCCATGTTGTAGAAGAAAGAACTCTGAGAATGTTCATTTTTTTCTGGCAGGTTGTCCGGAGATATTTGATATGTTCTAAAAAATTAAGTTTCCTATCAAATATTAGACCGAGGAGGCGAATGCTATTCATAACTGAGATAGGATGATTTGTTAGGTGTAGCTCTGGGTCAGGATGCATCCCTCGTTTGTTACAAAAGTGAATGGCACTCGATTTTTGATGAGATAGTCTGTAACCATTCTGTGTCATCCATAGTTCAATATTGTTTAGTGAGATTTGTAGTTGCCTTTCAATGAAGTTCATATTCGGCGAACTGCAGGAAACAGTCAGATCATCAACATAGAGATATGAGTTCACTGTGTTGGGAATACATTTGGTAATATGATTTATTCTCAATGCAAATAAAGTAGCACTGAGAACTGAGCCCTGTGGTACTCCTTCCTCTTGTATATAGATTTGTGAGAAGACTTCTCTATAGCGAACTTGAAAAGATCTATACTGAAGGAAGTTTTGTATGTAGCATGGTAAGTGACCTCTCAGGTCAAGGGAATGAAGATCTTTTAAGATACCAAAACGCCAGGTGGTGTCAAAGGCCTTCTCTATGTCAAGGCAGACCATGACAAGATGTTCATTTCGAATAAATGCATTCCTGATATTTGTTTCAGCTTTAACCATAAGATCTAGGGATGAGCGATTTTTTCTGAACCCAAACTGGTTGTCAGAGATTAGATGTTATGAATCCAGATACCATGTTAATCGGCGGTGTATAATTTTTTCTAATATTTTACTCAAGCAACTGGTAAGAGAGATGGGTCTATAATTGTGAGGGACAGAATGATCTTTCCCTGGTTTCGGAATTGCCAGTATATAGGAGTGATGCCAGCGAGTGGGGTATGAATGTTCAATGAATATACGCTTGTAAAAGGTCAGCAGCAAGGATAGTGATTTATTGTCTAAGTGTTGAAGCATTATGTAATATACTCCGTCTGGACCAGCAGCACTGTTCTTTGAGGAATATATAGCTTTTTGAAGTTCAATCATAGTAAGTGTCTGATTGTATGGTAGAGAAGCAGCGGTTATGAAGTTAAGTTTTGATTTTTCGGCTGAGGCTTTGATCTTCTGAAATGACGGATCATACAAGTTCGAGGCAGACAACTGGGAGAATATTATCCCTAGAGTATTCGCAATTTCTGCAGGAGTAGAGAGCTCCTGTCCATTCCAGTTGAATCTTGGGGAGGATAATCAAGGAAATTTGCCATTTAGCTGTCTTATTTTTTTCCATATTGTTCTTACATCAGTATTTTTATTTACTGAAGTCGCAAATCGGATCCAAGAGTTTTTTTTAGCTTCCTTTCTGATGTGTCGAGCTTTGGCTCTTAGTTTCTTATAATTTTTAAGGTTGTTGGTAGTAGGGTATTTGCGAAATATATTTCACGATCGGTTTTTTTTCTTTTTTGGCATTCTTACATTCATCGTTCCACCAATAATTTATGGGTCTGTAGGTGACTGATTGTGATTGTGGGATGGCAATAGATGCAGCTGCTAGATTTTTTTGGTGATATGATCAGTGGCTGTGTCAATTGGGAAGGATTCAATGATCTGTTTATCAAATGAAACATGAGAGGTATACTTGGCCCAATCTGCCTTGGTAAATTTCCATTTTATTTGGTTTTTTGCAGTTGAAGAGTGTGATGTTTGGATCTTACAGATTAATGGGTAGTGGTCACTGTTTAGTGGATCATCTAAAGCTGTCCACTCAATATTAGGAAAGAGGATTGGAGAGCATATTGATAGATCTATTGCAGACACTGCTCTGTTGGGAGATGGATGTAAGTGGGTGAACCAGTATTTAGGATGGTTAAGTTTTGTCTATCAATGAGCATTTCAATGAGTTGCCTCGTCCATCTGCATTGGGAGAACCCCATAATGGATGGTGTCCATTGAAGTCGCCCAATAAACAGAAAGGGGTTGGCAACTACATTATAAGATTTTCAAGTTCGTGAATAGTACACGGATGATTGGGTGGTAGATAGATCGAAACAAGAGTCAGAGTGATGCCAATTGCTATTCGGGTAGCAACGGCTTCTATAGAGGTTTGTAAAGAAATGCGTCTGCATGGGACTCGCGAATCTATGAGTATGGCTATTCCACCACGAGCATTATTAGCAGTAGGTCTATCTTGTCTGAAAAGAGTATAGTTTTTTATCAAAGGAGATACCTGATGAGTCAGATATGTCTCCTGTAGGCAGATGACCACTGGTTTATGCTGCTTAATTATGTCGTATATGTCATCAAAGTTGCTCCTAAAGCCTCTACAATTACATTGGACAACGTTGTTCATTATTTCAATTTAGATGAAGGAACTGAATCTGACTGCTTTTTGGAAGTCTGTTTGGCACGATCAATTTTAATCCTTTCTCTTTTTGAGAAAACTGGTCTTTGGTCTATTTCATCCTCTGGATGGATCTCCAGAATGGTTTCGGTATCATCTTGATTGGAAATTTCATTAGTATCCATAACGGAGGAGTGAAATGTCTGTTTTCGATTAGAATCTGCGTTATCTGCTTGGACGGATCTTACGGGATCTGCATCGGCAGAAGGTGGTATCTTGACTGGTGTATTGTTAGCTCTAGTAGAAAAATCTGTTGCTTTGAAGGTTGAGGTACAGAAGTGAGCAGGGAACGAGCCCATTCTGAAATAGAGATATTTGGAGGTATTGATGTATCAGTCTGCACTGATACTGAATGAAACTTTTTAGCGGCTTCAGCATACGTGCGTCTAGGTGTGATTAGTTGTATTTGCTTTCTTGCTTTTGGGAATGAAACTTTCTTTTCTATTTTATATTTCTGGATTTTTTTCTCATATTTCCATTGTTCACAATTTTTAGAAAAGGCTGGATGGTTACCTTTACAATTGGGGCAGAATGGAGCCTGGGCTTTACAGTCAGCCTGGGAATGATCTTTTGAACCACAGTTAGAACATACGAGGTCTCCTCGAAAGACTGTTTGTGAGTGTCCGAATTTCTGACACTTGTAACATCTTATTGGGTTAGGGATATATGGGCGAATGCGACAATGCAAATACCCTGCTTTTACGGATGAAGGTAAATTAGGTGAACTGAATGTCAAAATTATGCTGCGAGTTGGAAGGAGTTCGCCATCTTTTTTCATCATAATTCGTTTTGCCTGTGTGACTTTCTGATCCTGCAGTTCCTGAACAATTTCTTCTTCTGATACATTCATTAGGTCCCATTCAGAAATAACACCTTTGGATGAATTAAGTGTGGCATGTGGGGACACCTTAACTGGGACTCCACAAAATGAGGTGAGTCTGAGTAGAGACTAAGAGTGTTTTGAGCTGGTGGTCTCAACAAGCAGGTCGCCAGATTTCAGTCGTCGTACCATTTTAGGGGAGCCAGGGAGTCTCAAGACATTTTTGAATGAGGAATGGTGATAAACTACCCAAGGATTGGTTAGTTAGCGAATGCATAATCAGAAA
This sequence comes from Mastigoproctus giganteus, assembly GCF_048544385.1. Lineage (NCBI taxonomy): Eukaryota > Metazoa > Arthropoda > Arachnida > Uropygi > Thelyphonidae > Mastigoproctus > Mastigoproctus giganteus. The sequence goes on from NC_143580.1 coordinate 103,515,763, forward strand.
ACTTGGGTTTTCCATTCGGGGAGCATTCGTCCTCAGTCTCTTTGGATTGGATAGGTCATTATCGGGTATGTGCAAATCCAATGTATTTGAATTTGCAGTCCTAATCGGTGGAAAATTGTCACAGTCCATGTTTTGCTCCTTTTGGCCCTGGGGGTTGGTTTTACCACCCAGATTTCCGGCCCCGCCACGGGGAGGCAGGAGCAGTGCCACAAGGTGACCAAGCGGCTAAGTTAGTTAGTTAGTACTATTAGAAATAAAAAACAGAAAGGTAACTTTCATTTCTGGGCCTTTGCCTACTACTTCTAATGTAAAAGAGCTACACTAATTAATAAATAAAGAAAACGGTTGTTGAAACAAAATATAATCTCTCACTTGAAGGCTCTTTAGAGATAACGCTTTCAGATACGCAAAGAAATCGCTTGGTCACGGAACGCTTGGCACCCGGGGCCCAGCGAAGAGTTCCAAAACTGACTCATCATGTACCTCCTTCCGCTCGACATCCATGTTTTCCTGGGTACTAGGTGGTACTTCCACTTTCTTTCTTATTCTTTTCTTTTGCTTTTGTTACTTGTGGAGCATTAGGAGGTACCGATATAGGAGTGGCAGCTTGGTTTGGTTTGGTTTATTTGGATTTTTTGGCGCACTAGCAACTACGGCTATGGTGCGCCAAGACTAGGTAATATTTAAAAATTTTTTTTTTTTTTTTTTTTAAATTCTCGGTGACCTAATTAGTAAGGCCACCATGTCCATATATATAATAACAATGATATAAAAAATAAATCAGTAAAAACGTAACAATAACATAAATTAAATACAATTAAAAACTTTTATTAATTTAAAATAGCTAAAAACAGCCGACACGTTGTCATTGTCAGATAAAATCTGACTGAGTGTATACGGCTCAGTCAGATAATTAAAAACGGTAAGACGGATATTGCTAAAATCTGGACAGTCAATTAAAAGGTGTCTAATCGTTAAAACTGTGCCACAGGACACACACATAGGAGGGTCACCAGCCCTCAGCAAAAACGAGTGAGTTAAATGACTGTGTCCTATGCGGGTCCGGGCAAGAACAACTTCCTCCTTACGATTCCTGCGCAGACTAGACTGCCACGGTTCAATTACAGGCTTTATACTATATAATTTATTTCCAGTCTGTTTATTCCACGATTCCTGCCATTGGGAATGAACCTTTTGATGTACTATTTGCCTGTAGTCTGTATAGGGGACTAACAGGCAACGGTTATTATTGGGAATTGCTGATTTGGCTGCGGCGTCAGCCAAATCATTTCCCCTAATCCCAATGTGGCTGGGAATCCAGCAGAAGCGGATGTCATATTCGCGTTCATGGAGAACGTGAATCTTCTGCTGAATACTAGACAGAACTGGATGAGGATTATATCTCACAGATATTAAAGCCTGTAACACGCTGAGAGAATCAGAATATAAAATGAACCGTTGGTATTGGCATTTACTAATGTGATCCAAGGCTAACTCGATTGCGTGCAGCTCTGCAGTAAATATGCTGCATTCAGAGGGAATCTGCTCCGATGTAGTGCTGTCTGGAAAGACAGCAGCAGATCCCACATATAATTCCGACTTCGAACCGTCTGTGTAGACTGGCGCGAAGTCGGAATATGCAGCTCGGTGTGCTGAATAAAGCTGCAGGTAGACCGAAGATGGAGTGTCCGACTTTCCCCAATTTCTAAGGGACAAGTCACACGCCGGGACACGAGCATGCCAGGGTGGAAAGGGTTGCTTTGGTGTTTGGGCAACCTTGTCTACCTTCATATCAAGTTCTTTGAGTAGCCCTTGGAGACGAATACCAAAAGGACGATTGGCAGTCTTACGGGTGTTGTACAAATTTTCGCATCGTGGCTCAAAAACGAATGGCCACGTAGGATGGTCTGGCAGGGATTTCAGTTTTAAGGCGTACTTTAGAGACAACTGCTTACGACGAAGCGATAACGGTGGTTCGTTTGCTTCGACGTATAAGCTCTGGACAGGAGATGTTCGAAATGCTCCAGTAGCGATACGTAGAGCCTGATGATGGACAGGGTCCAGCCATCGAAGGGCACTGTCTCTGGCTGAAGTATATACTTGGGACCCATAATCTAATTTGGATCGCACAAGTGCACGATACAGCCGTAGTAGGGTGCATCTGTCTGCTCCCCAAGATGTAGAGGAGAGCGAGCGGAGAATATTAAGCCCACGCGTGCACTTTGTGCGGAGTTGGCGAATGTGATCCAAAAAGGTCAATTTTTTATCGAATATGAGTCCCAAGAATTTTATGTTCGCTGCTACTGGAATGGCATTTTGTCCGAGCCTTAATTCAGGTTCAGGATGAAGATTACGCTTGCGACAAAAGTGTACGCAAACGGTCTTCTCCGGCGAGAACCTGAAGCCATTAGCAAGTGCCCAGGAATTCAGACTATCAATGGCTTTCTGCAGTTGTCTTTCAATAACCCTCATGTTGCACGACTGGCAAAAAATGCTAAAGTCATCAACATAGAGGGCACTGTTTACAGTTGGAGGAAGTTGTTCTGTGATGGAATTTATTTTGATGGCAAAAAGCGTGACACTTAATACTGATCCTTGTGGTACTCCCTCCTCTTGGCTAAAGGAGCGAGAGAGTGAGGATCCCACACGAACTTGGAACGATCGATTGGCTAAAAAGTTTTTAATAAACAAAGGGAGATGCCCTCTAAGGCCTAGGCTATGTAAGTCTTTTAAAATGCCAAATCTCCAAGTTGTGTCATACGCTTTTTCCATGTCAAAGAACACCGACACCAAGTGTTCCCGTTTTAGGAAAGCATCCCGGATGGATGCTTCCATTCTAATAAGATGGTCCAAAGTGGACCGGTTCCTTCGGAAGCCGCACTGGATGCTGGAGAGAAGGTCATTTGATTCTAAATACCAAATTAAACGAGAATTGACCATTCTCTCCAGGATTTTGCACAGACAGCTAGTCAGAGCAATAGGACGATAGTTGGTGGTGACTTTTGGATCCTTTCCTGGCTTGGGAAAGGCAAGAATGATTGCCTTTCGCCAGGAGTCCGGAAACTGCCCTTCAGTAAAGATTCTGTTATACAGAAGGAGCAGACAATCCATAGATTTTGGTGAAAGATGTCTAATCATTTCATAATGGATGCCATCTGGTCCAACGGCACTTGCTTTGGAAAGAGCGAGGGCTCTTTTTAGTTCCAGAATAGTGAAATCCCCGTTGTAGGGATAGATGCTCTTACATTTAAAGTTAAGTGCCTGTTTTTCGGTTTTGTATTTCAGGACCAGGAACTCTGGGGAATACGAAGATGTTGAAGAGATGTTAGAGAATGTTTCCCCAAGAGCATTGGCTATTGCAGTTGGATCTGCAATAGCGCATCCATTATAATCTAGGATTGAAGAAGGGTGGGATGTATATTTCCCCTTCATTTTCCGGATTTTATCCCAGACTACCTTAGAGTTGGTAGACTGGTTAATAGATGACGTAAAACGGATCCATGATTCCTTTTGACTCTGACGACGAATGTAGCGTGCTTTGGCTCGTGCACGTTTGAAGGCTATAAGGTTGTTCGTGGTAGGATATCGGCGAAATATCCCCCACGCTTTGTTTTGAGCCTTTTTTGCTGCTGTGCACTGTGAATTCCACCAAGGTTTAGGAAATGGTGGAAACCGGGCTGATGTTTTTGGGACAGCATTAGCAGCTGCTTGGACAACATTTTCTGTGATGTACTTAACTGCATCATTGATAGGCTCTTGACTGACTGTACTAAGATCAAAATTTGCCTGATGTTGGAAGGCAGTCCAGTCAGCCTGATCAATCTTCCACCGCGGTAGCCTGAAGGGAAGACATGGTCTCCCACTGTGTAGCAAGGTTATCACGGGGAAGTGATCACTACCGTATGGATTCTCCTCCACTTCCCAGGTGAGTGAAGGGAGTAGAGAAGGGGAGCAGATAGAGAGATCAATGGCAGAAAAAGTACGGGTAGGCATGTGGAAAAATGTGTTTGTTCCAGTATTTAGAAGGGAAAGGTCATTGTCATTGAGCATATGCTCTATGACTCGTCCCCTTCCATTGATGTTAGCACTACCCCACAGGGTGTTATGTCCATTAAAATCCCCAAGAAGTAAGAAAGGGGGAGGCAGCTGCGTTAGAAGATCATCAAGGTCTGCCTGGGAGATGTCAGTCCCAGGTGGCAAATAAATAGAGCACACAGTTAATAAGAATCCCACTGAAAGGCGAATTGCAACAGCCTCTATGCTGGTTGTAATTAGCAAGGGCTGCACTGGGGTCTGGTTACCCACCAGGATAGCCACTCCCCCATGTACAGAGCCGTCCGCAATTCTATCCTTTCGAAAAACTGTGATGTTGTGCATGGTGGGATCATCATTTGCTTTTAGATATGTCTCCTGCAAGCAAAAGCAAACTGGCTCGTGCTTTTGCAGGAGGGCCTTGATGTCATCTATATTTCGCCGGAATCCACGACAATTCCATTGTAGGAATTTAGCCATTATTTTGGCTTGGTGGGTCCATCAGGCGGCTTCCGAGGTGCTGAGGGCTTACTCTTGTCAGTCTTGGATTTATCTTTTTTGGGGAAGAATGGACGCTGTCCCGTGTCCATTTCCTCCTCCGCAAAGAGTTCCAAGACTGACTCTTCGGGTACCTCCTTCTGTTCGACCTCCATGTTTTCTTGGGAAGTAGGAGGTACTTCACCTTTCTGATTTTTTTCTTTGGTGATTGCCTTTGTTACTTGAGGAGCATTAGGAGGTACCGATACAGGAGTGGCAGTTGATTGGTCCTTCTGTGCAGGTTTTTGCGGACTTAACAGATAACGCGCGATGGGAGTGAAAGACTCCTTTGGAGGGATGGACATGTCCGTCTGTGTTCCGATGGAACACCTCCCTGCTACCTTCTGGGCGTAGGTAGGCTTGTTGATGTTGAGCGGTTTCACCGCTTTCCTTGCCTCCTGGTACGATATGTTTAGCTCTGCCTTCAGCCGTTGTATTTCTTTTTCTTCTTTCCACCTCTGGCATGCTCTTGAGTAGGCCGGGTGTTCTCCCTCACAGTTAATACAGGTGGGTTTTGGGGCTGAACATGCTGTTGTTTCATGGTCCTTTGCACCGCATCGAGCGCATGCAAGGACTCCACGGCAGGCCATTTGAGAATGTCCATACTTCTGGCATTTGAAACACCGTAAAGGGTTCGGAATGTATGGGCGCACTAAACAGTTGATGTATCCAGCTTTAATCTCATCAGGAGGTTTAGGAGTGTTAAAAGTCAGGATAACGCTCCTGGTTTTAACAATTTTTCCATCCCTTCGCGCAGTGATTCTCTTGACGGCAATGACTCCCTGTGGTTTTAATTCAGAGCAGATTTCCTCCTCGTATACGTCGAGAAGGTCCCACTCCGAAATGACACCTCTTGATGAATTGAGTGTTCTGTGTGGTGTCACTGTTATAGGGATTCCTCCAATTGATGTTGTTCGGAGGAGATGTTCAGATTGCCTGTCATTTTTAGTTTCAATTAAAAGGTCTCCAGAACGGAGCCTCTTAACTGATTTGGGAGAACCTGCTAACCCATCTAACCCTTTCTGTATGAAGAAGGGTGACATTTTTCCAATCGGTTTTTCAGTGGTGGAATGCATGATTAGAAATCTTGGGACCGGCCCTGATGATGGTGTTTCAGTTCGCTGTCTCTTTGTTGCAATAGTATTATCTGCCTCTCCGTCTATGTTTTCAGATAGGGACCGGGTTGGGGCCCCTGAAGAAGTAAGTTTATCAGGATTCATGAGTTTTTTTAAGTGGTTCAGTGCCCGGGCTCCCCACCCACCACGGAGCCCAAAGGGACGCCCACTACCCGGCATGCAATAAATGCGCTCGGGAGTGGGACGCCAGGGCTACCCAGACACCATACCCGCACCGCCGCCAGCCTGAATCCTGTCCCTCGGACCATGAGGGTAGGGGCATGGCTTTGACACGGTTGACCCTTGCAGGCGAACCTACTAGCCGATTGATCCTAGCCGGGCCTTCCAGGACCACCCGTCTTGTCGAAGCAGGGGCCAAAGTGGTGTATTGAAGCTGGGCCCCTCAACCACCAGGATCCCCCTTTCCGAATTTCCACGGGTCGCAGCGCACGGCAAACACGCCGGATTCCATTGATGTAAGCCCGGAACCTAGGCTGTGGGCGTTGGATCCCAGTGATGCTAGTCTGGAAGTCCAGCAGCGTCACTGGGAGGTCCCCTCACCACGTACAGGTGCCCACGTCGAGGGGAGTGGCAGCTGATTGGTCTTTCTGTTCAGGTTTTTGGGAGCTTAAAAGATAACGTGCGATGGGTGTAAAGGATTCTTTTGGAGGGATGGACATGTCCGTCTGTATTCCAATGGAGCATCTCCCTGCTACCTTCTGGGCATAGGTAGGTTTGTTGATGTTCAGAGGTTTAATCGCTTTCCTTGCCTCCTGGTACGATATGTTTAGCTCTGCCTTCAGCTGTTGAATTTCTTTTTCTTCTTTCCACCTCTGGCATTCTCGCGAGTAGGCTGGATGTTCTCCCTCACAATTAATGCAGATGGGTTTTGCGGCTGAACATGCTGTTGTTTCGTGGTCCTTTGCACCACATCGAGCGCATGCAAGGACTCCACGGCAGGCCATTTGAGAATGTCCATATTTCTGCCATTTAAAACACCGTAAAGGATTTGGAACATATGGACGTACCGGACAGTTGATGTAGCCAGCTTTAATCTCATCAGGAGGTTTGGGCGAGTTAAAAGTCAGGATAATGCTCCTGGTTTTAACAAGTTTCCCATCCCTACGCGCTCTAATTCGTTTCACGGCAATAAATCCCTGTGGTTTCAATTCTAAGCAGATTTCCTCCTCGGTTACGTCGAGAAGGTCCCATTCCGAAATGACACCTCTCGATGAATTGAGTGTTCTATGTGGTGTCACTGTTATGGGTACTCCTTCGATTGATGTTGCACGGAGTAGCTGCTCAGACTGCCTGTCAGTCTTGGTTTCAATTAAGAGGTCTCCAGAACGGAGCCTCTTAACTGATTTGGGTGACCCTACTAACCCATCTAACCCTTTCTGTATGAAGATTCATTCATTCATTTCATTTATTTACACACCCAAATATTATGTACAATTTCAAGAAACATAAACAATAATCTATATACAATTTTATGTACATTTTCATTCTCATATATATAATTACCCTAGCATATATATATATATATATTTTGTTCACAATACAGTTGAGGAAACACAGTACAAAATACGTGTGTGTGTGCGTCCTGGTATCAAGGGTGGCCCCTAGGCATTGCCCATCTCCACCTAGTGGATCTGTATTGAATGTAGGACCTCTGCAAAGGAGCAGCCAATATCTGTGCAGCTGCTGTCTGGCGCCTGTCCCCAGGCGCGAGTAGCCAGGCCTGTTTTTTTTTTTTTTTTTTTTAAACCTTTTACATGCCAAAGTGCACGAAATCCCGCACCCACTGGAGGTAGTGCAATATTAGTGGGTGCCCGCTATCCCGCTCACAGGCTGCCCAGGCCTAGAGCCCGCAAAAAAAAAAAAAAAAAAACAAGGCTGGAGCTCCAAAAACCCATTGAAGTCATACAGCCAAGACAAACATTTTTAAAGAACTGCAGTTTTCAGTAGCATTATATATCAGTTATCCTATTAAGTTTAGCATTAACAAGGAAATAAACTGTTAACATTGATCACTATTTACATTACGGTGAGATTTACCACTCTCTCTGTTTGACAGTTCTAGCAACAGAATTTGAGAATTATTTACAGTCGTTTTACAGCAATATTAGTTGTTACTTACCAATAGTTACATGTATTCCTGTTTTGTACAATTTTAAAGACAATCCAGTAGTCTAACTGTTCAGGAAATATATAGTCTCATTTAATTTCTTCCTCGGTAGAAACTGAGCTTGTAGAGTAGGGCTATAGAAGTTCCTCAAGGCGATTTCCATGTAGATAGTTCACATAGTACTCCTGAGCTTTAGGCAGGAGAGGAAGTTCCCAGCATGCATTAAAGCACTCGCAGTAACACTAGCGTCCTTGCAGGTTTTTCTATACGTGTAGCATTACATCAGTCAGAGAGCAGAAATTGGAGTTTTTTGTGTTCAATTGGCTTGATGGCATTTCAGATTATTGCAGGATTCATCCTATGGGGAGAAGATCTTATTTTATTTATTTATTTTTTTTTCCTTTTTAAATAAGATTTCATGAGAGAGAAGCGTGTTGGGGTGCGCAGAAGTATGGGTATTCTTAACTGTACGTTAAGCAATTATTTACAATTCTTCGAGGTTAGCTTCCTAATAATTTAGGCCCGTTTATACACAAAGCTTCTTGGAATCCCATCCAGCATCACTTAGAGGAGAAAGGGGTCTACCTGTCATTTCCTGTTGCGTTGATGGCTATCTTCCTATATGTTCTTCCCAAAGGTGAGTTAATCTGGATCATTATGACACCACAGTAGAGTTTCTGGCCGCAAGTCTTTTCTTGAAAACTGCCGCAGAGAACTGTTGAAATGTAGTGAAGACATCAGAATTTTCGACGAGCAAATGTACATTATTTTCTGAGAGATTATTTATTTTACTCAGCAGTACCTGTCTTTCATTCGAATAATCGTTACATTCAAAGAGAACGTGCTGCCATGTCTCAGATGCACCGCAGTGACAGAAAGGGTCAGGCTCCAGGCCCCTTTCGAAAAGTTTAGCCCTGAGCGATCCGTGGCCAGTCATTAAATATGATGTAGTCATGCTAGGCACAAACCATTTTGAGACTGTGGGTAATGATGCGAATTCAACATTTGAAATGTATCTTCGTGTAACCTCACCGTGTTCACTTTCAGCCCATCTTTGCTGCCAAACAGCGGTGAGTTCCTTCCAGAGTCTTCGTTTTTCCTCTTTTATTCTGTTCGTAGGGTCTGTTACAATGTTAAAAATATTTACAGAAATTCCTTTTTTGAGATTGTAGATCATACCCCTGTAGGAGATATAAAGGTCCAGAGGCAGGGTTCCTGCTATAACTTGTAGGGCATTATTCGACACCGTCCGAGGAGCTTGTAGAAGTGTGAGCAACACCGAACGCTGTAATGAAAGAAGTTTAGTCCTGGTCTTAGTTTTTGAGACCCTCCAGAACCAAACACCTGCTGCGTACGCAGCAATTGGTAGGAAGATAGTCTTATAGTATAAAGACAACGTCTTTTTGCTGAGGCCCCATTCTTTTCTGGAAATCCTTGCAATTCCAGCCGTGAAGTTTTTAATTTTCTCAGAAATTTTGGATACGTGAGTATGAAAGTTTAGCTTGTCATCGATTGTAAGGCCCAAGTACTTGGTGCTGGATACGTAGGGGATTTGTGAGCCATTTAGGATAACTCTGGGAGGTCTGCCATAATTGAATTGCTTTCGAAAAACCATGAAATTAGTTTTTGTAGGGGAAATTTTGAGCCAGTTGGATAAATCATCCAATATTGTTTGGATCTTTTGTTCTAAGATTGTTCTCGACATTCCAGTAACGCCAACCGCCAAGTCGTCTGCATATGCAATTTTTTTGCAATCTCCATTTTTCTTTGTCAGCCATTGGTCTAACACTGCATTCCAGAGGAGAGGCCCCAGGACTGAACCCTGCGGGCACCCTCTGGAAGCAGTCGTGCTGTAAGTCAGGTGTTTGGCACAAACGTTGATCTGTCTGTCTTGAAAGTATGATCTCATAATTTGGTAGATATGATTATCACACATGGCTGATCGTAGCGACCCGAGGGCGCTCTCCCACCAGAGGGAGTCGAATGCGCCCTCGAAGTCCACGAACACCACCAAGACATACTTGCTGTGAGAATCCTGGATGTATTTCAGAAGAGAAATTATAGCATCTTCGGTCGAGTGACCCTTTTTGAATCCGTGTTGGCGATCTGAGCACAATTGCTGGTCCGATAACATGCTTGCAATTCTGGGAGAAATTAATCTCTCAAAACGTTTCCCTAAGTTAGCCAGGAGGGATATTGGTCTGTACGCCCTTGGGTTTGTTTTGACTTTTCCAGGTTTATATAAAATTTTCAGTAGAGCTAGTTTCCAGGGTTTGGGAAAAAGTCCTTCGAGGAAGCATTTATTGTACATATTCAGTAGGAAACAGTTTAAAAAATTTCACAATTACCAAATTCTCTAGCAAGTCAATGCCAGGGCATTTTTTCTTATTGAGTTTAGCAGTAGCAGCTCCTAGTTCCACGAGAGTGAAAAGGCAAACATCGGTAGATCCAACATAATTCTGGTTTTTCCTCCTGATCTCTGCCTGTTCTGGAGTATCACAGTGAGGTAGATCCTTTGGAAACAAATTATCAACGATCGTTCCGACAGTAGAGTGCCAGTCTGTTGTTTCTAGGTTATTACTAATTACAGTCTGATAGATATCTCCACTTATCAGTTTATTCCTCATTATTTTATATATGATCCCCCAGGGGTTGGTATTCCCAACATCTTTGACCAAGTTTTGCCAGCAGGTCCTCTTACTTTCAGATATGACTCGATGGAATAATTTTCTTTTCTCTCTATAACTGTTTTTCAGCCTTTCAACGTCCTCGTTAGAAAGATGTCTACTACGCTGATATAAGCGTCTGGCTTGTTGAGTTTGAAGCCTCAAATCAGAAAGCTGAGCGTTCCACCATGGCACTGAAGGCTTTCTTATATGTTTCCTTTTACTTGAGTTTGACATAGCTATATATAGATGTTGCTGAGCAGTGTCTACATATTCTGAAGCCGATAGTTGGTTTAATGCTTCAGCATCCTCCCCATTAAATACTGTACGCAGATAATCCTCGAATTTTTTCCAGTTGACTTTATCCGTACGGTATCTTCTTAAGTCATGGACAGTCAAGTCATTGTGTTGGGAGTTCTTTGATATGTTGAACGTGATAGCCCTGTGATCGCTGTTCACCAAGGAGGGTTTCACGTCCCAGTTTCCAGTTTTGTCATCCATCCTTATGGAAGTAAGTGTGACGTCAATGTTTGATTCTCCGTTGGTAGTGGAGAAAGTAAATGGTTTATTTTGTACATTTTTAATACAAAGGCTGTGAGCCATAATTAAATTTTCAAATTGGGCTCCCCGAGGATCAGTGAAGCCACTGTTCCAGAACGTCGATTTGGCGTTCAGGTCCGCCGCCACCACCAAGTTATTATTTGCGAATTTATCACAGATCTTGTCCAGTAGGTGCAATGCTATATGCACATCTTCTGAGGGGGGACAGTATAGTGCAGTTAGGTAGAAAGAGATGGAACTAGAGGATACGAGGATATAGGTAGCATTCGCTGAGCATTCTCCTGTAATCGCAGTAATAACTAGTTCGTTATTAAACACAACAATTGCAGTTTTGGGTGGAGGATCACAAGTTGCTATGATTCTAGTGGAATTGGGGTAGCCCATGATTTTATGCGCTGTTCCACCTACTTGGGATGAATAATATGGTTCCTGTAGACAGACAATATCATAATTATGTTCTATGGCTACGTTTCTGATCTCATCAGCTGCGGCTCGAGAGCGCTGTGCGTTTATCTATAAAATTCTAATTGTATCTGTATTTTGAGAGTAGCCAAAGTTATTTCTGCTTGTAGTTGTATTATCCATCAATGATACGCTTATTTGCTAGTTCCATCGCTTTTAAAAACTCGGGGCACTTTCGATCCCTGACTGAGTGATTGGAGTCCTTGCGTTTACAGTTTATGCATTTTGGTGATTCTTCTCTGTTGGGGCACTCCGCGAAGATGTGACCCCCATTGGCACAGTGACTACATGACACGGTTTTATGAGAGCAATTTTGTGCAGAGTGCCCGTAGGCCAGGCACCTGAAACATTTGTTAACTACGGTGAATTTTCTGAACTTATGCGATGTAAAGCCTAAATATATTCGATTGTTTTGAAGTAAACAGTGGAGAAGTTGAGGATTGAACCCAATCACCCAGTTAGTAATACTGTTTCCAGAACCTGAGCTGAATCTAAATGTTGTACCCTAGTTTACCTCCTGTTGTGAGAAGGAATAATCTTTTAAATTTTTATGATACAGGTCGTCCAAGATATCTGCCTTACTATAATCTTTTGGAACTCCATAGACTAGAATTGTTGGGTTTGACATGTTTGGCTTTTCTATTGAAAGTCCTGCATTCTTGAGTGCAGGCAAGGTATAGATTTTGGTGGCATCAGATGAGTTTGTAGTCTCTACTAACAAACCCTTGTTCCGGAGGAGTCTGATGTTCTTAACTTTCATTTCTTTATACTCGGTTTTGAGTGTGTTTGTCACCGCATTCCTAATGTCTTGACTGGACTGTATCACTGAGTTAGCAGTGGGTCTTAGGATTAGTATATTGCGTGGATCACCAGGTCGAGAAATCCAGGGGGTTTTGGCAGGCTCTGAATGGGCCACTATCTGTGGTTCATTTGACATTTCTGTTGATAGTTGTCTAGGCTTTTCGCCCCGTCACCCGGAATTAACTTTCTCCAATGGATGGGATCGCTCAGGATCAAGTCGGCCCCAATTTGATTTTGCAGCCTTTGCAAAAGTCTTTTTCATCAATGATTGATTTCCTCCATGGGAACCTCCTGGGGAGAGTATATGTTGATCAAAAATATCTGCCCGACATTCTGTGCTGGTCGTCTTGGCCTTCAGCCTCTCATTATCTATTATTAGAGACATTGTTAGTGCCTCCATGTCAGCCCAGAGGCTGTGAATGAAGTTTGATGCAATTTTCGTAACCATACTGGTATCTGCTGACATAAAATCTTCGAGCGCCTTCTTTATTTTTATAACTGTGGCGTGTACAATAGTTGGATCCAAAGAAGCTCCAAGATCCAAGGTATCGGTGAAAGATGTGCTTTGAACCCCTGTTGTCTGGGAGGGGCTAATATTTTCAGTATTTTCTGGATTTGTTGGTTCAGTTTTGTCACCAACTATGCCAGTATCTTTCTGTACTGTATTTTTAGACTTTGAATCTTCCGGATTAGTGTGTACGTTTTGGTGTGAACTTCCATTTTCGTGGTCTGTTCGCTCTCGTTGAACAGAAACAGCTTCAGCGCGGCCGTGTTGATCAAGTTGGGTGAAATACACCTGGCTGTCACTGGCGTGCCGCCTTCTACTATGCTGCAGTGGGCAGGGCGACGCCAGGTTGGAGTCGAGCAGCAATTTCGGGGGGGAGGAATCCGGTACTGATTGGAAAGGGCTCCCTTGTCCATTCGTCGGCTTTTTCCGACAGCAGTAAGCAACGAATTTCGCGCGGGCTGCGCTTGATAATTTTTTCAGGCTTATCTGGGACAGACCTGAGCAGCTTTGGCAAATTTGGCATTTGCACTTCGAACATTTGATGTAGACTCCTTTGCAGTCTTTATTAACCTCTTTTTTGCATAATTTGCAGTTGTCTGCATTTTTCGGTCGAGTCTCCCCTTCCATAGAGAACGGTATGAATGAGAGTGGGAACTACGTAGAGTATATCACCCGCGCACTCAACATAATCCCGTTAGTCACTGCTGCAAAAACGAGGCTCTCCCCAAATGTGAAAGGGACCTCCTGCTGTACAGTGATTGCCGCAGGCAGGGAGGTGACACGGGAGGGCGAGAGCGAGGGAAAACACTGTTGGTCAGTTGTGCTAGTGTCCACTAATTGTCATCGTGCTATATAAGAAATGACAAGATATCGTCCATCTTGGAAAAATTCATTGTCGCAGGCCAAAAACGGAAAATTATAAAATACTTATCTTTGGCTGGAGCAACGCAGCTGAAATTTCATGCACCAGTAGACAGGCACTCATTGATGACCTCTGTATCATTTGAACGGTCGAGCATTCACTGTAATTCACATTAATCACCTTTAATTAGGAGCACGAAATGCACAAGGTATATAACTAGACGCCACCTCTGTATGAAGAAGGGCGACATTTTGACAATCGGTTTTTCAGTGGTGGAATGAATAATTAAAAATTTTGGAACAGGCCCTGATGATATTTCTGTTCGCTGCCTCTTTGTAGCAATACTGCTATCAGCATCGTTTTCTATAGTTTCAGATAGGGACCGGGTTGGGGCCCCTGAAGGAATATGTTTATCAGGATTCATAGAGATTTTTAAATTTTTCAGTGCCCGGGCTCCCCACCCACCACGGAGCCCAAAGGGACGCCCACTACCCGGCATGCCATAAATGCGCTCGGGAGTGGAACGCCAGGGCTACCCAGACACTATACCCGCACCGCCGCCAGCCTGAATCCTGTCCCTTGGACCATGAGGGTAGGGGCGTGGCATTGACACGGTTGACCCTCGCAGGCGAGCCTACTAGCCGATTGATCCTAGCCGGGCCTTCCAGGACCACCCGTCTTGTCGAAGCAGGGGCCAAAGTGGTGTATTGAAGCTGGGCCCCTCAACCACCAGAATCCCCCTTTCCGAATTTCCACGGGTCGCAGCGCACGGCAAACACGCCGGATTCCATTGATGTAAGCCTGGAACCTGGGCTGTGGGCATTGGATCCCAGTGATGCTAGTCTGGAAGTCCAGTAGCGTCACTGGGAGGTCCCCTCACCACGTACAGGTGCCCACGTCGAGGGGTTTTGTGATGGAATCGATTCAAAGGGCGAAAAGGGTTGCACTCAGTACAGACACTTGTGGCACTCCTTCTTCCTGTGAAAATGTCGCAGAAAGTGAGTTGTGATATCGAACTTGGAATGAACGATTCTGAAGAAAGTTCCTAATGAATATGGGCAGGTTGCCTCGTAAACCAAGAGCATAAAGATCACTGAGAATGCCACGACGCCAGGTAGTATCAAAAGCCTTCTCTATGTCTATGGAAACCATAACAAGATGTTCATTTTTTACAAAGGCATTACGAATTGCAGACTCAGCTTTGATCATGAGATCTAAGGAGGACCTGTTCTTACGAAACCCATGTTGGTGATTACTCATTAGGTGTTCTGTTTCGATGATCCAAACAAGTCGATTATGGATAATTTTTTCGAGTAGTTTACCAAGGCAACTGGAGAGGGAAATTGGTCTGTAACTGTACGGACTGGTAGGATCTTTAGCGGGTTTCAAAAAGGCAAGAACTGCTGCATGATGCCAAGAGCTGGGATAAATGTTTTCCAGAAATATTCGGTTATAATAGATCAGCAGTATTTCTAAGTTTTTGTCACCAAGGTTTTGTAACATGATATAAAATATTCCATCTGGCCCAGCGGCACTGTTGCGTGTTGTTTTAATGGCGTGTAAAAGTTCAGAATATTGAAGAGGCTGGTTATACGGAAGGGAAACTGAGGTTCGAAAGTTGATTGCACGTTGTTGAGTCGTGGTCTTTATTTTCTGGAAATCCGGAGAATAATCTGATGCCGCAGAAACTTCGGCAAAAGTTTTAGCCAAGGCATTTGCTATGTCTTCAGGAGCAGAGAGTTCTTGCCCATTCCACGAAAGAATTGGCGAAGGGGTGGTTGGAAATTTGCCAGAAATCTGCCTAATTTTCTTCCATATTAACCTGGAGTTAGCGTTTCTATTTATGGTAGATGTAAACCGGATCCAAGAATTCTTCTTGGCTAGCCTCTGAATGAGGCGTTCTTTTGCTCTTAATTTCTTGTAGTTGATAAGGTTAGCTGTGGTTGGGGATTTACGAAATAAATTCTATGCTTTATTTTTTAACTTCTTTGCTTTGGTGCATTCTTCATTCCACCAATAGTTAATGTGCCGTCGGAATAGTTAATGTGCCGTCACCAATAGTTAATGTGCCGATTGAGGCTGACAGCAGAGCTTCTCTGGAAGCCAGAGGAAACCAGGCACTTCAAATACTTCAGAACTGGGCAGCCCTACACAAACTAAGACTCTCACCCCAAAAGACACAATCCATTCTCCTGAAGGGATCACTGCAGCCTACTAGAAACCCCACTATCAAACTTCAAGGCCAAACCGTCAAGCTAGTTTCTACGTTAAAACTACTGGGAATAGTACTTGACCCTAAGCTCACTTTCTCTCCGCATCTTGCACACCTCCACGCGAAAGTGAGAAACTACACTGCTTTCATCGCACGGGTGAGTCGTCGCGATTGGGGATTGAACCGACGCACCCTTAAGATTCTGTATAAATCAATCTTCCTTCCCTTCATAACGTATGGATCAGGGGTCTGGTTTCGCAGGGCAACTCTTTACAACAACAAACGTAAACTGGGAACCATCCAGCGCACCATCCTTCTTACTATCACAAGGGCATGCTGCACAGTTAGCAACCCAGCCCTTCAGGTTCTTGCGGGCGTCCTTCCGCTTGATCTGGAGGTTATTCGAAGGGGCCTCCACTACTGTTTATCCAGGGGTATACCAGCAACTGTCCTTGGACACTCCATCAATAACCTGAATGAAATCAGGCAGGAAAAGAAAAAAATTGCCATTCTACTACTTCAGACCCGGCAGGACAGATGGACTGCTACCGACAAGGGCCCAATCACCAAGAAATTTATACCGTATGTGAATGCCGTATTTCCTAAATCTCCAACTTGGTTTTCTCCTGGTCTTCATACCACCTACCTCATCACTGGACACGGATCAATAAACCATAAATTAACATCCGTGGGAATCATTGACAACCCCTACTGTGCATGTGGTGAAATAAATAAAAATAAATAAATTTTCTGTTTATACTCCGGGACGACCAAACGGTCAGAGGAGTTCACAAATAGACAGAATACAAGAAACAGCACCGTATTCAGTAGTCACGGGTTTGAACCCCGGTCACTCAAGGCACGTGTACTTATGCACCCGCGCGCCTGACCACTAGGCTACGGCGGCCTATAGAAGACTGGAACCATCTAGTATATACCTGTCAACACTATGCGGACCTCCGCAGCATCCTGTTTACTCGTATCCAAGGTAACCCTCAAGGAAATGAACACTTATTCATCACAGAAGAAAACTACTACTATGAGTTTACAAGTTTGCACAAGCCCTCTTCACAAGACGGAGCACCCTATTGCCAACACAAAATAGGAACAACCCAAACATCTGATCCTAACCTAACTGGCAAAACCGATCTTAACCTGGATAGGATCAACTGGCGTATGGACCACCTCATTCTTCAGTAGCAACTTGCACACGGCTCTCTTGCTGTCTTATTTATCGTCCTTCCCGGGTTCCCCTTTCAACTGATGGCACTTATTGCTCCATTGATAACCTGGAGGATACCTTCGCCTACATCCTCCATTTTTCTAGCTATACCCTCCTTTCTTGCGTACACTCTGTACTTCCCCGACTCTACCTTTTTTTTTTTTTTTTTTTTTTGTCTCCGTCCAGGAAGCTCTGGCGACCCTGGCGGAGACAAGCCAGAGAATAATGGGCAGACTGGCTACCTCCTAGTGGTGTGTGCGGGCAACGTGGAGTCCCACTAGGGGCCCTGCGGCCAGATGCCAGGACACACAACAGAACCTAACGCAATATGTCATATACAACACACAACACTTTTCTGGCATTTACAGTAGTACTGTATTCCTTCACAGCGAACATATGGCGCAGATGTGGGAAACCACAGGTGGCGCCTGACCCTAATACTATGCACACTATACACACTATGTGCCGTCGGAACTGGGTATTCTACAGTGGAATTGAACAGTTAGCTGCAAATAGTAGTTGTGAAGTAATATAATCAGTGGCTTCATCTATCGACTGTGTTCTTATAAATTTCTCATCCAGATTGACAGCTGACTGAAATTTGGCCCAGTTGGCTCGAGAGAACTTCCATTTCTTGCAGGGTTTGGCTACTGGCGATGGTACAGTGAGCAAATCACAAATAATCGGAAAATGATCACTGCCCATGGGATCGTCCATAACTGACCATTCCATGATTGGATACAGAATAGGGGAGCATATCGAGAGATCGATTGCAGAAGTTTGTCCAGTTGGTAATTGTATGTGAGTAGGTGCACCGGTATTAAGAATGGTAAGGGTTTGCTTATCTATGAAGGTTTCAATCAGACTGCCATGACTGTCCAGTTTAGTAGATCCCCCATAAGGGGTGGTGGCCATTGAAATCCCCCAGGAGACAGATAGGGGAAGGTAGCTGTATTAGCAGGTTTTCAAGATCTTGGTAAGAGAAGGTATGACTTGGTGGAAGATAAATTGATACTAATGTTAACTCAATTTCGGTCACCAAACGCACAGCAATGACTTCAATTTCAGTTTTCAAAACAATTTGCTTGGTTGGAGTTTTTGAACTGACCAAGACGGCCACACCCCCACGAGCGGAAGTGGAAGTATTACGATCTTGTCGGTAGATAGAGTAGTTCATTATGCTGGCAGAAATTTGGGAAGTTAAATAGGTTTCTTGTATACAGAAACCAACTGGATTGTAGCGATTAATTAAGTCTTGAATATCATTAAAATTGCAACGAAATCCTCTACAATTCCATTGAAGAATATAAGGCGTTATTGGTGTTTAGTAAAAGAAGCTGTATCTGACTGTTTTTTTGATGTGACTGTTTTATGGCGTTCAGGTTTCTGTTTGTCTTTTTTGAAGAATGGCCTACCGATGTCCATATCTTCTTCCACATGTATTTCTAAGACTGGGTCTTCCTGTCTGGATGAGTCAATTGTATCCATGGATGTGTCTTGAATATTCATTTTGATGTTTGAACCTCGATTATTTGATGGAGCAGCAGCATTGGTTGGAGGATTAGGAGAAGGAGATTTCGCTGGTACTGTAAGAGCAGTATTGCTTGCCTGGTTCAACTGATTTGATTTGTTTTGATTTGAGTTTTATTGGCGCATAAGCAGCTGAGGCTATAATGCGCCAAATACCGGTCATATGTAAAAAAAAATTAAACCATTCAGTGACCTAAGTAGTTAGGCCACCATGTCCAGATGTATAATAACAAAGACATAAAAAAATAAACCAATAAAGACGTAACAATAACATAAATTTTAAATACAATTAAAAACTTTTATTGATTTAAAATAGCTAAAAACAGCAGACACGTTGTCATTGTCGGATAAAATCTGACTGAGTGTATACGGCTCAGTCAGATGGTTAAAAGCGGTAGAACGAGTGCTGCTAAAATCTGGACAGTCAATTAAAAGGTGTCTGATCGTTAAAATTGTGCCACAGGACACACACATAGGAGGGTCATCAGCCCTCAGCAAAAACGAATGTGTCAAATGACTATGTCCTATGCGGGTCCGGGCAAGAACAACTTCCTCCTTACGATTCCTGCGCAGACTAGACTGCCACGGTTCAATTAAAGGCTTTATACGGTATAGTTTATTCCCTGTCTGTCCATTCCACAACTCCTGCCATTGTTGTTGTTGTTGTTGTTGTTGTTGTGTTTAACGACATATAGGCTGCTAGGGCCATATTGTGTCTTTCTAATAGTGGATATAACTATATTTTATGATATATTCCGATACGATTTAGGAAAATAAATAGTTCTTTTTCATTAGAATCATCACCCAGAATCTGTAATAAATTTATTGATGACTGTGTATTAGCTATTGATTTAAAGGTGTTTAAGCGGATATTTTGAAAGTGGGGACAGTCCACTAATAAATGGCGAATTGTCAGTTGTACTTGACAGAATGTACATTGTGGAGCGCTGTCATTAGTTAATAGATATAGGTGAGTGAGGTGCGTATGCCCAATCCTTAGCCTTCCTAAAATTATTTCATCTCGCCTGTTTTTGCTGAAGCTGGATTGCCATAGCTTTGGTTCCGGTTTTATTTGGTAGAGTTTATTTCCTGGATAACCTTTCCAGATTAATGACCAACTGTTATAACATGCTTTACAGATAATGTGTTTGTAATCTGTATATGGAACTTGAAATTTCTGCGTAATGGTGGTTTCTGGTTGTTTGGCTGCATGATCCGCTCTTTCATTGCCAGCTATTCCAGAATGTCCTGGGATCCAGCAGAATGTCACAGTTTGTTTCAATTCCTTACAGGCAAGTAGCTTAGAACGGATCTGTTTTATTACAGGGTGAGAAGAGTTGTTACCACTTATTATAGCAGTGACAGCACTGAGTGAGTCGGTGTATATTAAAGTGGTCGTAATTAAAAATTCAGTTATCCGGTCGAGAGCTAAATTAATAGCATAAAGTTCAGCAGTAAAGATACTGCATTCTATTGGTAATGAAACAGAAATGGTGACTGAAGGGAAGACTGCTGCAGCACCTACTTGGGTCTCAGTTTTTGATCCATCTGTATATATTTTGCAGGCCTCTGAGTTAGAAGAGTGAGTTTCATGTAATTGTGCAATATTGGAGGGCGACAAGGTGTTCTTACCCCACTGTTGAAAATAATCGTCGTAATTAACAGAAATATTTGTCCAAGGCGGATCAGGAAGTGTCATGTCCTGAAATATATCGCTGATGTCTATATTCCATGCTTGAGTGAGTTCTCTAAGTCTAAGTGCAGCAGGTCGGTTTTCATTTGGCTTACTGTTGTAAAATGACTCCCATTCGGTATTATACAGATATTTCCAACTAGGGTGGGAGGGCAAACTGCGAATTTTTGCGGCAAACATCAAAAGTAATGTTTTCCTCCGAAGATGTAAAGGTGGCTCATGAGCTTCGATATAAAGGCTCTGAACAGGGGAGGTTCTGAAAGCTCCTAGAGAAACTCTCAGCGCACTGTGCTGGATCGTGTTCAATTGCTCTAAAGTAGTTCTTCTCGCAGAGTCATACACTGGAGAGCCATAGTCTAAGCGGGATCTGATGAGGGCTCGATAAAGATGGATCAAGGTATGTCGATCAGCACCCCATGACATAGATGACACACACCGGAGAATATTCAACTTTTTCAAGCAGATAGTTCTAAGATAAGCTACATGTGCTTTAAAGTTCAGTTTCTTATCCAGTACGAGACCAAGAACACGGACAGTGTCAACAAGAGGAATTGAAATGTTATTGATCTTTAGCTCAGGATCGGGATGCAGTGACCGTAATTTGCAAAAATGAGTAGTGGTGGATTTCTGCTCAGCTAGGCGGTATCCATTACGTAAGGTCCACGATTCTATTCTGGCAAGAGCAATTTGTAACTGTCTTTCAACAGTATTCATACTTTGTGACTGGCAGGATATGGTGAGGTCATCTGCATACATGTATATTTGTATGGATTTTGGAAGTTCTTCCAATATGTGGTTGACCCGAACAGCAAATAGGGTAGCACTCAGTATGGAACCCTGGGGAACACCCTCTTCTTGAATGTGAGTTGCTGATAGCATGTTTTGGTATCGGACTTGAAAGGTGCGTAATCTTAAAAAGTTCTGGATGAATTGTGGAAGGTAGCCTCTCAGCCCCAACTGATGTATATCTTTAATAATACCATGACGCCAAGTGGTATCAAATGCTTTCTGAATATCTAGGTTCACCATCACCAGATGTTGTCTCATGACAAAAGCGTTACGTATGTTAGATTCAATTTTGAGTAGTAAATCTAGGGTAGATCTGTTTTTACGGAAGCCATATTGGTGATCGGAAAGAACGTTTTGGGAGTCTAGCACCCACATGAGCCTCTTATGCACCATCCTTTCAAAGATTTTGCCCAAACAGCTTGTCAAGGATATTGGTCTGTAATTCTCAACTATGGAAGGATCTTTACTTGGTTTTAGAATAGCACAAATGTAGGAATGACGCCATGAGAGAGGATATGTATTTTCTGAGAAGATCCGGTTGTAAAAGAGTAATAGTATGTAGAGATCAGCTTCACATAAATTCTTCAGCATACTGTAGTGAATGCCGTCCGGTCCTGCTGCACTATTTGGAGATTTGCTCATGGATTCTTTGAGTTCAGCTATAGAAAAGGGTTGATTATACGGAAGTGAGAGTCTAGTTGAAAAATTAAATTTATGATGTTCCTCAACAGATTTAATGCGTTGAAAGGAGGTGACATAAGAGGAGGAGGCGGAAATGTTATAGAAAGATTCTGCTAAAGCATTTGCAATGTCAGTAGAAGAGGATAGGTCCTGCCCATTCCATTGTATTATCGGGGACTGCTGAGGAGGAAATTTTCCATTGAGAGCTTGTATTTTTTTCCATATAATTCGAGTGTCAGTATTTTTGTTAATAGTTGATGCAAAGCTTATCCAGGAGTCACGTTTTGCTTTCTTCCTAATTTGCCTTGCTTTGGCTCTGAGTTTTTTGTATAAAATTAGGTTGGCAGTTTGTTTGTTTGTTTGTTTTGTTTGAGTTTATTGGCGCATCAGCAACTGAGGCTATAATGCGCCAAATACCGGTCATATGTAAAAAATTAAAATATTCAGTGACCTAAGCAGTTAGGCCACCATGTCCAGATGTATAATAGCAAAGATATAAAAAATAAACCAATAAAGACGTAACAATAACATAAATTTTATATACAATTAAAAACTTTTATTGATTTAAAATAGCTAAAAACAGCAGACACGTTGTCATTGTCGGATAAAATCTGACTGAGTGTATACGGCTCAGTCAGATGGTTAAAAGCGGTAGAACGAGTGCTGCTAAAATCTGGACAGTCAATTAAAAGGTGTCTGATCGTTAACATTGTGCCACAGGACACACACATAGGAGGGTCATCAGCCCTCAGCAAAAACGAATGTGTCAAATGACTGTGTCCTATGCGGGTCCGGGCAAGAACAACTTCCTCCTTACGATTCCTGCGCAGACTAGACTGCCACGGTTCAATTACAGGCTTTATATGATATAGTTTATTCGCAGTCTGTCTATTCCACGAATCCTGCCATTGGGAGTGTATCTTTTCATGTATTATTCGCCTGTAGTCTGTATAGGGGACTGACAGGCAGCGATTGTTATTGGGAACTGCTGATTTGGCTGCGGTGTCAGCCAAATCATTTCCCTTAATCCCAATGTGGCTAGGAATCCAGCAGAAGCGGATGTCATATTCACGTTCACGGAGGAAGTGAATCTTCTGCTGAATGCTAGACAGAACTGGATGAGAATTATATTTCAAGGTTATTAAAGCCTGTAACACACTAAGAGAGTCAGAATATAAAATGAACCGTTGGTATTGGCATTCACTAATGTGATCCAAGGCTAACTCTATTGCGTGCAGCTCTGCAGTAAATATGCTGCATTCAGAGGGAATCTGCTCCGATGTAGTACTGTCTGTAAAGACAGCAGCAGATCCCACATATAATTCCGACTTCGAACCGTCTGTGTAAACTGGTGCGAAGTCAGAATGTTCAGCTCGGTGTGCTGAATGAAGCTGCAGGTAGACAGACGATGGAGTGTCCGACTTTCCCCAATTCCTAAGGGACAAGTCACATGCTGGGAAATGAGCATGCCAGGGTGGAAGGGGTTGCTTCGGTGTTTGGGCAACCTTGTCTACCTTGATATTAAGTTCTTTGAGTAGCTCTTGGAGACGAATACCAAAAGGTCGGTTGGCAGTCTTACGGGTGTTGTACAAATTTTCCCATCGTGGCTCAAAAACGGATAGCCACGTAGGATGGTCTGGCAGGGATTTCAGTTTTAAGGCGTAGTTTAGAGACAACTGCTTACGTCGAAGCGATAACGGCGGTTCGTTTGCTTCGACGTATAAGCTCTGGACTGGAGATGTTCGATATGCTCCAATAGCAGTACGGGGAGCCAGATGATGGACAGGATCCAGCCAACGAAGTACACTGTCTCTGGCTGAATTGTATACCAGGGACCCGTAGTCTAGTCTGGATCGTACAAGTGCACGGTAGATGCGTAGTAGTGTGCATCGATCGGCACCCCAAGATGTAGAGGAAAGAGAGCGCAAAATATTCAGCCCTCTTGTGCACCTTGTTCGGAGTTGACGGATGTGATCCAGAGGGGTCAACTTTTTGTCAAATACGAGTCCCAAGAATTTTGTATCTGCTGCTATTGGAATAGAATTTCGTCCGAGCCTTAATTCAGGTTCAGGATGAAGATTACGCTTACGGCAAAAGTGCACGCAAACGGTCTTCTCCGGCGAGAACCTGAAGCCATTTGCAAGTGCCCAGGAGTTGAGACGATCAATGCCTTTCTGCAGTTGTCTTTCAATAACCCTCATGTTGCATGACTGACAAAATATGCTAAAGTCATCAACATAGAGGGCACTGTTTACGGTTGGAGGAAGTTGTTCTGTAATGGAATTTACTTTGATGGCAAAAAGCGTGACACTTAATACTGATCCTTGTGGTACTCCCTCCTCTTGGCTAAAGGAACGAGAGAGTGAGGATCCCATACGAACTTGGAAAGATCGATTGGCTAAAAAGTTTTTAATAAAAATGGGGAGTTGCCCCCTAAGACCCAGGCTATGCAGATCTTTTAAGATGCCAAATCTCCAAGTTGTGTCATACGCTTTCTCCATGTCAAAGAACACCGACACCAAGTGTTCGCGTTTTAGGAAAGCATCCCGGATGGATGTTTCCAGCCTAATAAGATGGTCCAAAGTGGACCGGTTCCTTCGGAAGCCGCACTGGATATTGGAGAGAAGGTCATTCGATTCTAAGTACCATATTAAACGGGAATTGACCATTCTCTCCAGGATTTTGCACAGACAGCTGGTCAGAGCAATAGGACGATAATTTCTAGTGGCTTTTGGATCCTTTCCTGGCTTAGGAAAGGCAAGAACGATTGCCTTGCGCCAGGAATCCGGAAACTGCCCTTCAATGAAGATTCTGTTATACAGAGAGAGCAGATAATCCATAGATTTTGGTGAAAGATGTTTAACCATTTCATAATGGATGCCATCTGGTCCAACAGCACTTGCTTTGGAAAGGGCGAGGGCTCTTTTCAGTTCCTGAATAGTAAACGACCCATTGTAGGGGTAGATGTTCTTAGACTGAAAATTAAGAGCCTGTTTTTCCAGTTTATGTTTCAGGACCAGGAACTCTGGGGAATACGAAGATGTTGCAGAGATGTTAGAGAATGTTTCCCCAAGAGCATTGGCTATTGCAGTTGGATCTGCAATAGCGCATCCATTACAATCTAGGATTGAAGAAGGGTGGGATGTATATTTTCCCTTCATTTTCCGGATTTTATCCCAGACTACCTTAGAATTGGTAGTCTGGTTAATAGATGATGTGAAACGGATCCATGATTCCTTTTGACTCTGACGGCGAATGTAGCGTGCTTTGGCTCGTGCACGCTTGAAGGCTATTAGATTAACAGTGGTAGGATATCGACGGAATATCCCCCACGCTTTGTTTTGAGCCTTTTTTGCTGCTGTGCATTGGGAATTCCACCAAGGTTTGGGATATGGTGGAAACCGGGCAGATGTTTTTGGAACAGAATTTGCAGCTGCTTGGACAATGATTTCTGTGATGTACGTTACTGCGTCACTGATAGGCTCCTGACTGACTGTACTGAGGTCAAAATTTGCCTGATGTTCGAAGGCATTCCAGTCAGCCTGATCAAACTTCCACCGTGGTAACCTAAAAGGAAGACATGGTCTCCCACTGTGTAACAAGGTTAGCACAGGGAAGTGATCACTTCCGTATGGATTCTCCTCCACTTCCCAAGTGAGAGAAGGGAGTAGAGAAGGGGAGCAGATAGAGAGATCAATGGCAGAGAACGTACGGGTAGGCATGTGGAAGAAGGTGTTTTTTCCAGTATTTACAAGGGAAAGGGCATTGTCATTGAGCATACGCTCTATGACCCGTCCCCTTCCATTGATGTTAGCACTACCCCACAGGGTGTTATGTCCATTAAAATCCCCAAGAAGTAAGAAAGGGGGTGGCAACTGCGTTACAAGATCATCAAGGTCTTCCTGGGAGATGTCAGTCCCAGGTGGCAAATAAATAGAGCAGACTGTTAATAAAAATCCCACTGTAAGGCGAATTGCAACAGCCTCTATGCTGGATGTAATTAGCAAGGGCTGAACTGGGGTCTGATTACTCACAAGGATAGCCACTCCTCCATGAGCAGGACCATCCGCAATTCTATCCTTACGAAAGATTGTGATGTTATACATGGTGGGATCATCATTCGCCTTTAGATAAGTCTCCTGCAAGCAAAAGCAAACTGGCTCGTGCTTTTGCAGGAGGGCCTTGATGTCATCAGTATTTCGCCGGAATCCACGACAATTCCATTGTAGGAATTTAGCCATTATTTTGGCTTGGTGGGTCCATCAGGCGGCTTCCGAAGTGCTGAGGTCTTGATTTTATCAGTCTTGGCTTTATCTTTTTTGGGGAAGAATGGACGCTGTCCCGTGTCCATTTCTTCCTCCGCAAAGAGTTCCAAGACTGATTCATCCGGTACCTCCTTCTGCTCGACATCCATTGTTTCTGTTATTACTGTTGGCTCTTTACCACTTGGTTTTGGTAGTGGTGGAGCATTGGAAGGTACGGATATAGGAGTGGCAGCTGACTGCGTTGTTTTGGTGGGCTTTTGTGAGCTCAATAAATAGCGGGCAATCGGTGTGAATGACTCTCTTGGTGGTACAGTCATCTCAGTCTGCGTACCGATAGTGCACTTCGCAGAAACCTTCTGGGCATATGAAGGTTTCCCGCTATTTATTGGTTGAATGCGTTTTCTTGCCTCTGGGTAGGAGATATTCAGCTCCGTTGTCAATTTCTGGATCTCTTTTTCATCCTTCCACCGCTGGCATGCTCTGGAGTATGCAGGGTGCTCTCCTTGGCAATTTACACAGATCGGTTTAGAAGCTGAACATTCCTTGCTCTCGTGGTCTTTTGCACCACATCGAGCACAGGCAGGGTTACCACGACAAGCCGTTTGTGAGTGTCCGTATTTTTGGCATTTAAAACACCTCAGTGGGTTTGGAATATAGATCCTCACTGGGCAGTTTAAATACCCTGCCTTGATGGAACTTGGAGGCCGTGGGGTGTTAAATGTTAGGATGAGAACTCGGGTAGGGACGAGATTCCCTTCCTTCCGCATTGATATTCTCTTTACAGCTGTCACTCCTTGATCTTTTAGTTCAGAGCAGATCTCCTCTTCAGAGACATGAAGAAGATCCCACTCTGAAATGACACCGCGTGAAGAGTTCAAAGTTTTATGGGGTGTTACATTGATCGGTATTCCCCCTATGGATGTCGCGTTTAACATTCTTTCTGCCTGCTTTGTGTTTGAAGCTTCGATTAAAAGATCACCAGAACGCAGCCGTTTAACGGATTTTGGTGATCCTGCCAACCCTTCTAATCCTTTCTGGATGAAGAAGGGTGACATCTTCCCAATTGACTGCTCTCCGGTGGAATGGAGAATGAGGAAAAGCGGAGTTATAGATGGTGGTTTATCCTCAGTTCTAGCTCTTTTGGCAGAATTGGTGTCATTCTCATCTGATCGGTTAGGTAGGGGCCTTGTTGGGGCCCCAGAAGAAATTGGATTTAAATTACTCATGAGAGTAAAGAAAAAATGTCTGATGCCTAAGTACCTCACCCACCACGGAGCCCTACGAGGGGACGCCCACTCGTGAACTAGCAGGTACTGCGTACACGAATGGGACGCCGAGTTCGCTTAGAACACCATACCCACGTTACCAATAAGTCTTTATCCCGTCCCAGGACCATAGGGAGGGAGACTTATTGGAACGCAGTTGACCCTAGCAGTATAATACCACCCGCCGATTGATCCCAGTCGAGCCGGTCCGGGACCACCCGTCTCGTCGAAGCAGGGGCCAAAGTGGTGTATTAAGGCTGGGCCCCTCAACCACCAGGATCCCCCTTTCCGCTTCCACGGGTCGCGGCGCACGGCTGCACACGCCGGATTCCAATGTTGTAACCCTGGAACCAAGGTATGGGCGTTGGATCCCAGTGATGCTAATCTGGAAAACCAGCAGCATCACTGGGAGGTCCCCTCACCACGTACAGGTGCCCACGCTGAGGGGAGGTTGGCAGTAGTTGGGCATTTGCGGAACCGGTTCCAAGCACGGTTTTTTTCTACTTTTGCTTTAGAGCAATCCTGCCATTGGGAATGTATCTTCTCGTGTATTATTTGCCTGTAGTCTGTATAGGGGACTGACAGGCAGAGATTATTATTAGGGATTGCTGATTTGGCTGCGGTGTCAGCCAAATCATTTCCCCTAATCCCAATGTGGCTGGGAATCCAGCAGAAGCGGATGTCATATTCGCGATCATGGAGAACGTGAATCTTCTGCTGAATGCTAGACAGAACCGGGTGAGGATTATACCTCACGGATATTAAAGCCTGTAACACACTGAGAGAGTCAGAATATAAAATGAACCGTTGGTATTGGCATTCACTAATGTGATCCAAGGCTAACTTTATAGCGTGCAGCTCTGCAGTAAATATGCTGCATTCAGAGGGAATCTGCTCTGATGTAGTGCTGTCTCTAAAGACAGCAGCAGATCCCACATATGATTCCGCCTTCGAGCCGTCTGTGTAGACTGGCGCGAAGTCAGAATGTTCAGCTCGGTGTGCTGAAAAAAGCTGCAGGTAGACAGACGATGGAGTGTCCGACTTTCCCCAATTTCTAAGGGACAAGTCACAGGCCGGGACATGAGCATGCCAGGGTGGAAGGGGTTGCTTTGGTGTTTGGGCAACCCTGTCTACCTTTATATTAAGTTCTTTGAGTAGCTCTTGGACACGAATACCAAAAGGACGATTGGCAGTCTTACGGGTGTTGTACAAATTTTCCCATCGTGGCTCAAAAACGGTTAGCCACGTAGGGTGGTCTGGCAGGGATTTCAATTTTAGAGCGTAGTTTAGAGACAACTGCTTACGTCGAAGCAATAATGGCGGTTCTTTTGCTTCGACGTATAAGCTCTGGACAGGAGATGTGCGATATGCTCCAATAGCGGTACGGAGAGCCAGATGATGGACAGGATCGAGCCAACGAAGTACACTGTCTCTGGCCGAATGGTATACCAGGGACCCGTAATCCAGTCTGGATCGTACAAGTGCACGATAGATGCGTAGTAGGGTGCATCGGTCCGCACCCCAAGATGTTGAGGAAAGAGAGCGCAGAATATTTAGCCCTCTTGTGCACTTGGTGCGGAGTTGACGGATGTGATCCAGAAAGGTCAGCTTTTTATCGAATACGAGTCCCAAGAATTTTGTGTCCGCTGCTACTGGAATTACATTTTGTCCGAGCTTTAATTCAGGTTCAGGATGAAGATTACGCTTACGACAAAAGTGTACGCAAACGGTCTTCTCCGGCGAGAACCTGAAGCCATTAGCAAGAGCCCAGGAGTTGAGGCGATCAATAGCTTTCTGCAGTTGTCTTTCAATAACCCTCATGTTGCATGACTGACAAAATATGCTAAAGTCATCAACATAGAGGGCACAGTTTACAGTTGGAGGAAGTTGTTCTGTGATGGAATTCACTTTGATGGCAAAAAGCGTGACACTTAGTACTGATCCTTGTGGTACTCCCTCCTCTTGGCTGAAGGAACGAGAGAGTGAGGATCCCACACGAAATTGGAAAGATCGATTGGCTAAAAAGTTTTTAATAAAAATGGGGAGTTGCCCCCTAAGGCCAAGGTTATGCAGATCTTTTAAGATGCCAAATCTCCAAGTTGTGTCATACGCTTTCTCCATGTCAAAGAACACCGACACCAAGTGTTCACGTTTTAGGAAAGCATCCCGGATGGATGCTTCCAATCTAATAAGATGGTCCAAAGTGGACCGGTTCCTTCGGAAGCCGCACTGTATGTTGGAGAGAAGGTCATTTGATTCTAAGTACCATATTAAACGAGAATTAACCATTCTCTCCAGGATTTTGCACAGACAGCTAGTCAAAGCAATAGGACGATAGTTGGTTGTGACTTTTGGATCCTTTTCTGGCTTAGGGAAGGCAAGAACGATTGCCTTTCGCCAGGAATCCGGAAACTGCCCTTCAGTAAAGATTCTGTTATACAGAAGGAGCAGACAATCCATAGATTTTGGTGAAAGATGTTTAATCATGTCGTAATGGATGCCAACTGGTCCAGCAGCACTTGCTTTGGAAAGAGCGAGGGCTCTTTTCAGTTCCTGAATAGTAAAATCCCCGTTGTAGGGATAGAGGCCCTTGGACTTAAAATTAAGTGCTTCTCTTTCCAGTTTATGTTTCAGGACCAGGAACTCTGGGGAGTATGAGGATGTTGCGGAGATGTTAGAGAATGTTTCCCCAAGAGCATTGGCTATTGCAGTTGGATCTGCAATAGGGCATCCATTATAATCTAAGATTGAAGAAGGGTGGGATGTATATTTTCCCTTCATTTTCCGGATTTTATCCCAGACTACCTTAGAGTTGGTAGACTGGTTAATAGATGATGTAAAACGGATCCACGATTCCTTTTGACTCTGACGACGGATGTAGCGTGCTTTGGCTCGTGCACGTTTGAAGGCTATAAGGTTGTTCGTGGTAGGATATCGGCGAAATATCCCCCACGCTTTGTTTTGAGCCTTTTTGGCTGCTGTGCATTGTGAATTCCACCAAGGTTTGGGAAATGGTGGAAACCGGGCTGATGTTTTTGGGACAGCATTAGCAGCTGCGTGGACAATGATTTCTGTGATGTACATTACTGCGTCAATGATAGGCTCCTGACTGACTGTACTGAGTTCAAAATTTGCCTGATGGTTCAACTGTTTCGGGATATTGGACTGTTGCTGGGATAGAACAGTTCGTGCCCAGTCAGAGATTGAGTTGTTTGAGGGGACTGTAACATCAGTCTGGGCGGCCACTGATGATATTTTTGTGTGGCACTGGCATATGTACGTTTTGTAATACTGGGAGCAATTAATTTTCTCGCTTCTTGAAAGCTTACTTTATTTTCGATTTTATACTTCACAATTTTCTTTTCCTTTTTCCACCTGTCGCTTGTTTGTTTGTTTGTTTGTTTGTTTGGTTGAGTTTTATTGGCGCATTAGCAACTATGGCTATAATGCGCCAAAACCTGGTCATAAAAAGTAAAAACATTTTCAGTGACCTACTCTATTAGGTCACTACGTCAGGTTATAAAAACAAGTATAAACTGTAACAGACAAATATCAGTAAACAAGTAACAATAAAAAATCTTAAAAAATCTTAAAATAATAAGATTTTTTAAATATGATTAAAAAGGTTTACTGATTTTAAGAAATTAAAAATAGCAGACACATGGTCATTGTCGGATAAAATCTGACTGAGTGTATACGGCTCAGTCAGATGGTTAAAAGCGGTAAAACGAGCATTTCTAAAACTGGTTGTTGTTGTTGTTGTTTAAGGGTTTTAAGACACAAGGGCATCAATGGCCAAGATGTGTCTTTCCAAGTTTTTAATATAAATCAAACATTTTTTTCAGATTTGTTTATCAAATCTGATTTGCCGAATAAAATTAAATAATTCATCTAAATTCGCAGAGTTGTCTAAGATCAGTTGAAGGGTAACTTGATTCTGGTTATTGCATAAACTCTGAAAACAAAGGAATCTGGAATTTCTGAATCGAGGGCATACCAAAAGAATGTGTTTTACTGAAAGTTGAACTTGGCATTGAAAACAGAGTGGCGGATTTTTGTTTGCCAATAGATGAAAATGAGTAAGATGAGTATGGCCAATTCTCAGTCTGGCAAGTATTACTTCTTCTCTGCGACTCTCTCTGATGCTTGAGTTCCATATTTCTGGATTAGGTTTTATTTCATGTAGTTTATTGTTGACTTCATTTTTCCATATTTGGGCCCATTCATTTTCACTTTCTCTAATAATGATTGGACTAAAATCAGTGTGTGGAACTAGCATTGTTCTGTTTGGCAGTTCTGATGCTGACTTAGCTGCAATGTCTGCTTTTTCATTGCCTTCTATTCCGCAGTGTCCTGGAATCCAGCAAAGAGTTATTTCAGATTGTTTCTTTTGACAGAGGTTGATTAGAAAGTCAATTTCTTGTAGGAGAGGATGACGAGAATGTCGTTTACCCTGAATGGCTGAGATAGCACTGAGTGAATCCGAATATATTAAGACAGACAGGGACGACTGTTGACATATTTCACTTAATGCAAGCTGTATAGCATAGAGTTCTGCAGATAGAATGCTGCACTCGACTGGAAGGGATTTTGAAATTACATGCGACGGGTATTGGTATTGGTATTGGTATTGTTATTTCTGGCGCAAGGGCTACTAGGGCCATATTGCGCCTATCAAAGGTATGGAGTTCAGACATTGTGATTATAGAATCATATCAGATGCGATCATATAGTTGTATCTCTTTGAGGAAGGAGAAAAATTCTTGAAGATTTGCATCATTGCCTATAATATGACGAAGTGTTAAAGGTTCTTGAAGATTTCGTATAATACTGAATGAGGATTTTCGGGCGTCACTGTATAGGGTACAATCAATGAGAATGTGTTTGATTGTGAGAAAAGCGTTACAGTGCGTACACTTAGGAGGATCGTCTCCTGTGAGTAGATAAAGATGGGTGAGGTGACTGTGACCGATTCGCGCTCTGGACAGGAGCACTTCTTCCCTTCTGCTTACACGGAAACTGGAAGTCCATAACTGTGGTTCAGATTTTATTTGCAGGAGCTTGTTCTGCGGTTGAGCTTGCCATAGAAGTGTCCACTGTTCCTTACATACATGTCTTATATAGGATCTGTAGTCAATGTATGGAACGTAGTAATTTGTAGATGTTATGTTGGATGATTGTTTTGCTGCATAATCCGCTTTTTCATTACCTGATATCCCCATGTGGCCTGGGATCCAACAAAAGATGACTACTTGCTGGTGCTCTTGGATATGCGTCAGCCGAGATTTTATTATTGCTATTACAGGATGTGTTGGCGAGGAGGAATTTTGCAAGGCTATAAGTGCGCTCTGTGAGTCTGTATATATCACAGTTTTTTGGATGGACAGATGGAGGATATTTTCTAAGGCAAGGTTGATGGCCCATAATTCTGCTGTGTAACTGCTGCATTCAGTGGGCAAGGAAACAGAGATGGTGTTATAGGGAAAGACTGCTGCAGCCCCGACTCCACTTTCAGACTTTGATCCATCAGTGTATACTTTTGTAAAATGTGGATAATTTTGTGTGTGAGCAGTATGAAGTTGCTGTATATTGATATTAGCAAGCGAATGTTTTCCCCAGTTTAGGAAATAGCTGTCACAGGATGCTTTAATAGAATACCATGGAGGATCTGCACTGTTTGAATTTTGGAAGACTTTGTCAAGATGTATATTCCAGGTTTGCGATAATGCTTGCAATCTGATACCAGTAGGTTGAACTGCTCTAGGTTTGTTTCTATAGTGCATAGAGAACTGTGGATCATTAAGTATTGACCGAATGGGGTGAGTAGATACACTTTGAATTTTGGCAGCATAATTTAGGAGTAACATCTTTCTCCTGAGTCTGAAGGGAGGTTCATGTGTTTCAATATAAAGACTTTGTACTGGCGATGTTCTATAAGCACCTACAGCAATCCTGAGGGCAGAATGTTGAATAGGGACAAGTCGTGCTAACACGCTTTCCCTAGCAGAATCATACACCGGGGCACCATAATCAAGGCGAGATCTGATTAGGGCTCTACATAAGTGAAGTAAGGTGCAACGATCTGCACCCCACGATGTAGAAGAAATAACTCTTAGTATGTTCATTTTTTTCTGGCAAACAGTCCGTAGATGATTAATGTGTTCTTTAAAGTTCAATTTATTGTCAAAAATCACACCAAGAAGACGAACGTTGTTCACAACACTGACAGATTGGTTTCTTAAGTGTATTTCAGGATCTGGGTGCATCTTTCGTTTGTTACAAAAGTGAATGACACTAGATTTCAGATAAGATAGTCGGTAACCATTCTGTGTCATCCATAGTTCGATATTTGATGTTTGAAGTTGCCTCTCAATATAACTCATGTTTTGTGAACTGCAAGAGACCGTCAGGTCATCAGCATAAAGGTATGAATTCACTGTATTGGGAATAACTTTAGTCAACTGGTTTATTCTTATTGCAAACAAAGTTGCACTAAGAACAGAGCCCTGAGGGACTCCTTCTTCTTGTATAAATGTTTTGGAAAGGACTTGCCGGTAGCGAACTTGAAAGGTCCTCTGCTGTAGGAAATTCTGTATGAAGTAAGGTAAGTGACCTCTCAGATCCAGGGAATGAAGATCTCTCAGTATGCCAAAACGCCAAGTGGTGTCAAAGGCTTTCTCT
This sequence comes from Mastigoproctus giganteus, assembly GCF_048544385.1. Taxonomy (NCBI): domain Eukaryota; kingdom Metazoa; phylum Arthropoda; class Arachnida; order Uropygi; family Thelyphonidae; genus Mastigoproctus; species Mastigoproctus giganteus. The sequence continues at coordinate 103,549,773 of NC_143580.1, forward strand.
ATATCGAGACATGCCATGACGAGATGCTTATTTTGAATAAATGCATTCCTAATATTTGTTTCTGCTTTGATCATAAGATCCAGTGATGATCGGTTTTTCCTGAAACCAAATTGATTATCAGATATCATGTTTTGGGAATCAAGGTACCATGTCAGTCTACGGTGTATTATTTTTTCTAGGGTTTTACTTAAGCAGCTGGTGAGAGAAATGGGTCTATAATTATTAGGCATAGAGAGATCTTTCCCTGGTTTGGGTATTGCCAGTACAAAAGAGTGACGTCAGGAACTGGGGAATGACTGTTCCATGAAGATGCGATTATAGAATGTCAGAAGGGAAGATAGCGATTTATTATCTAGATGTTGTAGCATTATGTTGTATATTCCATCAGGGCCAGCAGCGCTGTTCCTTGCAGTGGATAGAGCCTCTTGAAGTTCTAGCATAGTGAGTGGTTGATTGTACGGTAGAGACGATTTGGTTCTGAAATTAAGCTGGAATTTTTCAGTTGAAGTCTTAATCTTCTGAAAAGATGGTTCGTATGCCGTTGATTCAGATAACTGTGCAAATACTGCGCCTAGGGCATCTGCAATCTCTGCAGGAGTAGACAGTTCCAGCCCATTCCAGGTGATAAGTGGGGAGGACAATGGGTGAAATTTTCCATTTAATTGCCTGATTTTTTTCCATATAATTCTGACGTCAGTATTTTTATTAATTTCAGTTGCGAATCGAATCCAAGAGTCTTTTTTTGTTTTCTTCCTAATATGTCGGGCCTTAGCTCTAAGTTTTTTGTAGTTTATCAGATTAGCAGTGGTAGGGTATTTGCGGAATAAGTTCCCAGCACGGTTTTTTTTTTTTTTTTGCATTTCTACAGTCCTCATTCCACCAGTAGTTTCTGCTTCTACGGATGCTTGTCTGTGTTTGTGGAATGGCAATAGATGCAGCTACTAGGATCTGTTTTGTAATATGGTTGGCGGCCTTGTCAATTGGATGATATTCAATGGTCTGGTTGTCAAAGGATACGTGGGAAGCATACTTTGTCCAATCTGCCTTAGAAAATTTCCATTTTGTGCTGGTTTCTGAAGTTATGCAGAGTGAAGTTTGTATTTTACAGATTATTGGGTAGTGGTCACTACTGAGTGGATCGTCCAGAGCAGTCCACTCAATACTAGGAAAGAGGATAGGAGAGCAGATGGATAGGTCTATTGCAGAGACTGATCCGGTTGGGAGATGAAAATATGTTGGTGAGCCTGTATTTAATATGGTTAGATTTTGTTGTTGTTGTTGGTATGAAAATTTCACGACACAAGGGCAACTGTGGCCAATATGTGTCTGTCAGCGTTATTACGTTCATTTTAATGATTTAGGATGGATATATCAGAGTGCATTTATTATTCCTAGATGTTTAATATATATAAAGAGCTCACTTAGGTTTGCTTTGTCACCAAGTACATGAGAGAGGGTTAGAGGAGCTTGCAAGTTTGCTAATGATTGGAAGGATGTGGCTCGAACGGCTGAATATGATGGACAATCAATCAGGATATTCCTTACTGTAAGTTGTATCTGACAGACAGAGCAGAGCGGTGGATCTTCTCTTAAAAGTAAATGTTTGTGAGTAAGGAAGGTATGTCCAATGCGCAGTCTTGTTAATATAACTTCCTCCTGTCTATTTGTACGTGAGCTAGAATTCCACAAACATAGATCTTTTTTTATTCTGCGAAGTTTATTGCACGATTGGTCCCTCCAAAGTTGTTTCCAGATGGAAGTATATTTGGTACGAAATACATCCCTATAATCTGTAAATTGTACAAACTGAAAGTTATCTTGTATATTAAGATCTGGATTTTTTGCGGCTTGGTCTGCATGGTTATTTCCTAGAATTCCAGCATGGCAGGGAATCCAACAGATAGACACTTGTTTTCTTGCTTTATGAAAAATTCCGAGTTGTTTTTTGATATGCTGAATCAAGGAATTTGAGGAATGTTTGCTGTTCTGTAAAGCTGCTACTGCACTAAGGGAGTCAGTATAGATTAGAGCAGGTAGAAGTTGATGCTGGGTAATATCATCCAGTGCTAGTTTAGTAGCATATAATTCTGCTGTGAAAATACTGCAAACATGAGGCAAGGAGACAGATATAATATATCCCGGTAAAACTACTGCGGCACCTACTGAGTTGTTCGATTTTGAACCATCTGTGTAAATCTGATGACTGTTTCTATTTTCAAAACTGTGCAGTGCATGAAGCTTCTGTATAACGATTGGAGAGATCTCTTTTTTATTCCTGTTTGTAAGATGTGATATGGATAAAGGCACCGTCGGAATCCAAGGAGGTTCTGAGTGTATATCTACTGCAGAAATGTGGCGGAAATGTATTTCCCAAACTTGAGCTAAGTGTCTGAGGCGCAGTCCTACTGGTTTATTTTCATTTGGCTTGTGATCATAATTACTCGTCCATGGTGGATTGTGAATAATGGACCAATTTGGATGTGATGGCTGACTGTATATTTTTGCCGCATACATGCACAGTAAATAATCTCGTCGAAGATGCAGCGGGGGTTCCGAAGCATCTGCATACAGGCTGTAGATTGGTGAAGTTCTAAATGCTCCTAGAGCTATGCGGAGAGCATTATGGTGAATGGTATCTAGACGACGTAAGATGCTCCTTCTTGCAGAAGCATATACAGGAGATCCATAGTCTAAACGAGATCTAATCAAAGTTTTATATAATAGTAATAATGTGGACCTGTCGGCTCCCCAGGCCATTGAAGATACTGTGCGCAAGATGTTAAGTTTTAAGAGGCAACTAGTTCGAAGTCTTAGTATATGTTCCTGAAAGTTTAGTTTTCTATCTATTGTTAAGCCCAAAAAGGAAAAATTTTGAACAACAGGTAGCGCAATTTTATTTAAGTATAAGGCCGGTTCAGGATGAAGACCACGCATTTTACAGAAGTGTATAACAACAGATTTTTTCTCAGATATTCTATAGCCATTATTTTGAGTCCATACTTCTATTTTGTTTATGGATAATTGCAGCTGTCGTTCAATTGTGTTCATGCTTTGTGATTGAAATGAAATGGAAAGATCATCTGCATACATATATATTTGCAATGATGGGGGTATAACCTTTGTGATATTGTTCACACGCAGTGCAAACAGGGTTGCACTTAATACTGAGCCCTGGGGAACCCCTTCCTGTTGTATATAGATTGTAGACAAACAGCCTTTGTATCGTACCTGAAATGTTCTGTCGGCAAGAAAGTTTTCTATAAATTGTGGAAGTTGTCCTCTGTATCCTAATTGAAATAGATCTCGTAGAATTCCGAATCTCCATGTTGTGTCAAAGGCTTTTTCAAGATCTAGATTTACCATCACCATATGCTGCTTTCTTATAAACGAGTTTCTAATATTTGTTTCCACTTTGACATGTAGGTCAAGTGTTGATCTATTTTTCCTAAATCCAAATTGGTGGGGTGATAAAATATTCTCTTTTTCCAGCAACCACGTAAGTCTATTATGCACCATTCGTTCAAGGATTTTTCCCAAGCAGCTGGTCAGTGAAATTGGGCGATAATTATATGTATAGGAAGGATCTTTTCCGGGTTTGGGAAATGCAAGGACAATTGCATGCCTCCATATGGATGGATACAGGTTGTTCAGAAAAATTCTATTATATAAAGCTAGCAGGATTTCCAGACAATCAGAGTTTAGGTGTTGTATCATAGTATAATAAATGCCATCGGGACCTGGTGCGCTATTTGGTAATTTTGTAATGGTTGTAAGTAATTCCTCTTTTAGAAATGGTAGATTATAAGAATGAGATATCTTGGTAGAGAAATTCAATTTACTCCGTTCAGCTTGCTCTTTATATTTTTGAAAGTCTGTGCTGTAGCTTGTAACTGCTGATATGGAAGCGAAAGATTCAGCCAAGATTTCTGATATCTGGTCTGTTTGAAAAACGTCCTGCCCTTTCCAATGGAAGATCGGAGATTGTGTGATTGGATATCTTCCACTTAAAATCCGAATTTTTTTCCACACCAAACCAGGATTCGAGTTCCTAGTAAGTGTAGAAGCGAACACGATCCAAGACTTTTTCTTTGCTTTTTTCCGAATTCTCCTTGCTTCAGCTTTGGCTTTTTTATATGCAATTAAATTGGTGGTAGTTGGGTATTGACGGAATCTATTCCATGCTCGATTTTGTTTTGTTTTTGCTGTTGCACATTCTGCATTCCACCAAGAGTTGTACCGTGCCTGCCTTGCCTTACTTATTTGAGGTATTGTAGCTTTGGAAGCTTTTAGCAGTTGATCGTTGATATATAAGACAGCATCATCTATTGGCAGGGTTTCTATTAATTGCTTATCCAGTTTGATTAATTGCATATATTTACTCCAATTAGCTTTTTTAAAATTCCATACTGTTCTGGTTCCTTCTGTAAGAGTTGATTGTGTCTGTATGGAACATACTATCGGAAAATGATCACTGTTGTAAGGATCATTCAACACGAACCATTCTATACTAGGATAAATTGATGGAGAACATATTGTTAAGTCTATTGCAGAGGTGATACCTGTAGACAAACTGATATAAGTGTGAGATCCGGTATTCAATAAATTCAGTTGTTGATCATCTATGAGAGTTTCGATTATGTTACCTCTATTGTCTGTGTGAGTAGATCCCCACAGATGATGATGGGCATTCATATCTCCCATAAGGCAGTAGGGAGGTTGGAGCTGCATAGTAAGATCATTTAATTCCGATCTGGAGAGAGGGATATTTGGTGGAAGATAAATGGAAGAGATTGTGATAGAAATTCCGATGGCTATTCTTACTGCTACTGCTTCTAAGTTGGTTCTTAATGTTGTTTGCTTAGCTGGTATATGAGTATTTACCAAAATTGCCACTCCTCCTTTGGCAGTTCTGTTATCATTCCTGTCTCTCCGGAAAAGTGTATAATTTTGAAATGTGGGTGAAGATTGAGGTGTTAGATGGGTCTCCTGAAGGCAAATGCAGGCCGGTTTATACTGCTGAATAATATCTTTTATTTCATCTAATTTTCCACGTAAACCACGACAGTTCCACTGTATAATAATATGTTGCATTATTTAGGTCTCGGGACGATTTGCTGAATCTGACTGCGCTTTTGAGTTTTTCCGTTTATCATATTTGGGTCTATCTTTCTTCGGAAAATTAGGACGAGGTGTATCAATATCTTCTGCAGGGTGTAGTTCTAGTATGTTCTCTCTCTGTTCATCAGTGTCCATTTGGTCTATGTTTGTTTGTTTCTGTTCACACGGTTTATTAGATGACGTTTGCTTTGTTTTTGAAGATTTTACTTCTGATTTCTGCTTTCCAGGCATGGAAGTATCCTGCTCTTTACCACTGGATGTTTCTTGTGAAACTGTTTTTGTCATCAATATTACTTTACTCCAGTCTATAATGTGGTTTAGAGGTATTACCACCTCCGTTTGAGTGGCTATAGTTTGCTGTCGTTTCACTGCTGAAGCATAGGAACGTGAAGGTTTGGTTGCAAGTATCTGTTTTCTTGCTTCCGGATAAGACACTTTATTTTCTACTTTGTATTTTTGAATTTGCTTTCCCAATACCCACATTTCGCATGTCTTCGAAAACGCAGGATGATTTTCGTGACAATTGGGACAGAGTGGTGTAGTGGATGTGCAGTTTGCTTGATTGTGGTCTTTTGATCCACAGAGTGGACAGATGGGATCACTGCGACATGTCGCCTGAGAGTGTCCGTATCGCTGACAGTTGTAACACCTTATTGGATTTGGTATATATGGTCGGATTTTGCAATTTAAATATCCTGCTTTAACTGAATGGGGAAGAGAAGGATTGTTAAATGTGAGAATTACTGATCGGGTTGGAATGAGGATTCCGTCTTTCTTCATCATTATCCTCCTAACATGTATCACTTGTTGTTCTGTTAGCTCGCTCAGTAGTTCTTCCTCTGAAACAGTCAAAAGGTCCCATTCAGTAATAACACCCTTTGATGTATTCAGGGAATTATGTGGGGTAATTTCAACTGGTAGTCCTGCAAAAGTTTTCATTTGTAGTAATTTTTCCGATTGATGACTTAATGAGGTTTCTACTAAGAGATCACCTGATTGTAATCGTTTTATCATTTTTGGTGATCCAACCATGGACTCTATAGTCTTCTGAACTAAGAAAGGGGATAATTTCCCAACGGGTTGTGATGATAACGAATGTATCACCAAAAAAAAAAGGGACAGTAGGCTGAGAGCTGTTGATTTTCATTCTCTTAGCCTGAGACATGTTCAGCTGTAAGTCGTCACATTTATTGGAGTTGGCTTTCTCCAATCTTGTGTTATTAGTATTTTGGTCCATTTTCAACTCCTTTTAGTCCTGGGTGAGTTAGATTTTGTCTGTCGACAAGCATTTCAATGAGCTGTCCTCGGGCGTCTATGTTCGTAGATCCCCACAATGGATTGTGTCCATTGAAATCGCCCAGTAAACAGAAAGGGGTTGGCAGCTGCGCAATGAGATCTTGAAGTTCTTGAAAGGTACAAGGATAACTGGGTGGCAGATAGATAGAAACTAGTGTTAGGCTAATGCCAATCGCTATTCGCGTGGCAACAGCTTCAATTGTAGTTTGTAGCGGAATGCGTTTACAAGGGACTCGTGAATCTACGAGTATGGCTACCCCTCCATGAGCATTTGTGGTTGTAGGTCTGTCTTGCCGAAAGAGAGTATAATTTTTTATCGAGGGAGACAACTGAGGTGTTAAATATGTCTCTTGTAAGCAGATTCCAATTGGATTATGGTTCATGATTATTTCGTGGATGTCGTCAATATTGCTGCGAAAGCCTCTGCAATTCCATTGTACGATGTTTTTCATTGTTTGGATTTATATGGAGTAGTTGCATCTGTCTGTTTTTTGGAAATCTGTTTCAGGCGGTCAGCTTTCATTTTCCCTCTCTTTGAAAAAACAGGTCTGGTTTCTATTTCGTCTTCTGGATGGATTTCCAGAATGGTTTCATTTTCTTCTTGATTGCAAGCCTCATTTGTGTCCATAGCAGAAGAAGATTCAGCATGCTGTTTATTAATGGGGTCAGAATTTTCTCTTTGAGCAGGTCTTGTTGTTGTTGTTGTTTGTTGGATTTATTGGTGCAAGGGCTACTAAGGCCATAATGCACCTATTTCAATCTTATTTGATACATGATTGTTATATTAAATAAAAGGATTCAGATCAGGTGATATTTGTTTATCAATTTGAGGAAGGTAAAAACATCATTAATATCTTGTCGGTCTCCGAGAATCTGTTGTAAGGTAAGTTTATTAGAAGAATATAGGTGTGAAGAGAAAGCTGTTTTTCGTTCTGTCAGATATAATGGGCATTCAATGATCAAGTGGTTTACTGTGAGTTGAGTTTGACAGTTGCTGCATCGTGGAGGGTCATCCTGAGTGAGTAAATAACTATGAGTTAGGTGAGTATGTCCTATTCGAATTCTAGCAAGTACTACTTCTTCCTTTCTATTGCCCCTTAGGCTTGATAGCCACTTCTTGTGATCCTTTTTAATCTGTAAAAGCTTATTGCTCTTTTCTCCCTGCCAAATGGATAGCCATTTTTTTCTAACATTGGTATGTATGATGCGTTTTAAGTCTGTGTAAGGTATCTGCATGTCTGATTTTATGTGACTGGCGTTCTTGGCTGCAAGATCCGCTTGTTCATTTCCTCTGATTCCAGAGTGCCCAGGTATCCAACAGAAAATTAACTTTTGCCTGTTTGCAAGAAGCTGCGCTAACTTGGTTTGAATTTGTTGTAGAAACGGATGACTGGAAGGAAATTTACATTGAAGAGCAGATACAGCACTTAAGGAATCGGTGTAGATAATAGTTTGAGGATATAATGACTGTTTTACATTGTCTAGAGCCATCAGGATAGCATACAGTTCTGCAGTGTAAATACTGTACTCCAAAGGGAGCTGCTGGGATATTGTATTGTTTGGTAGAACTGCAGCTGCTCCAACTTTATTATCTGTCTTGGAACCGTCAGTGTAAATTTGGGTATAACTAGAGAACTGAAAAGCGTGAGTTGCATGGATCTGCTGAATACTGAAATTTGGAAGTGCATTCTTTCCCCATTGTTGGAAATGTTGGTCAACATTGGCCAAGGGTATTTGCCATGGTGGCATAGCCGTGCTAATATCTTGAATTATGTCATTCATATTTAGTTCGCTGCACGTAGTTATGCTTTGTAATCCAATGCCACATGGTTTATTCTGCAAAGGTTTATTTTGGTACAAATTATGCCATTTTGGGGTGAATAAATACTGTTTTATAGGATGATGTGGGAAACTTCTGATTTTTGCTGCATAACTTAATAACAGAGCTTGCCGACGAAGAAATAGGGGTGGTTCATGTGCTTCCGTATAGAGACTCTGAACTGGCGATGTACGAAAAGCTCCCAGTGCAATTCGGAGGGCATTGTGATGTACTGGGTCGAGCCATTTTAATACACTTTCTCTGGCTGAGGCATATGCAGGTGACCCATAGTCTAGTTTGGATCTTATGAGCGACCGGTATAAGTGCAGCAGCATGTACCGATCTGCACCCCATGACATAGCGGAAATTGCCCTGAGGAGATTCAGCTTCTTTAGACAAGTTGTACGAATATGTTTAATATGCTCTAAGAAACTAAGTTTTCTATCCAGAATTAGTCCAAGAAAGCTAATACTCTGTTGAAAAGAAATTGGATGAGAATCAAGATGTAAATCGGGATCTGGATGTAAATTCCGTTTACGGCAAAAATGAGTTGCTGTTGTTTTTTGTTTTGAAAGTCTGTATCCATTATTTTTGGCCCACTGAACAAGCTTGTTAATTGTACCTTGAAGCTGCCTTTCAATGAAACGCATGTTTTGTGAGTGGCTTGAGATCGCCAGATCGTCAGCATACAGATAAGTTTCAACTGTGTCGGGAATAACTTTTGTAATGGAATTAATCCTGAGAGAGAAGAGCGTGGCACTAAGCACAGAACCTTGAGGGACCCCCTCTTCTTGCACAAAAGTTTGTGAGAGAGCAGAGTGAAATCGTACCTGAAAGGTCCTATTGCTCAAAAAGTTCTGGATAAATTTTGGAAGATGACCACGAATACCGGATTCATAGAGATCGTGAAGAATTCCATACCGCCAGGTTGCATCAAAAGCTTTTTCGATGTCAAGACATATCATCACTAGGTGTTCGTTCCTGAGAAATGCATTTCGGATATTTCCTTCAGCTTTGACCATAAGGTCAAGTGTTGATCTAGTTCTTCGAAATCCAGATTGATTTTGACTTAGAATGCATTCAGTCTCTAGGAACCATGTCAATCTGGCATTAATTATTTTTTCTAATGCTTTTCCTATACAACTAGTTAACGCTATCGGTCGGTAATTTGCTGGATCTGAATGGTCCTTTCCTGGTTTTGGGAAAGCTAATACAATAGAATGACGCCAACTGCTAGGGTAGTAATCTTCGCCAAAGATTCTATTATACAGTTTTAGCAGAGCAGAAAGGGATTCTTCACTCAAGTGATATATCATGGCATAGTACACTCCATCAGGGCCAGCAGCACTATTTTTGGATCTTGCAAGTGCGCTACGTAACTCTGCCATGGTAAGGGGTACATTATATGGATGCTGTCGTGAAGTACTGAAATTGAGATTATATTTTTCTGCTTGTATTTTATGTGCCTGGAAACTTGGCTCAAATGCGGTTACAGCGGAGATTTTTTCAAAGGTTTCACCTAATGTATTAGAAATATCGAGAGGATTGCAGATTTCTTTGCCTTTTAGATATATTATCGGAGTGGTTATAGGTGGATATTTTCCATTAATTATTCGAACTTTATTCCAAACATTTCTGATATTTGTGGTCCTGTTTATAGAGGAGGCATATTTAGACCATGTCTCTTTTTTGCTTATTCGTTGTATGTGACGAGATTTAGCTCTAGCTTTCTTGAACTGTATGAGGTTAGCTGTGGTTGGGTATTTACGAAATAAGTTCCAGTATTTATTCTTTTCTTTTTTCGCATTGCTACAGGCTTCATTCCACCATATTTTTGGGTGGGAGCGTATTTTCATGGATGATCTGGGTATACTGGTTTCTGCAGCTGCTATCATTTGCTGAGTTATGTAAGTTACGGCAGAGTCAATGGTGAGGGTCTCGATAGTCTGAATATCTAGATGTGCCAGCTCTTGATATTTCTTCCAGTTAGCTTTGTCGAATTTCCAAACAGTTTTTATCTCAGTTTGAGGAGGAGTGTTAGCCGATAGTGTGCATATTACTGGAAAGTGGTCACTATTTCGCAGGTTATCAGTGACCGTCCAATCAATAAGAGGAAGGAGGTTTGGCGAGCATATTGAAAGATCAATTGCAGAAGTTGACCTTGAGGAAAGACACGTACGTGTGAGTCCCATTGTTTAATAATGTTAAGTTGTGCCTTTCAAGAAATTTTTCAATTAACTGACCTCTCTTATCAAGGTGCGAGGAACCCCATAGGGGGTGATGCCCATTCCAGTCACCCAAGATACAGAAAGGTGGTGGCAGCTGAGTGACTAAATCATTCAAATCTGCTAGAGAGTATGAATAGTTTGGCGAAAGGTATATGGAAACACCTGTTACCGCTATCTTAACCATAACTCTAGCAGCAATTGCTTCTAAAGTTGTTTGCAGTGGGACTGGTCTGAAAGGAGTTCTGGAGTTTACCAGCAATGCTACACCTCCATGTGCTGTATTAGAGTCGTTCCTATCCTTTCTAAGCATTATATGATGTTTTATGCTCATAGTTATTTTAGGTGTCAGGTTTGTTTCCTGTAGACAAAGAACAGCAGGCTTATATTCAGTAATTAAGTCATAAACATCGTCTAAGTTAGCTCTAAGTCCGCGACAATTCCATTGAATGATTTTGTGCATTATTGAGGATTATCGGGTGTGTCTGCTTGCTTACGGGTTGTGGTCTGTTTGCGCCTGTCTAGTCTTTTTTCCCTTTTTGGGAAATTTGGTCTAGTGACGTCCATGTCCTCCTCTTCTGCATGAAGTTCAAGAAGTGGTTCATCTCGGTGTGAATTTCTATCTATGTCCATGGTATCAGTACTGGTTTTTTGATTATTTCTTTCAGAGCTTGTTTGATTAACTGGCTGTTGTACAGAATTTTTATCTGGCGGTATTGTCAATGGTGTATTTACCGAATGAGTTGATTGCTGTTGGGTAGGCTGTTCTTTTAGTGTAGAGAGGACTGACCTGGCCCAATCAGAAATTGAGATGTTTGGCGGAACTGAACAATCTGTTTGTACTGTTATGGATCGTTGCTTTTTTACAACTGAAGAATAAGATGGCAATTTATTCGAAGTTAAACAATGTCTTTTTGCTTCTTGGTATGGCACCTTGTGTTCCACTTTGTACTTTTGTATATTCTTTTCAGTCTGCCACTGGATGCACTCCTTTGAAAATGCTGAATGATTCCCCTTACAGTTTGGGCAGCTTTGTAGTTCATTCGGGCAGTCTGTGTGAACATGCTCTTTTGAACCACAGGAGGCACAGGTGGTTACACCCCTGCAGACTGCTTGTGAGTGTCCAAATTTTTGGCATTTAAAACACCGGACTGGGTTTGGAATATAAGGTCGAATTTTGCACCTTAAATATCCAGCTTTAACAGTTGTTGGTAAATTTGGTGTTTTAAATGTAAGAATGACCGTTCGGGTAGGAGTAAGAACCCCATCTTTCTTAATGACTATCCTTTTGGCATTTATTACATTTTGATCGCCTAATTCCTGAACGATTTCCTCCTCAGATACGTTAAGGAGATCCCACTCGGCTATTACCCCTTTAGAGGAGTTTAAGGTGGCATGCGGGGTAACCTTTGTGGGAATTCCGCCAAAAGTCGATATTTTTAATAGTTTTTCCGAGTGTTTATTCTCGTTCATCTCCACTAGAAGGTCTCCGGATTTTAATCTTCTAACCATTTTTGGTGGGTCCGCCACATTCTCAAGACATTTCTGTATTAAGAATGGGGAGAGCTTACTCAAAGGATTGTCAGTCAAAGAATGCAGTATCAAAAAAAGAGGAGCAGGGGTTTCTGTTCCTTCTTTTTTCTGCCTTTTTGCATTTCCTGCATTTAAGTCTTCTCTGTTTGAGAGATCTGGATCATGAGATCCATAAGTGGCATGTCTATTTATGTCCATCTTTGCTCCTTTTTGCCCCTGGAGGGTGTTTTTCTCCTCCCAGGTTTCCAGCCTGTGGTTTAGTGACCAAGCGGTTTAGAGGTTTAGTTAGGTTAGTACTGATTATATATATATATACACACAAGAAAGAAAGGTGTATTTCCTTTATGGATTCTACTTCAAAGCTTTTAAGTAAAGAATCACTTAAGAAAAACAAGAAGGATAGTGACACTGGAAAATAAATATAACTAATCCGCTGTGAAAGAACGCTATGTATCGCACAAAATATCGCTTGGGCACTATCGCTTGGCACTCGGGGCCTGAGCAGGTCTTACGGAAGCTGAAGCAGCAACAGGTGGTATCGTGACTGGCGTGTTACTAGATCTGGTTGAAGTCTGTTGCTTTGAGGACTGTGGTACTGAAGAGAGTATAGATCGTGCCCATCTTGTATTTCTGGATTTTCTTTTCATACTTCCATTGGTCACATGTCTTAGAGAAGGCTGGGTGGTTGCCTTTGCAGTTAGGGTAGAGTGAGGACTGTGATTTGCAATCAGCTTGGGCATGCTCCTTCGAGCCACAGTTAGGGCATACCGCATCACCTCGACAGACTGTTTGGGAGTGTCCGAATTTCTGACATTTATAACATCTTAATGGGTTCGGAATATACGGGCGAATGCGGCAGTTCAGATACCCAGCTTTCACCGATGTTGGTAGGTTTGGTGAACTAAATGTCAGTATGATGCTGCGAGTTGGGATAAGTTCGCCATCCTTCTTCAGCATAATTCTTTTCGCCTGTATGACCTTCTGATCTTGCAATTCATTTACAATTTCCTCCTCTGAGACATTCATTAAGTCCCATTCTGAGATGACACCTTTGGAGGTATTGAGTGTAGCATGTGGTGACACCGGAACTGGAATTCCACCAAATGTGGATATTTTCAGAAGGGAATCAGAGTGTTTGGAGCTGGTGGTCTCAACCAGTAGGTCGCCAGATTTAAGACGTCTCACCATTTTCGGGGAACGTGCTACACTTTCCAGATATTTCTGAATGAGAAATGGAGATAGATTGCCTATGGCTTGATTTGTTAAAGAATGCAAGATCATAAACGTTGGATGTTCTATTCTGCAAGCATCCGTCTTCAGTCTCTTTCTGGTGTTTTTGTCATCGTCGGGATGGTGCAAATCCATTGAATTAGGATTTGCTGTCTGGATCGGGGGAAAGTTGTCGAAATCCATGTTTTGCTCCTTTTGGCCCTGGGGGTTTGCTTTACCACCCAGGTTTCCGGCCCCGCCACGGGGAGGCAGGAGCAGTGCCACGCGGTGACCAAGCGGCTGTGTTAGTAGTTAGTCCTAATAGAAAAGGAAACAGAAAGGTGATTTTCCTTTCTGGGCTTCTGCCTACTTCTTGTAGTGCGAGAGAGCTACTCTAATATATATAAATTAAGAAAACGGTGTTTGAAACTAAAATATAAACTGATTGCTTAAATTCTCTTTTTAGAAAACGCTTTCAGAGACGCACTATAATCGCTTGGCCACGGAACGCTTGGCACCGGGGCCCATGCGACGGGAGCACGGCTGCTGCACCTACATGTGATTGGGTCTTAGATCCATCCGTATAGATTATGAGTTTCCCAGTGTGTTGCGAAGTATAGTTGGCATGCAACTGTCGGATATTACATAGTGGAATGGTATTTTTTTGTCACTGAGCGAAGTAAAGATCAATGTTTATATTATGTCTATTCCATGGAGGTAAAGGCATATTTGCACTTTCCGCAATTTTATTGAGATCGAGTTTCCACTTTTTTATTACTTCTTGAAGACGAATTCCAGCAGGTCTGGGTTCATTAGGTATGGATTCATAAAGTGTTGACCATAAAGGTTGGTTGAGATATACCCAACAGGGGTGAGTTGGAAAGCTTCTTATTTTGGCAGCGTACTGGCAGAGTAGGCGTTGTCTTCTAAGATAAAGCGGAGGGTCGTGTGCTTCTATATACAAGCTTTGAACTGGCGAGGTTCTGTAGGCGCCTAGTGCTGATCGAAGGGCACTGTGTTGAATGGTGTTCACAGACAGTAAGATGCTGTTTTTAGCTGATGCATATACTATAGTTCCATAGTCTAATCGTGACCGGATTAGAGCACGATATAAATTCAGCAATGACTGTCTATCAGCACCCCAAGATGTTGAGGATACTGCACGAAGGATGTTTAGTTTCTGGAGGCACGTATTTCGTAGATAGGTTACATGTTTACGAAAATTTAATTTGGTGTCTAAATTCAGACCCAATAATCTTATGGAGTCTGTCATCGGTATTTCTCTGCCTTTCAGTTTTAATACAGGTTCCGGATGAAGCGATCGTAATTTACAGAAGTGTATTGCTGCTGTTTTCCCCTCGGTTAATTGATAGCCGTTTCTGTTCAATTTTGTTTATTGCTATCTGTAGTTGTCTTTCAATGGTAGCCATGTTCGATGATTGACAGGAAATACCAAGATCATCTGCATACATATAAACTTCTACCGTGGCTGGGATGTCTCTTATAATGCTACTGGTACGTAATGCAAAGAGTGTGGCACTTAAAATCGATCCCTGAGGTACTCCTTCTTCTTGTGTGTGAATTTTGGACAGCTCAATCTGGAATCTTACTTGAAAGGTCCTGAGGTGAAGAAAATTCTGAATGAATCTAGGCAGGTTATCTCTCAGTCCAAGTTTGTATAAGTCTTGGAGGATTCCATATCTCCAGGTTGTATCGAATGCTTTGGTAATATCGAACGTTATCATTACCATGTGCTGTTTCTTAAGAAAAGCATTTCGAATGTGAGCTTCAACCTTGATGTGAACATCAGTTGTACACCTGTTACGGCGGAAACCAAATTGATGGCATGATATAGCTTCTTGATCTTCAACAATCCAGACAAGTCTCTTATGAACCATCTTTTCTATTATCTTTCCTAAACAGCTTGTCAAAGATATAGGACGATAACTATTGGGGGAGGAAGCATCTTTCCCAGGTTTCGCTATGGCTATCACAACTGACTGATGCCATGTATCAGGATAAACATTCTCCTCAAAGATTCTGTTGTAAAATTTCAGTAGTGAAGATTTTGAGTTTGAGTTGAGGTGGCGAACCATTATGTAGAAAATGCCATCTGGTCCAGCAGAACTATTTCTAGAATTCTGGAGAGCTTCACTGAGTTCATTCATCGTGAACGGAAGGTTATAAGAATAAGATTGTTTTGTAACAAAGTTAATTTTATATTTTTCCACGGACATTTTTTGCGTCTAAATGAGTCTTCATAAGATTGAGATGATGAAGTGACTGCAAATGTGTCTGCTAAAGCCTCTGCAATATCAGTTGGAGAGGAAATATCCATTCCTTTCCATGACAGGATTGGGGCTTTGGTCTGTTGATACTTTCCACTGAGGATACGGATCTTTCTCCAAATTATTCTGGGGTCAGTGTTTCTGGAGATGGTAGAACTGAATCGAATCCACGCATCCTGTTTAGCTTTTCTACGAATTCGGCGTGCTTCAGCTTTCAGCCGTTTATAATTTATAAGATTCTCCATTGTAGCATTTCGGCGAAAAATGTTCCAAGCTTTGTTTTGTTTCCTTTTGGCAAGAAAGCAGTCCCTTGTCCACCAACTATTACACCTTTGTTTCGTAATGTTAACTTTAGGTATTGCACTGTCAGCAGCTCCAAGTAATTCTTCTACTATATGTCTAGTGGCATTGTTAATTGATGCAGTAAAAATCAAATGGTTATCAAATTGCACTGTTTTCGAAAACTTCTCCCAGTTAGCTCGGTGAAAATTCCACGTAATTCTAAGGTTAGATGTATAGTTTGTATCCGTCTGTATTTTGCAAATTATAGGAAAGTGATCACTATTGTGAAGGTCAGTTAATACTTTCCAATCAACACTAGGATACATGGACGAGGAACATATGGACAAATCTAGAGCAGAGCTAGAACCTGTAGGCAAGTGGATATAAGTTGTTGTTGTTGGTATGAAAGTTTCATGACACAAAGGCAACTGTGGCCAATATGTGTCTGTCAGCGTCATTACGTTCATTTTAATAATTTAGGGTGGATATATCAGAGTGTATTTATTATTCCTAGATGTTTAATGTATATAAAGAGTTCACTTAGGTTTGCTTTGTCACCAAGTACATGAGAGAGGTTTAGAGGAGTTTGCAAGTTTGCTAATGATTGGAAGGATGTGATACGAACAGCTGAATAGGATGGACAATCAATCAGGATGTGCCTTACTGTAAGTTGTATCTGACAGACGGAGCAGAGCGGTGGATCTTCTCTTAAAAGTAAATGTTTGTGAGTGAGGAAGGTATGCCCAATGCGCAGTCTTGCTAATACGTGAGCTGGAATGCCACAAACATAGATCTTCGTTTATTCTGCGAAGTTTATTGCACGATTGGTCCCTCCAAAGTTGTTTCCAGATGGAAGTATATTTGGTACGAAATACCTCCCTATAATCTGTAAATGGTACAAACTGAAAGTTATCTTGTATATTAAGATCTGGATTTTTTGCAGCTTGGTCTGCATGATTATTTCCAGGAATTCCGGCATGGCTGGAAATCCAACAGATAGACACTTGTTTTCTTGCTTTATGCAAAACTTCGAGTTGTTTTTTGATATGCTGAATCAAGGAATTTGAGGAATATTTGCTGTTCTGTAAAGCTGCTAGTGCACTACGGGAGTCAGTATAGATTAGAGCAGGTAGAAGTTGATGTTTGGTAATATCATCCAGTGCTAGTTTAATAGCATATAATTCTGCTGTGAAAATACTGCAAACATGAGGCAAGGAGATAGATATAATATATTCCGGTAAAACTACTGCGGCACCTACTGCGTTGTTCGATTTTGAACCATCTGTGTAAATCTGATGACTGTTTCTATTTTCAAAACTGTTCAGTGCATGAAGCTTCTGTATAACGATTGGAGAGATCTCTTTTTTATTCCTGTTTGTAAGATGTGATATGGATATAGGCACAGTCGGAATCCAAGGAGGTTCTGAGTTTATATCTACTGCAGAAATGTGCTGGAAATGTATTTCCCAAACTTGAGCTAAGTGTCTGAGGCGCAGTCCTACTGGTTTATTTTCATTTGGCTTGTGATCATAATTACTCGTCCATGGTGGATTGTGAATAATGGACCAATTTGGATGTGATGGCTGACTGTATATTTTTGCCGCATACATGCACAGTAGATGGTTGGTTGAGTTTTATTGGCGCATCAGCAACTATGGCTATAATGCGCCAAAACCTTGTCATAAAAGGTAAAAAAGTTTCAGTGACCTACTGAATTAGGTCACTACGTCAGGTTATAAAAACAAGTATAAACTGTAACAGACAAATATCAGTAAATAAGTAACAATGGAAAATCTTAAAATAATAAGATTTTTAAATATGATTAAAAAGGTTTACTGATTTTAGGAAATTATAAATAGCAGACACATGGTCATTGTCGGATAAAATCTGACTGAGTGTATACGGCTCAGTCAGATGGTTAAAAGCGGTAAAACGAGCATTTCTAAAACTGGTACAGTCAACTAAAATGTGTCTGATTGTTAAGATTGTGCCACAGGACACACACATAGGAGGGTCATCAGCCCTCAGCAAAAACGAATGTGTCAAATGACTATGTCCTATGCGGGTCCGGGCAAGAACAACTTCCTCCTTACGATTCCTGCGCAGACTAGACTGCCACGGTTCAATTACAGGCTTTATACGATACAGTTTATTCCCAGTCTGTCTATTCCACAAATCCTGCCATTGGGAGTGTATCTTCTGCTGTATAGTTTTCCTGTAGTCTGTATAGGGGACTGACAGGCAGCGATTATTATTAGGGATTGCTGATTTGGCTGCGGTGTCAGCCAAATCATTTCCCCTAATCCCAATGTGGCTGGGAATCCAGCAGAAGCGGATATCATATTCACGTTCATGGAGAACGCGGATCTTCTGCTGAATGCTAGACAGAACTGGATGATCATTATATCTCACTGATATTAAAGCCTGTAACGCACTGAGAGAGTCGGAATATAAAATGAACCGATGGTATTGGCATTCACTAATGTGATCCAAGGCTAACTTTATAGCGTGCAGCTCTGCAGTAAATATGCTGCATTCAGAGGGAATCTGCTCCGATGTAGTGCTGTCTCTAAAGACAGCAGCAGATCCCACATGTGATTCCGCCTTCGAGCCGTCTGTGTAGACTGGCGCGAAGTCAGAATGTTCAGCTCGGTGTGCTGAAAAAAGCTGCAGGTAGACAGACGATGGAGTGTCCGACTTTCCCCAATTTCTAAGGGACAAGTCACATGCCGGGACATGAGCATGCCAGGGTGGAAGGGGTTGCTTTGGTGTTTGGGCAACCCTGTCTACCTTTATATTAAGTTCTTTGAGTAGCTCTTGGACACGAATACCAAAAGGACGATTGGCAGTCTTACGGGTGTTGTACAAATTTTCCCATCGTGGCTCAAAAACGGTTAGCCACGTAGGGTGGTCTGGCAGGGATTTAAGTTTTAGAGCGTAGTTTAGAGACAACTGCTTACGTCGAAGCAATAATGGCGGTTCATTTGCTTCGACGTATAAGCTCTGGACAGGAGATGTGCGATATGCTCCAATAGCGGTACGGAGAGCCAGATGATGGACAGGATCGAGCCAACGAAGTACACTTTCTCTGGCCGAATTGTATACCAGGGACCCGTAGTCCAGTCTGGATCGTACAAGTGCACGATAGATGCGTAGTAGGGTGCATCGATCCGCACCCCAATATATTGAGGAAAGAGAGCGCAGAATATTTAGCCCTCTTGTGCACTTTGTGCGGAGTTGACGGATGTGATCCAGAAAGGTCAGCTTTTTATCGAATACGAGTCCCAAGAATTTTGTGTCCGCTGCTATTGGAATTACATGTTGTCCGAGCTTTAATTCAGGTTCAGGATGAAGATTACGCTTACGACAAAAGTGTACGCAAACGGTCTTCTCCGGCGAGAACCTGAAGCCATTAGCAAGAGCCCAGGAGTTGAGGCGATCAATAGCTTTATGCAGTTGTCTTTCAATAACCCTCATGTTGCATGACTGACAAAATATGCTAAAGTCATCAACATAGAGGGCACAGTTTACAGTTGGAGGAAGTTGTTCTGTGATGGAATTCACTTTGATGGCAAAAAGCGTGACACTTAATACTGATCCTTGTGGTACTCCCTCCTCTTGGCTGAAGGAGCGAGAGAGTGAGGATCCCACACGAACTTGGAACGATCGATTGGCTAAAAAGTTTTAAATAAAAAAGGGCAGATGTCCTCTTAGGCCTAGGCTATGTAAGTCTTTTAAAATGCCAAATCTCCAAGTTGTGTCATACGCTTTCTCCATGTCAAAGAACACCGACACCAAGTGTTCCCGTTTTAGGAAAGCATCCCGGATGGATGCTTCCATTCTAATAAGATGGTCCAAAGTGGACCGGTTCCTTCGGAAGCCGCACTGGAAGTTGGAGAGAAGGTCATTTGACTCGAGATACCATATTAAGCGAGAATTAACCATTCTCTCCAGGATTTTGCACAGACAGCTAGTCAGAGCAATAGGACGATAGTTGGTGGTGACTTTTGGATCCTTTCCTGGCTTAGGGAAGGCAAGGACGATTGCCTTTCGCCAGGAGTCCGGAAACTGCCCCTCAGTAAAGATTCTGTTATACAGAAGGAGCAGACAATCCATAGATTTTGGTGAAAGGTGCTTAATCATTTCATAATGGATGCCATCTGGTCCAACAGCACTTGCTTTGGAAAGAGTGAGGGCTCTTTTCAGTTCCTCTATAGTGAATGCCCCGTTGTAAGGATAGAGGCCCTTGGTCTTAAAATTAAGTGCCTGTTTTTCTAGTTTATATTTCAGGACCAGGAACTCTGGGGAATACGAAGATGTTGCGGAGATGTTAGAGAATGTTTCCCCAAGAGCATTGGCTATTGCAGTTGGATCTGCAATAGCGCATCCATTATAATCTAGGATTGAAGAAGGGTGGGATGTATATTTTCCCTTCATTTTCCGGATTTTATCCCAGACTACCTTAGAATTGGTAGCCTGGTTAATAGATGATGTAAAACGGATCCATGATTCCTTTTGACTCTGACGGCGAATGTAGCGTGCTTTGGCTCGTGCACGCTTGAAGGCTATTAGATTAACAGTGGTAGGATATCGGCGGAATATCCCCCACGCTTTGTTTTGAGCCTTTTTTGCTGCTGTGCATTGGGAATTCCACCAAGGTTTGGGAAATGGTGGAAACCGGGCAGATGTTTTTGGAACAGCATTCGCAGCTGCTTGGACAATGATTTCTGTGATGTACGTTATTGCGTCATTGATAGGCTCCTGACTGACTGTACTGAGGTCAAAATTTGCCTGATGTTGGAAGGCATTCCAGTCAGCCTGATCAAACTTCCACCGTGGTAACCTAAAAGGAAGACATGGTCTCCCACTGTGTAACAAGGTTATCACAGGGAAGTGATCACTTCCGTATGGATTCTCCTCCACTTCCCAAGTGAGTGAAGGGAATAGAGAAGGGGAGCAGATAGAGAGATCAATGGCAGAAAAAGTACGGGTAGGCATGTGGAAGAAGGTGTTTGTTCCAGTATTTAGAAGGGAAAGGGCATTGTCATTGAGCATACGCTCTATGACCCGTCCCCTTCCAGTGAGGTTAGCACTACCCCACAGGGTGTTATGTCCATTAAAATCCCCAAGAAGTAAGAAAGGGGGAGGCAACTGCGTTACAAGATCATCAAGGTCTTCCTGGGAGATGTCAGTCCCAGGTGGCAAATAAATAGAGCAGACCGTTAATAGAAATCCCACTGTAAGGCGAATTGCAACAGCCTCTATGCTGGTTGTAATTAGCAAGGGCTGAACTGGGGTCTGATTATTCACAAGGATAGCCACTCCTCCATGAGCAGGACCATCCGCAATTCTATCCTTACGAAAGATTGTGATGTTATGCATGGTGGGATCATCATTTGCCTTTAGATAAGTCTCCTGCAAGCAAAAGCAAACTGGCTTGTGCTTTTGCAGGAGGGCCTTGATGTCATCTGTATTTCGCCGGAATCCACGACAATTCCATTGTAGGAATTTAGCCATTATTTTGGCTTGGTGGGTCCATCAGGCGGCTTCCGAGGTGCTGAGGGCTTACGTTTATCAGTCTTGGCTTTATCTTTTTTGGGGAAGAATGGACGCTGTCCAGTGTCCATTTCTTCCTCCGCAAAGAGTTCCAAGACTGATTCATCCTGTACCTCCTTGTTCTCTACATCCATTCTTTCTGTTGTTACTTGAGGCTCTTTACCACTTGGTTTTGGTAGTGGTGGAGCACTAGGAGGTACGGATATAGGAGTGGCAACTGACTGTGTTTTTTTGGTGGGCTTTTGAGAACTCAATAAATAGCGTGCAATCGGGGTGAATGACTCTCTTGGTGGTATAGTCATATCAGTTTGTGTCCCGATAGTGCACTTAGCAGAAACCTTCTGGGCATATGAAGGTTTCCCGCTATTTACTGGTTGAATACGTTTCCTGGCCTCTGGGTAGGAGATATTCAGCTCTGTTTTCAGTTTTTGCATTTCTTTTTCATCCTTCCACCGCTGGCATGCTCTAGAGTAGGCGGGATGCTCTTCTTTGCAATTGACACAGATAGGTTTTGGAGCTGGGCATTCCTTGCTCTCGTGGTCTTTAACACCACATCGAACACAGGCAGGATTACCACGACAAGATGTTTGTGAGTGGCCGTATTTTTGGCATCTAAAGCACCGCAGTGGGTTTGGGATATAAATCCTCACTGGGCAGTTTAAATAGCCTGCCTTGATGGAACTTGGAGGCCGTGGGGTGTTGAAAGTGAGGATAAGAACTCGGGTAGGGACGAGATTCCCATCCTTGCGTATCGATATACGCTTGACAGCTGTCACTCCTTGTTCTTTTAATTCAGAGCAGATCTCTTCTTCAGAAACGTGAAGAAGATCCCACTCTGAAATGACACCTCTTGAAGAATTCAAAGTTTTGTGTGGGGTTACGATGATGGGTATTCCCCCTGTTGATGTAGCTTTCAGGATTTTTTCTGCCTGTTTAATAGAAGTAGCTTCGACCAAAAGGTCGCCAGAACGCAGTCTTTTTACAGTTTTAGGTGAACCTGCCAACCCTTCTAATCCTTTCTGGATAAAGAAGGGTGACATCTTCCCAATGGACTGCTCTCCGGTGGAATGGAGAATGAGGAAAAGCGGTGTCACTGATGATGATGGTGTATCCTCAGTCCTGGCTCTTTTTGCAGAGGTGTTTTCTGCGTCTTCATTTCGATTAGGTAGGGGCCTTGTTGGGGCCCCAGAAGAAAGGGGATTTAAATTACTCATGAGAGTAAAGAAAAAATGTCTGATGCCTAAGTACCTCACCCACCACGGAGCCCTACGAGGGGACGCCCACTCGTGAACTAGCAGGTACTGCGTACACGAATGGGACGCCGAGTTCGCTTAGAACACCATACCCACGTTACCAATAAGTCTTTATCCCGTCCCAGGACCATAGGGAGGGAGACTTATTGGAACGCAGTTGACCCTAGCGGTATAAAACCACCCGCCGATTGATCCCAGTCGAGCCGGTCCGGGACCACCCGTCTCGTCGAATCAGGGGCCAAAGTGGTGTATTAAGGCTGGGCCCCTCAACCACCAGGATCCCCCTTTCCGCTTCCACGGGTCGCGGCGCACGGCTGCACACGCCGGATTCCAACGATGTAACCCTGGAACCAAGGTATGGGCGTTAGATCCCAGTGATGCTAATATGGAAACCCAGCAGCATCACTGGGAGGTCCCCTCACCACGTACAGGTGCCCACGTCGAGGGGTGCACAGTAGATAATCTCGTCGAAGATGCAGCGGGGGTTCCGATGCATCCGCATACAGGCTGTAAATTGGTGAATTTCTAAATGCCCCTAGAGCTATGCGGAGAGCATTATGGTGAATGGTATCTAAGCGACGTAAGATGCTCCTTCTTGCCGAAGCATATATAGGAGATCCATAATCCAAACGATATCTAATCAAAGTTTTATATAATAGTAATAATGTGGACCTGTCGGCTCCCCAGGCCATTGAAGATACTGTGCGCAAGATATTAAGTTTTAAGAGGCAACTAGTTCGGAGTCTTAGTATATGTTCATGAAAGTTTAGTTTTCTATCTAATGTTAATCCCAAGAAGGAGAAATTTTGAACAACAGGTAAAGCAATTTTTGTTTAAGTATAAGACCGGTTCAGGATGAAGACTACGCATTTTACAGAAGTGTATAACAGCTGATTTTTTCTCAGATATTCTATATCCATTATGTTTGGTCCATACTTCTATTTTGTTTATGGATAATTGCAGCTGTCGTTCAATTGTGTTCATGCTTTGTGATTGAAATGAAATGGAAAGATCATCTGCATACATATATATTTGCAATGATGGGGGTATAACCTTTGTGATATTGTTCACCCGCAGTGCAAACAGGGTTGCACTTAATACTGAGCCCTGGGGAACCCCTTCGTGTTGTATATATATTGTAGATAAACAGCCTTTATAACGTACTGAAATGTTCTGTCAGCAAGGAATTTTTCTATAAATTGTGGAAGTTGTCCTCTGTATCCTAATTGAAATAGATCTCGTAGAATTCCGAATTTCCATGTTGTGTCAAAAGCTTTTTCAAGATCTAGATTTACCCTCACCATATGCTGCTTTCTTATAAATGAGTTTCTAATATTTGTTTCCACTTTGACATGTAGGTCAAGTGTTGATCTATTTTTTCTAAATCCAAATTGGTGGGGTGATAAAACATTATCTTTTTCCAGCAACCACGTGAGTCTATTATGCACCATTCGTTCAAGGATTTTCCCTAAGCAGCTGGTCAGTGAAATTGGGCGATAATTATGTGTATAGGAAGGATCTTTTCCGGGTTTCGGAAATGCAAGGACAATTGCAAGCCGCCATATGGATGGATACGAATTGTTCAGAAAAATTCTATTATATAGAGCTAGTAGGATTTCCAGACAATCAGAGTTTAGGTATTGGATCATAGTATAATAAATGCCATCGGGACCTGGTGCGCTATTAGGCAAATTTTTAATGATTGTAAGTAATTCCTCTTTTAGAAATGGTAGATTATAGGGATGAGATGTCTTAGTAGAGAAATTCAACTTACTCCGTTCAGCTTGCTCTTTATATTTTTGAAAGTCAGTGTTGTAGCTTGTCACTGCTGATATGGAAGCGAAAGAGTCAGCCAGTATTTCTGATATCTGGTCTGTTGCAAAAACGTCCTGCCCTTTCCAATGGAAGATTGGAGATTGTGTGCTTGGATATCTTCCACTTAAAATCCGAATTTTTTTCCACACCAAACCAGGACTCGAGTTCCTAGTAAGTGTGGAAACAAACACGATCCAAGAATTTTTCTTTTGCTTTTTTCTGAATTCTCATCGTTTCAGCTTTGGCTTTTTTATACGCAATCAAATTGAGGGTAGTTGGATATTTTCGGAATCTATTCCATGCACGATTTTGTTTTGTTTTGGCTGTTCCACATTCTGCATTCCACCAAGAGTTGTACCGCGTCTGCCTTGCCTTACTTATTTGAGGTATTGTAGCTTTGGAAGCTTCTAATAGTTGTTCGTTGAAATATAAGACAGCGTCATCTATTGGTAGGGATTCTATTAATTGCTTATCCAGTTTAATCAATTGAATATATTTACTCCAATTAGCTTTTTTTAAAATTCCATACTGTTCTGGTTCCTTCTGTGAGAGTCGATTGTGTCTGTATGGAACATACTATCGGAAAATGATCACTGTTGTAAGGATCATTCAACACGAACCATTCTATATTAGGATAAACTGATGGAGAACACATTGTTAAGTCTATTGCAGAAGTGATACCTGTAGCCAAACTGATATAAGTGTGAGATCCGGTATTCAGTAAATTCAGTTGTTGATCATCTAGGAAAGTTTCGATTAAGTTACCTCTACTGTCTGTGTGAGAAGATCCCCACAAATGATGATGGGCATTCATATCTCCCATAAGGCAATAGGGAGGTTGCAGCTGCATAGTAAGATCGTTTAATTCCGATCTGGAAATGGGAGTATTTGGTGGAAGGTATAGGGACGAGATAGTGATAGAAATTCCGATGGCTATTCTCACTGCTACTGCTTCTAAGTTGGTTCTTAATGTTGTTTGCTTAGCTGGTATATTAGTATTCACCAAAATTGCCACTCCTCCTTTGGCAGTTCTGTTATCATTCCTGTCTCTCCGGAAAAGTGTATAATTTTGAAATGTGGGTGAAGATTGAAGTGTTAGATGGGTCTCCTGAAGGCAAATGCAGGCCGGTTTATACTGCTGAATAATATCTTTTATTTCATCCAATTTTCCACGTAAGCCACGACAGTTCCATTGTATAATAATATGTTGCATTATTTAGGTCTCGGAACGATTTGTTGAATCTGACTGCGCTTTTGAGTTTTTCCGTTTATCATATTTGGGTCTATCTTTCTTCGGAAAATTAGGACGAGGTGTATCAATATCTTCTGCAGGGTGTAGTTCTAATACGTTCTCTCTCTGTTCATCAGTATCCATTTCGTCTATGTTTGTTTGTTTCTGTTCAAATAGCTTACTAGATGCCGTTTGCTTTGTTTTTGAAGATGCTGCTTCTGATTTCTGATTTCCAGGCATGGAAGTATCTTGCTCTTTAACACTGGGTGTTTCTTCTGAAGCTGTTTTTGTCATTAATATTACTTTACTCCAATCTATAATTTGATTTAGAGGTATTACTATCTCCGTTTGAGTGGCTATAGTTTGCTGTCGTTTCCCAGCTGAAGCATAGGAACGTGAAGGTTTGGTTGCAAGTATCTGTTTTCTTGCTTCCGGATAAGACACTTTTTTCTACTTTGTATTTTTGAATTTGCTTTCCCAATACCCACATTTCGCATGTCTTCGAAAAAGCAGGATGATTTTCGTGACAATTGGGACAGAGTGGTGTAGCGGAGGTGCAGTTTGCTTGATTGTGGTCTTTTGATCCACAGAGTGGACAGATGGGATCACTGCGACATGTCGCCTGAGAGTGTCCGTATCGCTGACAAGTTGTAACACCTTATTGGATTTGGTATATATGGACGGATTTTGCAATTTAAATATCCTGCTTTAACTGATTGGGGAAGAGAAGGATTGCTAAATGTGAGGATTACTGATCGGGTTGGAATGAGAATTCCATCTTTCTTCGTCATTATCCTCCTAACATGTATTACTTGTTGTTCTGTTAGCTCGTGCAGTAATTCTTCCTCTGAAACAGTCAAAAGGTCCCATTCGGTAATAACACCTTTCGATGTATTCAGGGAATTATGTGGGGTAACTTAAACTGGTAGTCCTGCAAAAGTTTTCATTTGTAGTAATTTTTCCGATTGATGACTTAATGAGGTTTCTACTAAGAGATCACCTGATTGTAATCGTTTTATCATTTTTGGTGATCCAACCATGGACTCTATAGTCTTCTGAACTAAGAAAGGGGATAATTTCCCAAAGGGTTGTGGTGATAAGGAATGTATCAACAAAAAAGCAAGGAACAGTAGGCTGAGAACTGTTTATTTTCATTCTCTTAGCCTGAGATATGTTCTGCTGTAAGTCATCACATTTATTGGAGTTAACTTTCTCCAATCTTGTGTTGTCAGTTTTTTGCTCCATTTTCAACTCCTTTTAGTCCTGGGTGATGGCTCTTCACCCAGGTCCAGCCCCACCACGGGGAGGCAGGAGTAGTGCCACCAAGTGACCAAGCGAGTAAAATAGAAGGTTAGTACACAGAAAAATTAAGAAAGGTTATTTTCCTTTCTACAACTTCTTCCTTATGCTTTAAGAAAGAGAACTCTAATTATATATTTGAATAACGGAAGAAAAAACGTGAAAATTCAAAGTGAAAAGCTTATCTCTCTAATACAATCGCAGTAGAAGTCGCAGGGAAGATCGCTTGGCCTAAAGATTCGCTTTGCACCCGGGGCCAATAATAGATGATGTAAAACGGATCCACGATTCCTTTTGACACTGACGACGGATGTAGCGTGCTTTGGCTCGTGCACGTTTGAAGGCTATAAGGTTGTTCGTGGTAGGATATCGGCGGAATATCCCCCACGCTTTGTTTTGAGCCTTTTTTGCTGCTGTGCATTGTGAATTCCACCAAGGTTTGGGAAATGGTGGAAACCGGGCAGATGTTTTTGGAACAGCATTCGCAGCTGCTTGGACAATATTTTCTGTGATGCATTTAACTGCATCATTGATAGGCTCTTGACTGACTGTGCTAAGATCAAAATTTGCCTGATGTTGGTAGGCAGTCCAGTCAGCCTGATCAATCTTCCACCGTGGTAACCTGAAGGGAGGACATGGTCTCCCGCTGTGTAACGAGGTTATCACAGGGAAGTGATCATTTCCGTATGGATTGTCCTCCACTTCCCAAGTGAGTGAAGGGAGTAGAGAAGGGGAGAAGGGAGTAGAGAAGGGGAGCAGATAGAGACATCAATGGCAGAAAAAGTACGGGTAGGCATGTGGAAGAAAGTGTTTGTTCCAGTATTTAGAAGGGAAAGATCATTGTCATTGAGCATACGCTCTATGACTCTTCCCCTTCCGTTGATGTTAGCACTACCCCACAGGGTGTTATGTCCGTTGAAATCCCCGAGAAGTAAGAAAGGGGGGGCAGCTGCGTTAGAAGATCATCAAGGTCTGCCTGGGTGATGTCAGTCCCAGGTGGCAAATAGATGGAGCACATAGTTATTAAAAATCCCACTGAAAGGCGAATTGCAACAGCCTCTATGCTGGATGTAATTAGCAAGGGCTGCACTGGGGTCTGATTACCCACAATGATAGCCCTTCCCCCATGAACAGAGCCATCCGCAATTCTATCCTTTCGAAAAACTGTGATGTTGTGCATGGTGGGATCATCATTTGCCTTTAGATATGTCTCCTGCAAGCAAAACCAAACTGGCTCGTGCTTTTGCAGGAGGGCCTTGATGTCATCAATATTTCGCCGGAATCCACGACAATTCCATTGTAGGAATTTAGCCATTATTTTGGCTTGGTGGGTCCATCAGGCGGCTTCCGAGGTGCTGAGGGCTTACTTTTATCAGTCTTGGATTTATCTTTTTTGGGGAAGAATGGACGCTGTCCGGTGTCCATTTCCTCCTCCGCAAAGAGTTCCAAGACTGAATCTTCGGGTGCCTCCTGTTCGACATCCATCTTTTCTTGGGTACTAGGGGGGACTTCCCCTTTCTTATTCTTTTCTTTCATGATTACCACAAGTTCTAAATGCCCCACAAGTTCCAAAGAACTTGTGGAGCATTAGGAGGTACCGATATAGGAGTGGCAGCTGATTGGTCCTTTTGTGCAGGTTTTTGAGAGCTTAAGAGATACCGCGCGATGGGAGTGAAAGACTCCTTTGGAGGAATGGTCATGTCTGTCTGAGTTCCGACGGAACATCCCCCGCTACCTTCTGGGCGTAGGTAGGTTTCTTGATATTCAGGGATTTGACCGATTTCCTTGCCTCCTGGTATGATATATTTAGCTCTGCCTTCAGCCGTTCAATTTCTTTTTCTTCTTTCCACCTCTCGCGTGCTCCTGAATAGGCCGAGTGTTCGCCTTCACAGTTAATACAGGTGGGTTTTGCGGCTGAACATGCTGTTGTTTCGTGGTCCTTTGCACCGCATCGAGCGCATGCAAGGACTCCACGGCAGGCCATTTGAGAATGTCCATACTTCTGGGATTTAACACACCGTAAAGGGTTCGGAACGTATGGACGTACTGAACAGTTGATGTATCCAGCTTTCATCTCATCAGGAGGTTTAGGATTGTTAAAAGTCAGGATAACGCTCCTGGTTTTAACAATTTTTCCATCCCTTCGCGCAGTAATTCTCTTGGCGGCAGTAACTCCTTGTGGTTTCAATTCTAAGCAGATTTCCTCCTCGGTGACGTCGAGAAGGTCCCGTTCCGAAATGACACCTCTCGATGAATTGAGTGTTCTATATGGTGTCACTGTTATGGGTATTCCTCCGATTGATGTTGCACGGAGTAGCTGCTCAGACTGCTTGATTGATTGATTGATTGATTTTGTGTTTATTGGCGCAAAAACAGCTAAGGTTATACTGCGCCATGAAACGATTAAAATATCAATAAAGATAAATTCTGGTAACCTTTAAAAAGGTTACCTCGTCAAATTGTTATTTATAAATGTGGGTATATATTAGTAGCTTTTAAAAATTTAAAAACTGCCGACACGTGGTCGTTGTCTGATAAAATCTGACTGAGTGTATAAGGCTCAGTCGAATGAGTAAAAGCGGTAAAATATATATTGCGAACATGGGTAAAATGAACGCAATCTATTAAAATATGCTTTATAGTTAAAACGGTGTCGCAAGACTCGCACATAGGAGGGTCATCCGCCCTCAGCAGAAAAGAATGTGTCAAATGACTGTGTCCTATGCGGAGTCGGGCAAGAACAACTTCCTCGCTCCGATTCCTGCGCAGACTAGACTGCCATATTTCTATTACAGGCTTTATTTGGTATAATTTATTTGTTCTCTGTCTGTGCCACAGTTCTTGCCAATGGGAATATATCTTGTTACGTATTATTTGCCTGTAGTCTGTATAGGGGACTGACAGGCAACAATTATGAGTGGGTGTTGCTGATTTGGCTGCAGCGTCAGCCAAATCATTTCCTTTTATCCCAATGTGGCTAGGAATCCAGCAGAAGCGGATATCAAACTTGTATTCATGAAGAGAATGTATCTTCTGCTGAACCCGACAAAGAACTGGATGAGAATTGTGTCTCAGAGATAATAAAGCCTGTAGTACACTGGAAGAGTCAGAATATATTATTGACCTTTGGAATTGAAAAGTTCGAATGTGATCCAAGGCTAGCTCTATAGCATACAGCTCTGCAGTGTATATGCTGGATTCAGGAGGAATCTGCTGAGATATTATAGTGTCTGGAAAGACAGCAGCAGATCCTACGCACGATTCAGACTTCGAGCCGTCTGTGTAAACGGACAGGAAGTCTGAGTGCTCAGCTTGGTGTGCAGAGTAGAGCTTCTGGTAGAGAGATGACGAGGTTTCAGACTTTACCCATTTCTTAAGGGAAAAGTCGCATGGTGGGGGATGAGCATGCCAGGGTGGAAGAGTTTCTTTTGGTGTTTCTGCCACCTTGTCTACCATGATGTTAAACTCTCTGATTAGCTCTTGGACACGAATACCAAAAGGTCGGTTGGCAGTCTGACGGGTATTATACAAGTTTTCCCAACGTGGCTCGAAAACGGATGCCCACGTAGGATGGTCTGGCAGGGATTTCAACTTTAAAGCATAGTTTAAAGACAACTGCTTACGTCGAAGGGATAACGATGGTTCGTTTGCTTCGACGTATAAGCTCTGGACAGGAGATGTTCGAAAAGCTCCAGTAGCGATACGGAGAGCCTGATGGTGGACAGGGTCCAGCCATCGGAGGACACTATCTCTAGCTGAGGAGTATACCTGGGACCCGTAGTCCAATTTGGGGCGTACAAGTGCACGGTAAAGCCGTAGTAGGGTGCATCGATCTGCTCCCCAACGCGTTGAGGAGAGAGAGCGGAGAATATTGAGACCCCTCGTGCATTTTGTACGAAGTTGACGAATATGTTCGAGAAAGGTCAACTTTTTATCAAACACAAGTCCCAAGAATTTTGTGTCTGACACTACTGGAATAACATTTTGCCCGAGCCTTAATTCAGGTTCAGGATGAAGACTACGCTTGCGACAAAAGTGTACGCAAACGGTCTTCTCCGGCGAGAACCTGAAGCCATTGGCAAGTGCCCAGGAGTTGAGGCGATCAATGGATTTTTGCAGTTGTCTTTCAATAACCCTCATGTTGCATGACTGACAAAATATGCTAAAGTCATCAACATAGAGGGCACTGTTTACGGTAGGAGGAAGTTGTCCTGTGATGGAATTTATTTTGATGGCGAAAAGCGTGACACTTAAAACTGATCCCTGTGGTACTCCCTCCTCTTGACTAAAGGAACGAGAGAGTGAGGATCCCACACGAACTTGGAAAGATCGGTTGGCCAAAAAATTTTGAATAAAAAAGGGCAGATGCCCTCTTAGGCCTAGGCTATGTAAATCTTTTAAAATGCCAAATCTCCAAGTTGTGTCATACGCTTTCTCCATGTCAAAGAACACCGACACCAAGTGTTCGCGTTTTAGGAAAGCATCCCGGATGGATGCTTCCAATCTAATAAGATGGTCCAAAGTGGACCTGTTCCTTCGGAAGCCGCACTGGATTCTGGAGAGAAGGTCGTTTGATTCTAAGTACCATATTAAACGGGAATTAACCATTCTCTCCAGGATTTTGCACAGACAGCTAGTCAGAGCAATAGGACGATAATTGGTGGTGACCTTTGGATCCTTTCCTGGCTTAGGAAAGGCAAGAACGATTGCCTTTCGCCAGGAGTCCGGAAACTGCCTTTCAGTAAAGATTCTGTTATACAGAAGGAGCAGACAATCCATAGATTTTGGTGAAAGATGCTTAATCATTTCATAATGGATGCCATCTGGTCCAACGGCACTTGCTTTGGAAAGAGCGAGGGCTCTTTTCAATTCCAGAATAGTGAAATCCCCGTTGTAGGGATAAATGCCCTTAGTTTTAAAGTTAAGTGCCTGTTTTTCGATTTTATATTTCAGGACCAGGAACTCTGGGGAATACGAAGATGTTGCAGAGGCTCAGACTGCCTGTCAGTTTTGGTTTCAATTAAGAGGTCTCCAGAACGGAGCCTCTTAACCGATTTGTGTGAACCTGCTAACCCATCTAACCCTTTCTGTATGAAGAAGGGCGACATTTTACCAATTGGTTTTTCTCCGGTGGAGTGTATAATTAGGAACCTTGGAACAGGCCCTGATGGTATTTCAGTTCGCTGCCTTTTTTTAGCAATAATGCTATCTGTATCTGTGTCTAAATTTTCAGATAGGGACCGGGTTGTGGCCCCTGAAGGACTAAGTTCATCAGGATTCATATAGTTTTTTAAATTGTTCAGTGCCCGGGCTCCCCACCCACCGCGGAGCCCAAAGGGACGCCCACTACCCGGCATGCAATAAATGCGCTCGGGAGTGGGACTCCAGGGCTACCCAGACACTATACCCGCACCGCCGCCAGCCTGAATCCTGTCCCTCGGATCATGAGGGTATGGGCGTGGCATTGACACGGTTGACCCTCGCAGGCGAGCCTACTAGCCGTTGATCCTAGCCGGGCCTTCCAGGACCACCCGTCTTGTCGAAGCAGGGGCCAAAGTGGTGTATTGAAGCTGGGCCCCTCAACCACCAGGTTCCCCCTTTCCGAATTTCCACGGGTCGCAGCGCACGGCAAACACGCCGGATTCCATTGATGTAAGCCTGGAACATGGGCTGTGGGCGTTGGATCCCAGTGATGCTAGTGTGGAAGTCCAGCAGCGTCACTGGGAGGTCCCCTCACCACGTACAGGTGCCCAGGTGGAGGGGTTTAGTCGTTCTAAAGTAGTTTTCCTCGCTGAATCATATACTGGAGAGCCATAGTCCAAGCGAGACCTGATGAGAGCTCTATAAAGATGGATGAGGGTATGACGATCAGCGCCCCATGACATGGATGACACACACCGGAGGATGTTTAATTTCTTCAAGCAGACAGTTCGAAGATAGGCCACATGTGCTTGAAAGTTCAGTTTCATATCTAGTATCAGACCAAGGAAACGGACATTGTGAGCAAGAGGAACTGCACGTTGTTTAACTTTAGCTCTGGATCAGGATGAAGTGACCGAAGTTTGCAGAAATGAGTGGTAGTGGTTTTCTGTTCAGCGAGATTATATCCATTTCGTAAGGTCCAGGTTTGAATTCTCGTTAAAGCAATTTGTAGCTGTCTTTCGATAGTATTCATGGTTTGCGATTGGCAGCATATGATGAGATCATCAGCATACATGTATACTTCAACCGTTTTTGGAAGTTCTTCCAAAATATTGTTGATCCTAATCGCAAATAGGGTTGGACTCAATATGGAACCCTGTGGGACACCCTCTTCTTGAATGTGAGATGTTGACAGCATGTTTTTATACCGGACCTGAAATGTACGCAATCTTAAAAAGTTCTGAATTATTAAAGGGAGATGTCCTCTCAGCCCCAACTGATGCATATCTTTAATTATACCATGACGCCATGTGGTGTCAAATGCTTTATGAATATCCAAGTTGACCATCACTAGATGCTGTTTTTTGACAAAGGCATTACGAATGTTGGATTCAATTTTTACAAGTACATCTAGGGTGGACCTGTTTTTACGGAAACCATATTGGTGATCAGAAAGGAGATTTTCGGAGTCTAGAATCCAGGTGAGCCTCTTATGTACCATCCTTTCAAAGATTTTGCCCAGACAGCTTGTCAATGATATTGGTCTGTAATTCTCAACTAGAGAAGGATCTTTGCCTGGTTTTTGGAATAGCACAAATATAGGAATGACGCCATGACAGAGGATACGTATTTTCAGAGAAGATCCGGTTTTTAAAAGAGTAATATTGTGCCGAGATCGGCTTCACACAGATGCTTCAGCATATTGTAGTGAATGCCGTCTGGTCCTGCTGTGCTGTTCGGAGATTTGCTCAAAGATTCTCTCAGTTCAGATAGAGTAAACAGCTGGTTATATGGAAGTGAAAGTCTAGTTGTGAAATTCAACTTATGACGTTCTGAATCAGTTTTACTGCGTTGAAAGGAGATCACATAAGAGGAACAGGCAGAAATGTTATAAAAAGTTTCGGCTAAAGCATGTCAGTAGGAGAAGATAAGTTCTGCCCATTGCAATGTATTATTGGAGATTGCTGCGGTAGAAATTTCCCATTCAGAGCTTGAATTTTTCTCCAAATGACTCGAGTGTCAGTATTTTTATTAATATCTGAGGCGAATTTAATCCAGGGAGTCACGTTTTGCTGTCTTCCTAATTTGTCTTGCTTTATCTCTGAGTTTTTTGTACATAATTAGGTTGGCGGTAGTTGGAAATTTGCGAAACTGGTTGATTCGCTTGGCACCCGGGGCCCTGAAGTTGAGTACATGTATATCTACCAATCCTAATTAAGTGACTGGCGAGCAAGAAATATTTTTCTGTAGTGGTTCGTACAACGCGATACCACTGTAGGATTTATTGTGAATATCCATTGGTTTATCATATAATGATGAGCCCATGTGTGCCAGAACCACAGCTCCATGGGCACGCAACTTCCGGGCTTTAAACTTTGCCTATACAATAAAGGGACTGAGAGATGCTATTTTTTAAATGGGTTTCGTAAGAGTACACCATTTTGTGAAATATTTACTTTATAACACCTGCCGATCGATAGCAGTCTATTGAAATCTATTGAGAGATATTATAAAGTAAAAGTTTCTCTTAAATTAAAAGTTTCAATATGTTATGGTTGCAAAGTTTTATTAAGCTAGACTGAAATTTTTTTAATAATACGCGCTTCGTAACTTTCGCAATTGTAGATATCTATGAAGAGGAATTTCCCAGATCTTTAATGTCCTTGTTATCTCTTGTTATCTCTGCAGAATATGCTGTAACCTAGAGTAGTGCATCTTGATTTTCAGTATAATTTCAGTGAAATTATCTCCAATTTCATTCGCCTCCAATGCGGACATTAAATGTTCAGGCATTCTAAAACGGCATTACTTCTCTTTCATTTCATATATCTGAAATGTAACGGGTTACAAATTTGCTATCTGAGAGAGAAGGATAATACGAGATTATGAGCAAGCTTCGTGATTTAGGAAATAAGCAACCAAATGATCTGATAGAAAGATGATACGGTTTCCTCATCGAATTTCATACTTGGAGAGTAGTCGTGTCTTCCTGGCGGAATAAACGAATTTGATAAAATGTTTTACATGTGATTGCTAGCCGACGTGTATTATATAGTTTCCGGATCGTTGGTTTAATGTGCAATGGCCAACTTATCCCATCTTTATTAAAAGAAATTACCTACACGCCATTACAGCATTGATTAAGAGACACGGAACGAAAATATCCTCGCGACAAGTCATTACGGTAAATTAATAATCATTTTAACCATTATTGCTCCTGACGTTAAGGGATTTCCTCTCTGGACTACTTTGTGGCTAAAGTCGCATGACCGGGTCTGCGGAACGAAAGAACAGAGTTGTAAATCTTCAATCTGCATGTGTTTATAAGGAAATCACAACAGGAGAAGGTTGTTCTTACTCTGAAATGCAATTACATTAGCTACTGAACCAAACTAATTATGAAAATTATTACATTCCTTTAAGGACGAAGTTCTGTTCGGATTCGGAAAACGAATATTGATTAACATTTGCGCTAGTCATTTTCATTAATCTTGAGTAGCGGAATGCTTAAAGTAATATATTGCATAGATACCGGCAAACCTTTCCGATGATTGAAGCCGGATTCTCTTGATCTCGACAAATCACTAAGTCCCTTGTGATTTAAAGCTAGTAATGAGGTTAACTCTTCTCACAGCCAATCGAACGTTGACATTATCATAGAAATTAGAAATCCATCATAAAATTTATGATATTCGCTATAAGCAAAGCGTATCATATTGAAATTCAAAATGATATATTAAAGAAGGTGAAATAAATTATGTAATAGGTTAAATACTGCATTCGAAACTAGAAACTTAACTTTCAGGCTGAACATCTTTGATTTAATTTCTTCAGATATTGGAGTACGAGCATCTGTTTTCTATTGGTATTTAAAAATTAAAAAATTTTAACAAACATCTGGAAAATGACTGTTGTTATATATACAGGGTGTCTCAAAAATATTGGTACAAACGTTGTACCAATCTGTTGTTCGGTTTAACGACACAAGGGCTACTAAGGCCAAACTGTTAATTGACAAGTTAATTAACAAAAAGCGTATTGTTAGAGAGATTAAATTTTTTGCTTCTATACAAACCAATATGTTTTAGATATAATAAAAGTTCTTCAATATTTGCTTCATTTCCTAAGATGCAAGATAAATCAGGTGATATATTCAATTTAGAGAGTGACTGAAAAGTGTTTGACCGGATGGTTGAATGTAAGGGACAATCAACCAGGAAATGACGGATTGTAAGTTGCGTTGGTTTGGTTTTGGTTTTGGTTTTGTTTTTAATGGCGCATTGGCAGCTAAGGCCATAATGCGCCAAGACAAATTTAAAATGTTATTAAACATTTTGGTAGCAAAAGCTACCATGTCAAACAATTAATCATTATGTTTAAAAAAAAATAAAAGTAAAAGCATGAAACTTAGATCTTTGTATAAACATTAATAAATTGTAAAAAGTTAAAAACGTCAGACATATTGTCTCTGCCACATATTACCTGACTGAGTGTAAATGGCTCAGTCAAATTATTAAAATCAGTAAAACACAACCGTCGAGCTTCAATAAAAACAGGACATTCTACAAAAATGTGACTGACGGTTAAAATTACATTACATATCTCGCACATAGGTGGGTCATCCGCCCTCAGCAAGTAAAAATGCGTTAGATGACTATGACCTATGCGGAGTCGAGCAAGAACAACTTCCTCTCTTCGGTCCCTGCGTAGACTGGACTGCCATTGCACAATTACAGGCTTAATGCGATGTAATTTATTTGTGACCTGTCCGTGCCAGGAATCTTGCCATTGGGAGAGTAATTTAGAACGTATTATTTGCCCGTAGTCTGTATAGAGGATGACAGACAATGATTATCCAGGGAAATGGCTGATTTAGCAGCGGCATCAGCCGATTCATTTCCCCGGATCCAAATATGGCTTGGGATCCAGCAAAAGCTAATATCATATTCCAATTCTATGAGAGAAAAAAGAATCTGCCGGATCCTGGACAGGATTGGATGAGGGTTAAAACTAACCGATACCAGAGCCTGTAACGCGCTTGATGAATCACAATAAATCATATACCTCTGGTAGTCGCGATTTTTAATGTGATCTAGGGCTGATTGTATTGCATGCAACTCAGCAGTATAGATGCTAGTTTCTTGTGGGATCGTATAGGTTGTTGTTGTTGATTAAGGGTTTAAAGACACAAGGGCATCAATGGCCAAGATGTGTCTTTCCAAGTTTTTGATGGAAATCAAACATTAGATTTGTTTATCAAATCTGAATTGCCGAATAAAATTAAGCAATTCATCTATATTCGCAGAATTGTCTAAGATCTGTTGAAGGATAACTGTATTCTGGTTATTGCATGAACTCTGAAAACAAAGGAATCTGGAATTTCTGAATCGAGGGCATACCAAAAGAATGTGTTTTACGGAAAGCTGAACTTGGCATTGGACACAGCGTGGGGGATTTTTGTTTGCCAATAGATGAAAATGAGTAAGACGAGTATGGCCAATTCTCAGTCTGGCAAGTATTACTTCTTCTCTGCGACTCTCTCTGATGCTGGAGTTCCATATTTCTGAATTAGGTTTTATTTCCTGCAGTTTATTGTTGATTTCATTTTTCCATATTTGAGCCCATTCATTTTCACTTTCTCTAATAATGATTGGACTAAAATCAGTGTGTGGAACTATCATTGTTCTATTCGGCAGTTCTGTGTGTGTGTGTGTGTGTGGTATGGGTGTTTATTGGCGCATTAGCTGCTAGGGCTATAGTGCGCCTATTCTTAGGAATATTAAAAAATAATCCAGTTTAAATTAGTTTCAGTTCTGTAGCCTATTTATAAAAGATGATACACTCCGATTTGTTTTAAAAAGCAGAAAAGTTTGTTAACATTTGCATCCTCTCCAATGATATGATGTAATGTAAATGTTTCTGAAAGATTATCCATATTTTGAAGTATTGCAGCTCGATGTTGTTGATACTGCGGACAGTCAATCAGAATGTGTTTGACTGATAGATGTTCTAAGCAGTGTGGACATTGAGGAGGATCATCGCCCATTAGTAGGTGGAGGTGAGTCAGATGGGTGTGTCCTATTCTCATTCGTGTGAGTACCACTTCTTCCCGCAGCACTGTCTGATTGCTGGAATGCCAGAACTTTGGGTTTTGTTTCAGCTGGAAAAGTTTGTTATTCGTTTGGTTTTGCCATAATTCTGTCCACTGTGCATGGCATGCTGCTTGAATTAAGGTATTATAATCGGGCACTGGAATAGGGACAGACGTTAGGTCTGAATTTGGACTTTTGGCAGATATATCAGCCACTTCATTCCCTTTTATGCCTGAATGTGCTGGAATCCAGCAAAACTTCACTAGTTGTTGACGATCATAAATCTGCAATAACAAACTCCTGATTTTCATTACAATATGGTGATTCTTTTGAGATGTATTCTGCATTGCTTTGATTGAGCTGAGAGAGTCAGTATAAACTATATATTTTGCAGATGGATGTAAATTCAAATTTTCTAGAGCTAACTGTATTGCATACAGTTCTGCTGAAAAGTTGCTATATTCAGGTGGAAGAGAAGCTGATATGATAG
Organism: Mastigoproctus giganteus; assembly: GCF_048544385.1. Taxonomy (NCBI): domain Eukaryota; kingdom Metazoa; phylum Arthropoda; class Arachnida; order Uropygi; family Thelyphonidae; genus Mastigoproctus; species Mastigoproctus giganteus. The sequence goes on from NC_143580.1 coordinate 103,588,421, forward strand.
CAGAGGGAAACACTGCTGCTGCTCCAACAGTTGACAGAGATTTGGAACCATCTGTATATATCGGTAAGAAGTCGGCATAGGTTTGAATATGGCTAGCATGCAGTTGTTACACTGCCGGTAGGCAATTCTTTCCCCATTGAAGGAAGTAGGTATCAGAGGTCAGTTGAGGAAAGGTGGTCCATGATGGATGAGAGTAATTCTTTATCTGTTGCCTATTGTGGAGAGTAACATTCCAGTTCTGCGATATTTCAAGGAGCCGTAGGCCAGCCGGTTGGATTTTACTTGGTTTATTTCTATAGAGATTAACTAGTGGTTGATTAAAAAGGTATGGCTGAATAGGATGCAAAGGGCAAGTCTGTATTTTGGCTGCATATTTAAGTAGTAACATTTTTCTACGAAGATGCAAAGGGGGCTCATTAGCTTCAATGTATAGACTCTGAGTTAGAGATGTCCTGTATGCACCAATTGCAATCCGCAATGCATTATGTTGAATAGGATCCAGCCAGCGTAGCACACTCCTTCGGGCAGAATCATAAACTGGAGCACCATAGTCTAAACGGGTTTTAATCAGTGCTCTATATAAGAGCAGCAAAGTTGTACGATCTGCTCCCCAAGAGAGGGCAGATAAAGCTCTTAGCATGTTGATCTTTTTAAGACAGGTAGTACGTATTAATTTAACATGATCTAAGAAGTTGAGCTTACTGTCCAGGATTAGCCCCAAGAATTTCATATTGCTAGCAATCGGAATGGTGGAATTTGAAATCCGAAGTTCAGGATCTGCATGCAATTTGCGTTGACAGCAAAAGTGGATCGCAACTGTTTTCTGTGGGAAAAGACGATATCCATTGAGCTCAGCCCACTTTTGAACTTTATTGAGGTTGTTGTTGTTGTTATGGAGGCTTAATGGCACATAAGCATCTATGGCTATAATGTGCCTATTCACTTGTTATTTTAAGAGATGAGGAATTTCCATAAAATCAAAAGAAAATTTTAAATCAGAAATTATTAAAAAGTCCAGTTTGCTTGAGGAAGTCAAAAAATTCAGAAATATTTGCCTTATCACCAATCAGATTTTCAAGAGTTATTGGTTTACGTTTATTTATCAGTGAGATCAAGGATGAAACTCTGTGTTGTTTATAGTAGGGGCAGCCAATGAGAATATGTCTAACAGTTAAGATGTTAGAGCAATGTGTACACTGTGGTGGATCGTCCCCTGTGAGTAAATAAAGATGTGTCAGATGAGTATGGCCTATTCTTGCCCTTGAAAGGACTACTTCTTCTCGTCTCGATGAACGGACACTGGAACGCCAAAATTTCGGATCTTGTTTAAACTGAAAGAGTTTATTATTAGTCTGAGAGTGCCAGAGTGCTGTCCATTGTGATAGGCAAGCAGCATGAACGGTTAGTACACAATCTGATGCTGGAACAGGGATATTGGTTAAATCAAAGGTAGTTGGATTTTTTGCAGCTTTATCAGCCAGTTCATTGCCTAAAATACCGGAATGGGCGGGTATCCAACAAAAAGCAACCAGTTGTTGACGTTTTTTGATTTGTAGTAACAAGCTTCTGATTTCTTCTAGAACAGGGTGAACTTTATCTTCGCAATTACTTAGCGACATGATTGAGCTGAGGGAATCAGTATAAATAACAGATTTTAAAGAACAGTCAGAATAGAGATTTTCTAAAGCAAGTTTTATTGCATACAATTCAGCAGAAAATATACTAAAATCTGATGGAAGGGATACTGATACAACTGTATTTGGAAACACTGCAGCTGCTCCAACATTTGAATTAGATTTAGAGCCATCTGTATAAATTTGGTAGAAATCAATATATCTTTGAATGTGAACATCATGAATTTGTTTGAAGTTTGTTGCTTGCAAAGAATTCTTTCTCCATTGGCAGAGGTAAGTGTCACATGTTGGAAGAGGAGGAGGAGCCCATGGTGGTTGAGCAAAGGTTGGTATCTGCTGTACTTTCCGGATGGAAATATTCCAAACCTGCACCAGTTCAAGAAGGCGAAGACCAACTGGTTTAACTATGCTGGGTTTGTTTCTGTATAGGTTTTCTAATGGTGGGTTTAAAAGGTATGACTGAACGGGATGAGAGGCACAACTTTGTATCTTGACAGCATATTTCAATAACAGTGTTTTCCTGCGTAAAGTTAGTGGGGGCTCGTGAGCTTCTATGTAGAGACTATGTGCTGGCGACGTTCTGAACGCACCAATTGCAATTCTCAAAGCACTGTGTTGAATAGGATCAAGCCAGCGTAATGCACTCTTTCTGGCAGAATCATAGATTGGAGCACCATAATCGAGACGAGATCTGATTAATGCCTTGTACAACCGAAGCAGGGAGGTACGATCTGCACCCCACGTTCGGGCAGATAAGGCTCTGAGTATGTTTATCTTTTTCAGACAGGAAGTCCGTACATTTTTAATATGATCTAGGAAATTTAATTTGTGGTCAAGGATTAATCCTAGAAATCTGATGTTAGTAGCGATTGGGATGGAGACATTGGAAATTTGAAGTTCAGGATCCGGATGAAGTTTTCGTTGTCTGCAAAAATGTATTGCAGTTGTTTTCTGCTGAGAGAGTCGGTAGCCGTTGAGGCTGGCCCATTGTTGTATTTTATTTAGTGAAATTTGAAGCTGTCTTTCAATAGATCTCATGTTTTGGGAATGGCAGGAGATGGAAAGGTCATTTGCATATAGATAAGTCTCAATTGTGTTTGGAAGCTGTTTGGTGATGGAATCAATTCTAATAGCAAAAAGAGTGGCACTCAATACTGATCCCTGTGGAACACCTTCTTCCTGAATGAAAGTTGAAGAGAGGGCATGTTGGTATCGAACTTGAAATGATCTAGTATGTAGAAAGTTCTTAATAAATACAGGAAGGTTGCCACGTAGTCCGAGAGAGTACAGATCACTAAGTATACCATGCCTCCAGGTGGTATCAAATGCCTTCTCTATGTCTATTGAAACCATTACTAGATGTTCATGTTTGACAAAAGCATTACGGATGGCAAATTCAGCTTTGACCATAAGGTCTAAGCATGACCTGTTTTGACGAAAGCCATATTGACTACGGCTCATTAGCTCTTCCGACTCGATGATCCAGATGAGTCTTCTGTGGATAATTTTCTCAAGGATTTTACTGAGGCAGCTTGAGAGAGATATGGGTCTATAGCTATATGGATTGGATGGATCTTTTCCAGGTTTTAGGAATGCCAAAACTGTAGAGTGATGCCAGGAAACTGGAAAAACGTTTTCTAAAAATATACGATTGTAAAAGACTAGGAGGAGACGCAAAGCTTTGTCATTAAGATGTTGTAGCATGACATAATAAATCCCATCTGGTCCAGCAGCACCATTGCGGGCTGTTCTAATGACATGTAATAGTTCAGAATATTGCAGAGGTTTATTATATGGGAGAAGGTTTGAAGTTTCAAAATTAATACCATGCTTTTCTTTAGTGTTTTTAATTCTTTGGAATGAGCTAGTATATGCTGATGTTGATGAGATTTCTGCAAAAATATTGCCCAAAGCATTGGCTATATCTACAGGATTAGATATATCTTGCCCATTCCAGGAGAGGATTGGAGAAGGTATGGTGGGAAACTTACCAGACAGCTGTCTAATTCTTTTCCATATTATTTTGGGATCAGTATTTCTGTTAAAACTGGATGCAAAACGGGTCCAGGATTCTTTCTTTGCTTGCTTTTGTATAAAGCGTGCTTTTGCCCTTAATTTCTTATAATTAATGAGATTGACTGTGCTTGGGCACTGCCGAAACAAATTCCAGGCTTTATTTTTTGCTCTCTTTGCTGTGGTGCATTTGTCATTCCACCAGTAATTATAATGTTTTCGGCCCGGCGGATTTGATAGTGGTATCGTGTCTTTGGCCACATTTAGAAGATGCGACGTGATGTATTCTGTCACATCATCAATATGCTGGTGGCGGATTTTTTCCTCGTCAAGGTCAATTGATGACTGAAATTTTGCCCAGTCTGCTCGGACAAATTTCCACTTTCTGCACGGTTGAAATGAAGGAGTCTTTGCTTTCAGAAATTTGCATACTATTGGGAAATGGTCACTGCCCATGGGATCGTTTATTACATACCACTCTATGGTTGGGACTAGTACTGGTGAGCAAATTGAGAGATCTATTGCTGAGGTGTGTCCTGCTGGGAGCTGTACGTGTGTCGGTGCACCTGTATTGAGTACAGTGAGATTTAGTGCCTCCAAAAAACTTTCAATTAGTCTACCTCGTCTATCCAATTTAGTAGAGCCCCATAATGGGTGGTGCCCGTTAAAGTCCCCTAATATACAGAAAGGTGGAGGTATCTGTATAAAGAGGTCTTCAAGATCTTTTAAAGAGCAAGTACAGTTTGGTGGTAGATAGATTGAGACTAGTGTTATTGTACCATGGAGAGTTATACGAACAGCAACAGCTTCTATTTCAGTTTGGAGTGGGATATGTTTTGATGGGATCTTTGAATGTACTAGTATTGCCACACCACCATGGGCAGCGTTAGCAGTATTTCGATCTCTTCGATAAATCCAATAGTCCTTTATCGAAGGAGAAATTTGTGTGGTTAGGTAAGTTTCCTGTAAACAAAAGGCAACCGGAGAATATTGGTTAATTAGGTATTGAATATCGTCTGTGTTGGAACGAAAGCCTCTGCAATTCCATTGTAAGATGTTGTGGTTCATTTTGGTTTAGTTGAGGATGAATCATCTGACTGTTTTTTGTTTGAAGAGGATTTTTTTCGGTCTTTTTTCGGAAAAGTAGGGCGTCCAGTATCCATCGTGTCATTTGCGTGAAGTTCTAGTATGGGTTCTTCATGATCTGGGTTTACATCTACTTCCATACTACTGGCTGATGATTCAGGTTTATTCTTATCTTTAGCAGTTTTAAGTTTTTCTTTGTTATGCGGAACTGTCCGAGTCTCAATTGGGAATTGTTCTGTGTTATTTGAGACTGTCTCAGTATCATTTGGGATACTAATTGGGGTGTTGGTGGCATTGCTGGTTTTCGTTTTAGAATTTTCTTTTCCTGTGGTTGATATGGTTGCTTTAACCCAATTAGCTAGCGAGACGTTGGGCGGTATCGACACATCTGTTTGAATTGCAGTTGTATGAAAACTTCGGGTTCGAGAGGCATAAGATGGACTTGGCATGGTCAGCATTATTTGTCTGCGTGCCTCAGGATATGTGACTTTGTGTTCTACTTTATGTTTTTGGATATTCCTACCTGTTTTCCACATTTCACATGTTTTAGAAAATGCGGGGTGATTGCCTTTGCAGTTGGGGCAAATGGGAATTGCGGCTGGACAATCTGCCTGCATATGATCCTTTGCTCCACAAATAGGACAGATGGCGTCACCTCTGTATGCCTGCTGTGAATGGCCATATTTCTGGCATTTAAAACAGCGAAGAGGATTTGGGATGTATGGACGAATTCGGCAGTTTAAATATCCAGCTTTTACTGAGGATGGCAAATCAGGAGTACTAAAAGTTAAAATGATGGAACGAGTTGGAATGAGATTTCCATCTTTTTTTGTCATTATTCTTTTAGCGCTGATTACCTTTTGGTTGCTAAGTTCTTGTACTAATTCATCCTCAGACACAGTAATTAAGTCCCATTCTGTGATGACACCCTTTGATGAATTTAAGGTATTGTGGGGTGTAACAGATACTGGCAACCCACCAAATGTCGTTGTCTTTAATAGCCACTCCGAATGTTTTGTGGTAGCTGTTTCAATCAGGAGATCTCCGGATTGGAGTCGCTTTACCATTTTTGGTGATCCTGCAATTGATTCTAGATGTCTTTGAATCACGAACGGAGATAACTTACCCACAGGCTGGGTAGACAGAGAGTGCATCACCAAAAAATTGGGAATATCTGAACAGTGTGTTTCTGTTCGAAGCCTTTTGGGTTGGCTATTTTCCTTGTCTTCATTACCATATTCTGGTCTTGAGCTTGAAGGCTCTAAGGGTGGAAAATTTGTAGAATCCATGATGGCTCCTTTTGGCCCTGGGGGATTATCTTTTCCACCCAGGTTACCGGCCCCGCCACGGGGAGGCAGGAGCAGTGCCACGAGGTGACCAAGCGGCTGGGTTAGTAATTAGTATTTATAGAAAAAAACAGAAAGGTGGATTCCCTTTCTGGGCCTTTCCCTACTTCTTGTAGAGTGAAAGTGCTACTGAGATATACAAAGAAATCAAGAAAACGGTTTTTGAAACAAAAATAGAATCTGTTTGCTCAAATACTCTTTGCAGAAATCGCTTTTAGAAATGCACTACAAATCGCTTGGCCACGGAACGCTTGGCACCCGGGGCCCTTTATTGAGGGACATCTGCAATTGCCTTTCGATAGATGTTCTGAGAATGGCAAGAAATAGCGAGATCGTCAGCGTAAAGGTAAGCCTCTACAGTATTTGAGAGGACTTTTGTAATGGAATCAATTTTAAGGGCAAACAAGGTTGCACTCAAAACTGATCCTTGTGGTACTCCTTCTTCCTGCGAGAATGTAGCAGAAAGGGAATTTCGATATCTCACCTGGAAAGATCGGCTCTTCAGGAAGTTCCTAATAAATATGGGTAGGTTGCCTCGTAGACCAAGATTATATAGGTCACTGAGAAGGCCATACCGCCAGGTAGTATCAAATGCCTTCTCTATATCAATGGAGACCATGACAAGGTGTTCGTTTTTCACAAAGGCATTGCGTATTTCAGATTCCGCCTTGATCATCAGATCTAGGGATGACCAGTTTTTGCGAAAGCCATGTTGACAATTACTCAGTAGATGTTGAGTTTCAATGATCCAAGTGAGTCGACTATGGATCATTTTTTCGAGAATTTTACCAAGGCAACTTGACAGTGATATTGGTCTGTAACTATTAGAACTGGAGGGATCTTTTCCAGGTTTCAAAAATGCCAAAACTGTAGCGTGGTGCCAAGAGGTTGGATAGATATTTTCCAGGAAGATCTGGTTAAAAAAGATTAGAATCATTTGTAAGTTTTTCTCATCGAGATGCTGCAGCATGACATAATATATGCCATCTGGCCCAGAGGCACTGTTTCGTGTTGTTCTGATGGCCTGTAAAAGTTCACAATATTGCAGAGGCTGATTATATGGAAGTAACAGTGAGGTTCGAAAGTTGATAGGTCTCTGTTCTTTGGCAGTCTTAATTTTCTGGAATTTTGGAGTGTAGTTTGATGCAGCCGATATTTCAGCAAACGTTTTGCTCAAGGCATTGGCTATATCTACAGGAGCAGAGAGTTCTTGCCCATTGCAGGAGAGAATTGGGGAAGGAACAGTTGGAAACTTCCCAGAAAGCTGCCTAATTTTTTTTTTCCATATTAGTCTGAAGTCAGTGTTCCTATTGATAGTTGATGCGAACCTAGTCCAAGAATCTTTCTTGGCCTGCTTTTGAATGTAACGCGCCTTTGCCCTTAGTTTCTTGTAGCTAATTAGATTAGCTGTGGTTGGAAATCGACGGAATAAATTAAATGCTTTATTTTTTTCCTTCTTTGCTTTTGTGCACTCTTCGTTCCACCAGTAGTTGAAATGCCGTCGGGACGGGGGATTTGATAACGGAGTTGAGTACTTAGTTGCAACTAAAAGGCGGGATGTAATATAATCAGTAACTTCATCAATCGGCTGTAGTTGAATAGTTTTTTTGTGAAGAGTGATTGCTGACTGAAATTTCGCCCAATTGGCTTTAGAGAATTTCCATTTCCTACAGGGATGTTGTAATTGTGGTTGGGTAGTAAACAGATTACAAACAATTGGAAAATGATCACTGCCCATGGGATCATCCAGGATGAACCATTGTATAGCTGAAAACAGTATCGGGGAGCAAATCGATAGGTCAATGGCAGAAGTCTGTCCATTGGTAACTGTATATGGGTGTGCGAGCCACTGTTAAGAAGAGTGAGGTTTTCTTTTTCCAGTAAAGTTTCAATTAGTCGGCCGCGTCTGTCTAATTTAGATGAACCCCATAAAGGGTGGTGGCCATTGAAATCCCCTAGCAGGCAGATAGGGGAGGGTAGCTGCAATAAAAGTTCTTTAAGATCATCATAAGAGTGTGTGTGTGTGTGTGTGTGTGTGTGTGTGTGTGTGTGTGTGTGTGTGTGTGTGTGTGTGTGTGTGTGTGTGTGTTATGGAGGTTTATCGGCGCATAAGCTGCTGTGGCTATAATGCGCCTATTCACATGAAAATGCTAAACAAAATTTAAGCATAGCTGAAAACATAATTTAGACATAACAGCTTGGTTGCGTTTACAGAGATATTTTAGAATTTATCATAAAGTCCAATTGTTTTCAGATAAGAGAAAAACTCATTGATGTTTGCATCATCTCCAATAATATGTTGTAATATTATTGGTTCTCGTACATTTCTCCGGGAACACAGCACGGATGTTCTGTCCTGTTGATAGTGAGGGCAGTCAATCAGAATATGTTTCACTGTTAAATTTTCTGAACAGTATGGACATTGAGGAGGATCTCCGCCTCAGAGCAGATGGAGGTGGGTCAGATATGTGTGTCCGATACGTGCCCGTGCAAGAACCACTTCTTCTCTTCGCACTGTTTTGGTGCTAGAGTGCCAATGCTTTGGATCATGTTTCAACTGGTAGAGTTTATTATTCGTTTGGGTGTGCCATAGCTCTTTCCACTTCGCGAAACCTGCTGTTCGTATGATGTGACAGTAGTCAGAGGCTGGAACCGGAATGGAAGTTAAATCAAAGGTTGACGGATTTTTAGCATTTTCATCAGCAAGTTCGTTACCCTTTATCCCCGAATGTGCTGGGATCCAGCAAAAGGTCACTGATTGATGACATTCTTCAATTTGTATTAGGAGCCTTCCGATTTGATTTAACACAGGATGAGCCTTGTAGCAGGAGTTTTGCATTGCAGTTATTGAGCTGAGAGAGTCTGTGTATACAACATATTTTACAGATGGGTTGAGATTCAGGTTTTCTAAAGCTAATTTTATTGCATGAAGTTCTGCAGAGAAGCTGCTGTACTCAGGTGGAAGGGCAGCTGAGATGATAGTAGAGGGAAATACTGCCGCTGCTCCAACGGCTGAATGTGATTTGGAGCCATCAGTATATATGGGAAAAAAATCAACGTATTTCTGAATATGGCTTGCATGGAGTTGTTTCATATTGAGTGTTGGTAGACGATTCTTTCCCCATTTGTCAAGATAAGTATCGAAATATAACTGAGGAGGCGGAATCCATGGTGGTTGGAAGTAATTCATTAAATGTTGCCTGTTGAAAATCTGAACATTCCAACTCTGCATTAACTCAATGAGGCGTAAGCCTGCCGGTCTTATTTTACTGGGTTTATTTCTATAGAGATTTTGAAGAGGTGGATTAAAGAGGTATGGCTGAACAGGATGATGACCACAATTTTGTATTCGGGCTGCATACTTTAGAAGCAGCGTTTTTCTGCGAAGGTGAAGGGGGGGCTCATCAGCTTCAATGTACAAACTATGAGTAGGAGATGTCCTGAAAGCATCAAGTACAATCCGCAATGCGCTATGCTGTATAGGATCCAGCCATCTCAATGTACTCTTACGGGCGGAATCATAAAGAGGAGCACCATAATCCAATCGGGATCTGATCAATGCTCTATATAAGAGCAACAAAGATGTACGATCTGCTCCCCACGACAAGGCAGATAAAGCTCTTAGTATGTTCAGCTTTTTGAAGCAGGATATACGCACAGATTTAATGTGCTCAAGGAAATTCAGTTTCCTGTCAAGGATTAATCCCAAGAATTTGATGTTGTTAGTCACTGGAACGGTAAAGTTTTGCATCTGAAGTTCGGGATCTGTATGCATTTTCCGTTGATTACAAAAGTGGATTGCAACAGTTTTCTGCTGTGATAGATGATAGCCATTTAACTCTGCCCACCTTTGGACTTTATTTAAAGATATCTGCAGCTGCCGTTCAATGGATCTCATATTCAGAGAATGGCAAGAAATAGAGAGATCATCGGCATAAAGGTAGGTCTCAACAGTATTTGGAAGATCTTTTGTGATGGAATCGATTCTTAGGGCAAATAGGGTTGCACTCAGTATGGACCCTTGTGGCACTCCTTCTTCCTGTAAAAATGTCCTAGAAAGCGAGTTGCGATATCGGACTTGGAACGAACGAGTCCTGAGAAAGTTCCTGATGAATATAGGAAGGTTGCCTCGTAGACCTAGGGCATGGAGGTCACTGAGAATGCCACGACGCCAGGTAGTATCAAATGCCTTTTCTATGTCTATGGAAACCATAACAAGATGTTCATTTTTTACAAAGGCATTACGAATTGCAAACTCAGCTTTGATCATGAGATCTAAGGAGGACCTGTTCTTTCGAAAGCCATGCTGATTATTGCTAATTAGTTGTTGCGTTTCGATGATCCAAACAAGGCGATTATGGATCATTTTTTCCAGTAATTTACCGAGGCAACTGGATAGAGAAATAGGTCTATAACTGTTAGGACTGGTAGGAACTTTACCGGGTTTCAAAAAGGCAAGAACTGTGGCATGATGCCAAGAGCTGGGATAAATGTTTTCCATAAATATTCTGTTATAATAGACCAGCAGTATTTGTAAATTTCTGTCACCAAGGTTTTGTAACATAATGTAAGATATTCCATCTGGCCCAGCGGCACTGTTGCGTGTTGTTTTAATGACATGTATAAGTTCATTATATTGAAGAGACTGATTATATGGAAAGAAAACTGAGGTTCGAAAGTTGATGGCTCGTTGTTCAGTCTTGGTCTTTATTTTCTGGAAATCCGGAGAATAATTTGATGCCGCAGAAACTTCGGCAAAAGTTTTAGCCAAGGCATTTGCGATGTCTTGAGGAGCAGATAGTTCTTGCCCATTCCATGAAAGAATTGGTGAATGGGTGGTTGGAAATTTTCCAGGAATCTGCCTGATTTTCTTCCATATTAACCTGGAGTTAGTGTTTCTGTTTATGGTAGATGCAAACCGAATCCAAGAATTTTTTTTGCTTCTCTTTGAATGCGACGTGCTTTTGCTCTTAGTTTCTTGTAATTGATAAGATTAGCTGTGGTTGGGGATCTACGAAATAAATTCCACGCTTTATTTTTTAACTTCTTAGCTATTGTGCATTCTTGATTCCACCAATAGTTAAGGTGCCGTCGGGATTCGGGATTCGACAATGGAATTGAACATTTAGCTGCAGATATTATATGTGAAGTGATATACTCTGTGGCTTCATCTATTGACTGTGTTCGTATATATTGTTCATCCAGGGTGACAACTGATTGAAATTTGACCCAGTTAGCTTGAGAGAACTTCCATTTCCTGCAGGGTATAACTAACGGTGGTTGTGCAGTGAGCAGATCGCAAATAATCGGAAAATGGTCACTGCCCATGGGATTGTCCATAACAGACCATTCTATAATTGGAAACAGAATCGGGGAACATATTGATAGATCGATTGCAGAGGTTTGTCCAGTTGGTAATTGTATGTGAGTAGGTGCACCAGTATTCAGAACAGTAAGGTTTTCCTTATCCAGAAAGGTTTCAATTAAGCGGCCATGTATATCTAATTTTGTCGATCCCCATAAGGGGTTGTGACCATTGAAATCACCCAAGAGACAGACAGGGGGTGCTAGTTGCATTAGCAGGTTTTCAAGGTCTTGGTAAGAGAAGGTATGACTTGGTGGGAGATAGACTGATACCAGTGTTAAAGCAATCTGGGTTATCAAACGTACGGCGACAACTTCAATTGTAGTTTGCAAAACAATTTGCTTGGTCGGGATATTTGAGCTGACTAAGATGGCCACTCCCCCACGGGCAGTATTTGAATTATTACGATCGTGCCGATAGATGGCATAGTTCATTATGTGGGTGGAAATTTGCGGAGTTAGATAGGTTTCCTGTACACAGAAACCAACTGGAGAGTAGCGGTTAATTAAGACTTGAATGTCATTAAGGTTGCTACGAAATCCTCTACAATTCCATTGTAGAATGTAAGGCATTACTGATGTTTAGTAGAAGAAGCTGCTTCTGACTGTTTTTTTAATGTAACCGTCTTGTGACGTTCAGGCCTTGGTTTGTCTTTTTTTGGGAATAATGGTCGACCGGTGTCCATTTCTTCTTCCGCATATATTTCTAAGATTGGTTCTTCCTGTCTGGATGAGTCAATGGTATCCATAGACGTTTCTTGGATATTCTTTTTTAAATTTGAGTTACGATTATTCGATATAGAAGAAATCACTGGGGGAGGAGAAGAAGTTGTAGCTGGTACTGTAAGTGCAGTATTACTTGCCTGGTTCAACTGTTTCGGGACATTGGACTGTTGCTGAGAGAGAACAGTCCGAGCCCAGTCAGAGATTGAGGTGGCAGAAGGGACTGTAACATCTGTTTGGGTGGCTACTGATTGATATTTTTGCGTAATATTGGCGTACGTACGTTTATTCATACTGGGAGCAATTAATTTCCGTGCTTCCTGAAAGCTCACTTTATTTTCTATCTTATATTTAACGATTTGCTTTTCAGTTTTCCATCTGTCACATATCCTTGAGTAGGCAGGATGGTTTCCCTTACAGTTGGGACAAGTCATTTCTTTTGCCAAGCAATCACTTTGGGTGTGGTCAGCGGACCCACAATTAGGACAAACCTGGTTTCCTCTGCACGCCGTTTGAGAGTGGCCATACTTCTGGCACTTAAAACATCTCAATGGGTTAGGAATATATGGTCTAATGCGGCAGAGTAGGTAGCCTGCTTTTATCGATGGTGGTAGATTTGGCGTGTTAAAAGTTAGAATAATATTCCTTGTTGGTGTGAGTATATTTTCTCTTTTCACCATAATTCTTTTCACAGCAATGACATTTTGATCTTGAAGCTCTTGTGTTATCTCCTCCTCCGTGACATTCAATAGATCCCAGCTGGATATAACGCCCTTAGATGTATTTAGGGTAGCATGGGGAGAAACTTTTACTGGAATTCCAGCAAAGCTTGTAAGTTTAAGCAGTTTCTCTGAATGTTTACAAATCATTGTTTCCAATAGAAGGTCGCCTGATCGTAGCCTCTTGACTGTCTTAGGAGATCCTGCCAGACTTTCCAGGTGTTTCTGGATAAGGAACGGAGAGAGTTTACTGAGAGGCTGATCTGTAAGAGAGTGCATTATTAGAAATGCAGGACAATTTGTCGCTGAGGAAGTGGTTTTCATCCTCTTGGGTTGCGACGTGTTATGCTCATTTTCTAACTCTGGCCGAGAGCTTGTCGGCTCGAGAGGCGGAAAGGCATGTTGATCCATGTTTGCTCCTTTTAGTCCTTGGCAGATGAGCTTTTCTGCCAAGACTTCCGGCCCCGCCACGGGGAGGGAGGAGCAGTGCCCGGTGTGACCAAGCGTAGAGTATTAAGTGTTAGTAAAAGAAGTATGAAAAATAAAGAAAGGTAGCTTTTCTTTCTTGCTCTGTACAAGTACTTTTTGTGACAGTAGCTGATATAAAAAATAAATTTCTTAAGGGCAGTAACTTAATATAACTTTAAATCGCTTTTATATAATCACTTTTTAAGCATAGAGAAAACGCTCGATCACATTCGCTTGGCACCCGGGGCCTCATTATAAGAGTAAGCATGATTTGGTGGGAGATAAACTGAGACTAAAGTTAATGCAGTTTGAGTAATCAGACGCACAGCGACAGCTTCGATTTGGGTTTGGAGAGTAATTTGCTTAGCTGGAATCCTTTTACTAATTAAAATAGCTACACCACCACGAGCAGAATCGGATGTATTCCGATCTTGTCTATAGACTGAGTAGTTTTTGATGGAAATGGAAATTTGAGGAGTTAAATAGGTTTCTTGCAGGCAGAAACCAACTGGAGAGTAGCGATTAATTAAATAACGGATGTCGTCAATGTTTCCACGAAAGCCTCTGCAATTCCATTGCAAGATGTTAGACATTATTTGAATTTAGAGGAAGAAGCTGTACCTGACGTGGCTGTCTTATGGCGTTCTGGCTTTTGTTTGTCTCTTTTCGGAAAGGAAGGGCGACCAGTGTCCATCTCTTCTTCAGCAAATATTTCCAGAATTGGATCTTCCTGTTTGGATGGATACTCTGCCTCCATCGATTTGTCTTGGGTAATCTTTTTCGAAGTCGAACTATCATTATTTGTAGTGGCATTCACTGGCGGAGATTGAGATTTTGCTGGTATTGTGAGAGGCGTATTATTTGCTTGGTCTGAGTGCTTAACAGCACTGGACTGTTGCTGAGAGAGGACAGCCCGATCCCAGTCAGAGATGGAAGTGTTTGAAGGAACGGTAACATCGGTTTGTGTGGCAATGGTTTGATATGTTTTTGTAATATTGGCATAGGTACGGTTAGGTATACTCGGTGCAATTAATTTTCTAGCCTCATGATAACTAACTCTGTTTTCAACTTTATATTTCACAATTTTTTTCTCTGTTTTCCACCTCTCACATGTCTTAGAGTAGGCCGGATGGTTGCCTTTGCAGTTGGGACAGATCATTTCTTTCACCGAACAATCAATTTGAATGTGATCGGAGGATCCACAGTTGGGACAAACTGGGTTGCTTCTGCACGTTGTTTGAGATTGGCCATACTTCTGGCATTTATAACATCTCAACGGATTGGGTATGAAAGGACGAGTGCGGCAAAGTAGATATCCAGCTTTTATTGATGTGGGTAGGCTTGGACTATTGAATGTAAGAATGATATTTCTGGTAGGTGTGAGAATATTGTCTTTTTTTATCATAATTCTTTTTACAGCAATTACGTTTTGTTCCTGAAGCTCTTCTTTAATTTCTTCCTCCGTCACATTCATCAGGTCCCAACTAGATATTACACCCTTTGATGTATTTAGGGTTGCATGTGGAGTTACTTTCACTGGAATACCAGCGAAAGTTGTCTATTTTAGTAATTTTTCAGCGTGTCTGCCATTTAAAGTTTCAATAAGTAAGTCCCCTGATTGCAGTCTCTTAACCGTCTTGGGAGACCCTGCAATACTTTCCAGGTGTTTTTGGATTAAAAAAGGGGATAGCTTACTGAGAGGCTGGTCAGATAGTGAGTGCATAATTAAGAATGCAGATAAGTCTGTCGCCGAGGGATTGGTTTTCAACCTCTTTGCTTGCGACGAATCATGGTCATTTTCTGTGTTTGGCCGACAGCTCGACGGCTCTAAAGTTGGAAACATACTTTGTTCCATGTTGGCTCCTCTTAGCCCCTGGCAGATGAACTTTTCTGCCAAGGTTACCGGCCACGCCACGGGGAGGCAGGAGCAGTGCCTGGTGTGACCAAGCGAAAAGTAGTAAGTGGTTAGTAGTAAACTAGAAGAAATAAAGAAAGGTGCCTTTCCTTTCTTGCTCTGTACAAGTGTTTTTGTAACAAGAGCTGTTTTTAAATGAATAGATTTATTAACGTGAAGAACGCAAAATAACTATAAATAACTTTTGAGAAATCGCAGTAATAGCACAGAGAAATCGCTCAGTCACAATCGCTTGGCACCCGGGGCCTTGGCAGTTCTGATGCTGACTTAGCTGCAATGTCTGATTTTTTCATTGCCTTCTATTCCACAGTGTCCTGGGATCCAGCAAAGAATTATTTCAGATTGTTTCTTTTGACAGAGGTTGATTAGAAAGTCAATTTCTTGTAGGAGAGGATGACGAGAATGTCGTTTACCCTGTATGGCTGAAATAGCACTGAGTGAATCCGAATATATTAAGACAGACAGGGACAGACAGATAACCTGTTGACATATTTCACTTAATGCAAGCTGTATAGCATAGAGTTCTGCAGATAGAATGCTGCACTCAACTGGAAGGGATTTTCAAATTATATGCGAAGGGAACACGGCTGCTGCACCTACATGTGATTGGGTCTTAGATCCATCCGTATAGATTATGAGTTTCCCACTGTTTTGCGAAGTATAGTTGGCATGCAACTGTCGGATATTACATAGTGGAATGGTATTTTTTGGCCACTGAGCGAAATAAAGATCAATGTTTATATGATGGAGGTAAAGGCATATTTTCACTTTCCGCAATTTTATTGAGATCGAGTTTCCACTTTTTGATTACTTCTTGAAGACGAATCCCAGCAGGTCTGGGTTCATTAGGCTTGGATTCATAAAGTGTTGGCCATAAAGGTTGGTTGAGGTATACCCAACAGGGGTGAGTTGGAAAGCTTCTAATTTTGACAGCGTATTGGCAGAGTAGGCGTTGTCTTCTAAGATAAAGCGGAGGGTCGTGTGCTTCTATATACAAGCTTTGTACAGGCGAGAATCAGTAGGCGCCTAGTGCTGATCATAGGGCACTGTGTTGAATGGTGTTCACAGACCGTAAGATGCTGTTTTTAGCTGTTGCATAAACTATAGCTCCATAGTCTAATCGTGACCGGATTAGAGCACGATACAAATTCAGCAATGACTGTCTGTCTGCACCCCAAGATGTTGAGGATACTGCACGAAGGATGTTTAGTTTCTGGAGGCACGTAGTTCGTAGATAGGTTACATGTTTACGAAAATTTAATTTGGTGTCTAAATTCAGACCCAATAATCTTATGGAGTCTGTCATCGGTATTTCTCTGCCTTTCAGTTTTAATACAGGTTCCGGATGAAGCGATCGTAATTTACAAAAGTGTATTGCTGTTGTTTTTCCCTCAGTTAATTGATAGCCGTTGCTTTCTGTCCAAGTTTCAATTTTGTTTATTGCTTTTTTTTTTTTTTTTTTTTGTTTGTATTTTATTGGCGCATCAGCAAATGAGGCTATAATGCGCCAAGAACAGGTAAAATAAAAATTTTAGCTCTCGGTGACCTAATTGGTTAGGCCACCACGTCACGGTATATTATAACAAATAGCTAAAAATAAATCAATAAAAAATAACAATAACGGAGGCATTTTAGATACAATTAAAAACTTTTATTAATTTAAAATAGTTAAAAACAGCAGACACATGGTCATTGTCGGATAAAATCTGATTGAGTGTATACGGCTCAGTCAGATGATTAAAGGCGGTAAAACGGATATTCCTAAAATTGGGACAATCAATTAAAAGGTGTCTAATAGTTAAAACTATGCCACAGGACTCACACATAGGAGGGTCATCGGCCCTCAGCAAAAACGAATGAGTCAAATGACTGTGTCCTATGCGCGTCCGGGCGAGAACAACTTCCTCCTTACGATTCCTGCGCAGACTAGACTGCCACGGTTCAATAACAGGCTTTATACAATATAGTTTATTTCCAGTCTGTCCATTCCACAAATCCTGCCATTGGGAGTGCATCTTCTCGTGTATTATTTGCCTGTAGTCTGTATAGGGGACTGACAGGCAGCAGTTTTTATTGGGAATTGCTGATTTGGCTGCGGCGTCAGCCAAATCATTCCCTGTAATCCCAATGTGGCTGGGAATCCAGCAGAAGCGGATATCATATTCACATCCGAGGAGGAAGTGAATCTTCTGCTGAATACTAGACAGAACTGGATGAGGATTATATCTTACAGATATTAAAGCCTGTAACACGCTGAGAGAATCAGAGTATAAAATGAACCGTTGGTATTGGCATTCACTAATGTGATCCAAGGCTAACTCTATAGCATGCAGCTCTGCAGTGAATATACTGCATTCAGAGGGAATCTGCTCCGATGTAGTGCTGTCTGTAAAGACAGCAGCAGATCCCACATATGATTCCGACTTCGAACCGTCTGCATAAACTGGCGCGAAGTCAGAATGTTCAGCTCGGTGTGCTGAATTAAGCTGCAGGTAGACAGACGATGGAGTGTCCGACTTTCCCCAATTTCTGAGGGACAAGTCACATGTTGGAACACGAGCATGCCAGGGTGGAAGGGGTTGCTTTGGTGTTTGGGCAACCTTGTCTACCGTAATATTAAGTTCTTTGAGTAGCTCTTGGAGACGAATACCAAAAGGACGATTGGCAGTCTTACGGGTGTTGTACAAATTTTCCCATCGTGGCTCAAAAACGAATGGCCACGTAGGATGGTCTGGCAGGGATTTCAGTTTTAAGGTATACTTTAGAGACAACTGCTTACGTCGAAGTGATAACGGTGGTTCGTTAGCTTCGACGTATAAGCTCTGGACTGGAGATGTTCGAAATGCTCCAATAGCGATACGGAGAGCCTGATGATGGACAGGATCCAGCCACCGAAGTACACTGTCTCTGGCCGAATTGTATACCAGGGACCCGTAATCCAGTCTGGATCGTACAAGTGCACGATAGATGCGTTGTAGGGTGCATCGATCCGCACCCCAAGATATTGAGGAAAGAGAGCGCAGAATATTCAGCCCTCTTGTGCACTTTGTGCGGAGTTGACCGATGTGATCCAGAAAGGTCAGCTTTTTATCGAATACGAGTCCCAAGAATTTTGTGTCAGCTGCTATTGGAATTGCATTTTGTCCGAGCTTTAATTCAGGATCAGGATGAAGATTACGCTTGCGACAAAAGTGTACGCAAACGGTCTTCTCCGGCGAGACCTGAAGCCATTAGCAAGTGCCCAGGAATTAAGACGATCAATGGCTTTCTGCAGTTGTTGTTGTTGTTGTTGTTGTTGTGGGGGTTTTCTGGCGCATAAGCAGCTTTGGCTATAATGCGCCTATTCCTTTATTGTAATAATATATAAGAATTTCTTCTTATGTCAGAAGAGGCAAAAATCAGAAATGACTATAAACTCCAATTTTCTTCAGAAAGTTAAAAAATTCAGGGATATTTGCATTGTCACCAATGACATTCTCTAGAGTTATTGGTTTGCGAAGGTTAACCAAAGATAGCAGGGTTGTATTTCTGTCTTGATTATAGTGTGGGCATTCGATGAGAATGTGTTTCACAGTCAGATTTAGAAAACAATGTGGACACTGTGGTGGATCATCTCCTGTGAGTAAATGAAGGTGAGTCAAATGTGTATGGCCTATTCTTGATCTTGAAAGGAGTACCTCTTCTCGTCTTGATGAACGGACACTGGAACGCCAAATTCTAGGATCCTGTTTAAATTGAAAAAGTTTGTTATGTGTTTGAGAGTGCCAGAGTGCTGTCCATTCTGTTAGGCATGCGTCACGAATGATTTGTGGGTAGTCTGATGCTGGAACAGGGATAGTGGTTAAATCTAAGGTAGATGGATTTTTTGCCGCTTTATCGGCCAGTTCATTACCAGAAATTCCAGAATGGGATGGAATCCAGCAGAAGGTGATCATTTGGTGGCGCTCTTCAATCTGCAGTAATAATCTTCTAATTTCATTTAGAAGAGGGTGAACTTTATCTGTGCAGTTAGATAATGCCATAATTGAGCTGAGGGAATCAGTGTAAATAACAAATTTTAGTGAGCAGTCAGAACAGAGGTTTTCTAAGGCTAGTTTAATTGCATATAATTCTGCTGAGAATATACTGAATTCAGGTGGAAGGGCTGCTGAAATAGTGGTATTTAGGAACACTGCTGCTGCTCCAACATTTGAGTTAGATTTAGAGCCATCTGTATAAATTGGAGAAAAGTCAAAATATTTGTGAGTGTGAATTGCATGAAGTTGTTTCACATTTGATGCTTGAAGAACATTTTTTCCCCATTGGCAAAGGTAAGTGTCACAGGTGGGTAGAGGAGTAGGAGTCCATGGTGGTTGAGTGCATGTTACTACTTCTTGTACAGAATGAATGGGAACTTTCCAATCTTGCATCAGTTCAAGAAGGCGAAGACCAGCTGGTTTTACTATACTAGGCTTACTTCTGTAGAGGTTTTCTAGTGGTGGATTAAATAAATATGACTGAATTGGATGCGAGGCACAGCTTTGTATTTTGACAGCATACTTCAGTAGCAGTGTTTTCCTACGTAGTGTTAACGGGGGCTCATGAGCGTCAATGTAGAGGCTATGTGCTGGTGATGTTCTGAAAGCCCCAAGTGCAGTCCTCAAGGCGCTGTGCTGAACTGGATCAAGCCAGCGCAAAACACTTGCTCTGGCAGAATCATAGACAGGAGCACCATAATCAAGACGGGATCGGATTAATGCCCTGTATAGCCGAAGTAAGGAGGTGCGATCTGCACCCCATGTTAGGGCGGATAAAGTTCTGAGTATATTTAACTTTTTTAAACAGGAAGTACGTACACTTCTAATATGGTCTAAGAAATTTAATTTGTTGTCAAGGATTAATCCTAGAAATCTGATGTTACTATTGACTGGGATGGAGAAGTTGGAAATTTGGAGTTCAGGATCCAGATGGAGTTTGCGTTGTCGACAAAAATGGATGGCGACTGTTTTCTGTTGTGAGAGTCGATAGCCGTTTAGGTTGGCCCATTGTTGTATTTTATTCAGTGATATCTGAAGCTGCCTTTCAATTGATCTCATGCTTTGGGAATGGCAGGAAATGGAGAGGTCATCAGCATAAAGATATGACTCAACTGTGTTTGGAAGCTGTTTAGTGATGGAATCTATTCTAAGAGCAAAAAGAGTGGCACTCAGCACAGATCCCTGAGGAACACCTTCTTCCTGAATGAAAGTTGTAGAGAGCTCATTTTGGTATTTTACTTGAAACGATCTAGTGTATAGGAAGTTCTGTACAAATATGGGAAGGTTTCCGCGTAGACCGAGAGAATAAAGATCACTAAGTATGCCATGTCGCCAGGTGGTGTCAAAGGCTTTCTGTATATCTATAGTAACCATAACCAGATGCTCGTGTTTAACGAACGCATTGCGAATGGCAAATTCAGCCTTGATCATGAGATCTAAGCATGATCTGTTTTGTCGAAAGCCATGCTGACTATTGCTCATGAGATGTTGTGACTCTATGATCCAGACGAGTCTATTGTGGACAATTTTTTCAAGGGTTTTGCTGAGGCAGCTTGACAGAGATATAGGTCTGTAGTTATGGGGATTGGTTGGATCTTTTCCAGGCTTCAGGAACGCCAAAACAATAGAGTGGTGCCAAGAAGCTGGATAAGTTTTTTCTAAAAAAATACGGTTGTAAAAGACCAGGAGGAGGCGCAAAGCTTTGTCATCAAGATGTTGCAGCATGATATAATAGATCCCATCTGGTCCGGCGGCACCATTACGAGCTGTTTTAATGGCATCCAATAATTCAGGATATTGTAGAGGTTTGTTATATGGCAGAATGAGGGCAGTTTGGAAGTTAATAGAATACCGTTCTCGACTGTTTTTAATTCGTTGGAAAGATGTAGTATAAGCTGATGTTGCCGAGATCTCAGCAAAAGTATTGCCCAAAGCGTTAGCTATATCCGAGGGACTAGTTAGATCTCGCCCATTCCATGAGAGGACTGGAGAGGGTATGGTTGGAAACTTGCCAGAAAGCTGTCTAATTTTTTTCCAGATTAATTTGCTGTCAGTATTTCTGTTAATTGTTGACGCAAAACGAGCCCAGGATTCTTTTTTGGCTTGCCTCTGTATGAAACGTGCTTTTGCCCTTACTTTCTTAAAATTTATCAGATTGGCTGTGATTGGATAACGCCGAAACAAATTCCACGCTTTATTTTTTGCTTTTTTTGCTTTGGTGCATTCCTCATTCCACCAATAATTATAGTGCTTTCGACCCGGTGGGTTTGATAATGGTATTGTATCTTTAGCCACATTTAAGAGATGCGCCGTGATGTAGTCTGTCACATCATCAATATGATGGAAACGGATTTTTTTCTCATCGAAAGAGATTGAGGACTGAAATTTTGCCCAGTTTGCTCTTGTAAATTTCCATTTCCTGCAGGGTTTAGTTAAAGGAGTCTGTGCTATCAATACCTTGCATACGATTGGGAAGTGATCACTGCCCATAGGGTCGTTTATAACATACCACTCTATGGTCGGGACCAGTACTGGAGAACAAATGGAAAGGTCTATTGCTGAAGTATTTCCAGTTGGGAGCTGAATGTGAGTGTGCGTGCCAGTATTCAGTATGGTGAGGTTTAGTGCATCTAAAAGTCTTTCAATGAGTCGACCACGTGTATCCAATTTAGAAGCACCCCATAGGGGGTTGTGCCCATTAAAGTCCCCTAATATACAGACAGGTGGAGGTATCTGTATGAGGAGGTCTTCAAGTTCTTTTAAAGAATAAGTATGGTTTGGCTGTAAATAGATTGAGACTAGTGTTATTGCAATATGGAGAGTTATACGAACTGCAACAGCTTCTATTTCAGTTCGAAGTGGGATATGCTTTGTTGGGATCTTTGGATTTATCAGGATTGCTACACCACCGTGGGCAGTATTTGCTGTATTGCGATCTCTTCGATAAAGGCAGTAGTTCTTTATCGATGGAGAAATTTGCGAGGTTAAGTAAGTTTCTTGGAGACAGAGAGCAACTGGAGAATACTGGTTAATTAGATTATGGATATCATCTGCGTTGTAACGAAAACCTCTACAATTCCATTGTACAATGATGGCCATTATTTGTGTTTAATTGTTTGAGATGAATCTGACTGCTTTTTGAAGGTGATTGGTTTATGACGTTCCAATTTTTGTTTATCTTTTTTTAGGAAAACTGGCCGACCAGTGTCCATTTCTTCTTCTTCTTCTTCGGCATGAATTTCTAATATTGGATCTTCCGGTAGAGTAGGAGATTTTGCTGGTATTGTAAGAGGAGTGTTACTTGCCTGGTCTGAATGCTTGGGGTTACTGGACTGTTGCTGAGAGAGGACAGCTCGAGCCCAGTCAGAGATTGATATGTTTGAGGGGACGGTAACTTCAGTTTGGGTGGATACTGTTTGTTGTTTTTGTGCAACATTTGCATAGGTACGTTTGGGCATGGTAGGAGCAATTATTTTCCTTGCTTCTTGAAAGCTTACCTTGTTCTCAACCTTATATTTAACAATTTGTTTCTCAGTTTTCCATCTCTCACAAGTTCTAGAATATGCAGGATGGTTACCTTTACAGTTGGGACATGTCTTTTCTGTCGCTAAACATTCAGACTGAGTATGATCGGAAGATCCACAGTTTGGACAAACTGGGTTTCCTCTACATGTTGTCTGAGAGTGACCATACTTTTGGCACTTGTAGCATCTCAAGGGATTGGGTATATACGGGCGAACACGGCAAAGTAGATAGCCAGCTTTTACTGTTGATGGTAGGTTTGGGGAATTAAATGTAAGAATGATATTCCTGGTAGGCATAAGGTTATTGTCTTTTTTAGTCATGATTCTTCTTGAGGCAATAACATTTTGATCCTGAAGTTCTTGAGTTAATTCATCCTCTGTCACGTTCAACAAATCCCAACTAGAAATCACACCTTTGGATGTATTTAAGGTAGCATGTGGGGTTACTTTAATTGGTATCCCAGCAAAATTTGAGAGTTGTAAGAGTTTCTCTGAATGTCTATTTTTTGTTGTTTCTACAAGAAGGTCTCCAGATTGCAGCCTTCTCACAGTCTTCGGAGATCCTGCAATACTCTCCAGGTGTTTCTGGATGAGGAAAGGAGATAATTTGCTGAGAGGTTGTTCCGAAAGTGAATGTAAAATTAAAAAGGAAGGAAACTCTTTGGTTGTTGAATTTGTTTTCAACCTCTTGGGATGTGAGATGTCATAATCAATTTCAGTATGTGGCCGAGAGCTTGTCGGCTCTAAAGATGGATAGTCATTTTGCTCCATCTTTGCTCCTTTTCGCCCCTGGCAGATGAGCTTTTCTGCCAAGGTTTCCGGCCCCGCCACGGGGAGGCAGGAGCAGTGCCTGGTGTGACCAAGCGAGTAGTAGTAGGGGGTTAGTAATAAGACTATGAAAAAAGAAAGGTGGCTTGCCTTTCTTGCTCTGTACAGGTACTTTTGTAGCAAAAGCAGTTATAAAATAAATAGATTACTTAACGAGAGGAACGTAAAAGAACTATATATCACTTTTTGGAAATCGCACTATAAGGCACAGATAAATCGCTCAGTCACAATCGCTTGGCACCCGGGGCCTCTGCAGTTGTCTTTCAATAACCCTCATGTTGCATGACTGACAAAATATGCTAAAGTCATCAACATAGAGGGCACAGTTTACAGTTGGAGGAAGTTGTTCTGTGATGGAATTGACTTTGATGGCAAAAGGGGTGACACTTAATACTGATCCTTGTGGTACTCCCTCCTCTTGGCTGAAGGGACGAGAGAGTGAGGATCCCACACGAACTTGGAAAGATCGATTGGCCAAAAAGTTTTTAATAAAAATGGGGAGTTTCCCCCTAAGGCCTAGGCTATGCAGATCTTTTAATATGCCAAATCTCCAAGTTGTGTCATACGCTTTCTCCATGTCAAAGAACACCGACACCAAGTGTTCGCGTTTTAGGAAAGCATCCCGGATGGATGCTTCCAATCTAATAAGATGGTCCAAAGTGGACCGGTTCCTTCGGAAGCCGCACTGGATATTGGAGAGAAGGTCATTTGACTCGAGATACCATATTAAGCGAGAACTAACCATTCTCTCCAGGATTTTGCACAGACAGCTAGTCAGAGCAATAGGACGATAATTGGTGGTGACTTTTGGATCCTTTCCTGGCTTAGGAAAGGCAAGAACGATAGCCTTTCGCCAGGAGTCCGGAAACTGCCCTTCTGTAAAGATTCTGTTATACAGAAGGAGCAGACAATCCATAGATTTTGATGAAAGATGTTTAATCATTTCATAATGGATGCTATCTGGTCCAACGGCACTTGCTTTGGAAAGAGCGAGGGCCCTTTTCAGTTCCAGAATAGTGAAATCCCCGTTGAAGGGATAAGTGCTCTTAGATTTAAAGCTAAGTGCCTGTTTTTCGATTTTATATTTCAGGACCAGAAACTCTGGGGAATACGAAGATGTTGCAGAGATCTTGGAGAATGTTTCCCCAAGAGCATTGGCTATTGCAGTTGGATCTGCAATAGCGCATCCATTATAATCTAGGATTGAAGAAGGGTGGGATGTATATTTTCCCTTCATTTTTCGCATTTTATCCCAGACTACCTTAGAGTTGGTAGACTGGTTAATAGATGATGTAAAACGGATCCACGATTCCTATTGACTCTGACGACGGATGTAGCGTGCTTTGGCTCGTGCACGTTTGAAGGCTATAAGGCTGTTCGTGGTAGGATATCGGCGGAATATCCCCCACGCTTTGTTTTGAGCCTTTTTTGCCGCTGTGCATTGTGAATTACACCAAGGTTTGGGAAATGGTGGAAACCGGGCAGATGTTTTTGAAACAGCATTCGCAGCTGCTTGGACAATATTTTCTGTGATGTACTTAACTGCATCATTGATAGGCTCTTGACTGACTGTGCTAAGATCAAAATTTGCCTGATGTTGGAAGGCAGTCCAGTCAGCCTGATCAATCTTCCACCGTGGTAACCTGTAGGGAAGACATGGTCTCCCGCTGTGTAACGAGGTTATCACAGGGAAGTGATCGCTTCCGTATGGATTCTCCTCCACCTCCCAAGTGAGTGAAGGGAGTAGAGAAGGGGAGCAGATAGAGAGATCAATGGCAGAAAAAGTACGGGTAGGCATGTGGAAAAAGGTGTTTGTTCCAGTATTTAGAAGGGAAAGGTCATTGTCATTGAGCAAACGCTCTATGACTAGTCCCCTTCCATTGATGTTAGCACTACCCCACAGGGTGTTATGTCCATTAAAATCCCCAAGAAGTAAGAAAGGGGGATGCAGCTGCCTTAGAGATCATCAAGGTCTGCCTGGGAGATGTCAGTCCCAGGTGGCAAATAAATAGAGCATACAGTTAATAAGAATCCCACTGAAAGGCGAATTGCAACAGCCTCTGTGCTGGTTGTAATTAGCAAGGGCTGCACTGGGGTATGGTTACCCACAAGGATAGCCACTCCCCCATGTACAGAGCCATCCGCAATTCTATCCTTTCGAAAAACTGTGATGTTGTCATGGTGGGATCATCATTTGCCTTTAGATATGTCTCCTGCAAGCAAAAGCAAACTGGCTCGTGCTTTTGCAGGAGGGCCTTGATGTCATCTATATTTCGCCGGAATCCACGACAATTCCATTGTAGGAATTTAGCCATTATTTTGGCTTGGTGGGTCCATCAGACGGCTTCCGAGGTGCTGAGGGCTTACTTTTATCAGTCTTGGATTTATCATTTTTGGGGAAGAATGGACGCTGTCCCGTGTCCATTTCCTCCTCCGCAAAGAGTTCAAAGACTGAATCATCGGGTACCTCCTTCTGCTCTACATCCATCTTTTCTTGGGTACTAGGGGGGGACTTCCACTTTCTTATTCTTTTCTTTCATAGTTACCTTTGTTACTTGTGGAGCGTTAGGAGGTACCAATATAGGAGTGGCAGCTGATTGGTCCTTCTGTGCAGGTTTTTGAGAACTTAATAGATACCGTGCGATGGGAATGAAAGACTCTTTGGAGGAATGGTCATGTCCGTCTGAGTTCCGACGGAACATCTCCCTGCTACCTTCTGGGCGTAGGTAGGTCTGTTGATATTCATGGGTTTGACCGATTTCCGTGCCTCCTGCTATGATATATTTAGCTCTGCCTTCAGCCGTTGAATTTCTTTTTCTTCTTTCCACCTCTGGCATGCTCGTGAGTAGGCCGGGTGTTCGCCTTCACAGTTAATACAGGTGGATTTTGAGGCTGAACATGCTGTTGTTTCGTGGTCCTTTGCACCGCATCGAGCGCATGCAAGGACTCCACGGCAGGCCATTTGAGAATGTCCATACTTCTGGCATTTGAAACACCGTACAGGGTTCGGTATGTATGGACGCACTGAACAGTTGATGTATCCAGCTTTAATCTCATCAGGAGGTTTAGGAGTGTTAAAAGTCAGGATAACGCTCCTGGTTTTAACAATTTTTCCATCCCTTCGCGCAGTGATTCTCTTGACGGCAATGACTCCCTGTGGTTTTAATTCGGAGCAGATTTTCTCCTCGTATACGTCGAGAAGGTCCCACT
Source organism: Mastigoproctus giganteus (assembly GCF_048544385.1). Lineage (NCBI taxonomy): Eukaryota > Metazoa > Arthropoda > Arachnida > Uropygi > Thelyphonidae > Mastigoproctus > Mastigoproctus giganteus. Next base: position 103,615,267 of record NC_143580.1, read on the forward strand.
CCGAAATGACACCTCTAGATGAATTGAGTGTTCTGTGTGGTGTCACTGTTATAGGGATACCTCCGATTGATGTTACTCGGAGTAGATGTTCTGATTGCCTGTCATCTTTAGTTTCAATAAAGAGGCCTCCAGAACTGAGCCTCTTAACTGATTTGGGAGAACCTGCTAACCCGTCTAACCCTTTTTGAATAAAAAAGGGCGACATTTTACCAATCGGTTTTTCACTGGTTGAGTGCGTAATTAGGAACCTAGGAACAGGCCCTGATGATATTTCTGTACGCTGCCTCTTTGTAGCAATAATGCTATCTGAATCTGTATCAATGTTTTCAGATAGGGACCTGGTTGGGGCCCCTGAAGAAGTAAGTTTATCAGGATTCATGTAAATTTTAAGTGGTTCAGTGCCCGAGCTCCCCACCCACCACGGAGCCCAAAGGGACGCCCACTACCCGGCATGCAATAAATGCGCTCGGGAGTGGGACGCCAGGGCTACCCAGACACCATACCCGCACCGCCGCCAGCCTGAATCCTGTCCCTCGGACCATGAGGGTAAGGGCGTGGCATTGACACGGTTGACCCTCACAGGCGAACCTACTAGCCGATTGATCCTAGCCGGACCTTACAGGACCACCCGTCTTGTCGAAGCAGGGGCCAAAGTGGTGTATTGAAGCTGGGCCCCTCAACCACCAGGATCCCCCTTTCCGAATTTCCACGGGTCGCAGCGCACGGCAAACACGCCGGATTCCATCGATGAAAGCCCGGAACCTAGGCTGTGGGCGTTGGATCCCAGTGATGCTAGTCTGGAAGTCCAGCAGCGTCACTGGGAGGTCCCCTCACCACGTACAGGTGCCCACGTCGAGGGAGGGAACCGGCTGGATGATTTTGGGATTGCAATTGCAGCTGCTTGGACAATTGTTTCTGTGACGTACACGACTGCATCATTGATTGGCACCTGACTGACTGTAGCGATGTCAATATTTGCCAGATGTTGAAAGGCATTCCAGTCAGCCTGATCAAGCTTCCACCGCGGTAAACTAAATGGAAGACACGGTTTACCACTAGTTAGGGTGATTATCACGGGGAAGTGATCGCTTCCATATGGGTTCTCCTCTACCTCCAAAGCAAGTGAAGGAAGGAGAGAAGGGGTGCAGATAGAAAGATCAATGGCAGAGAAAGTATGGGTAGGCATGTGGAAGAAGGTGTTCGTTCCCACATTTAGGAGGGAGAGATCATTTTCAGTGAGCATATGCTCTATGACCCGTCCCCTTCCATTGGTGTCAGCACTACCCCACAGAGTGTTATGTCCATTGATATCCCCAAGAATTAAACAAGGGGAAGGGAATTGCATGATAAGATCATCAAGGTCTTTCTGGGGGATGTCAATCCCATGTGGCAAATAAACAGAGCAGACAGTTAATAAGAACCCCACTGTAAGGCGAATTGCTACAGCTTCAATGCTAGTTGTAAGCTGCAAAGGCTGAAATGGGATCTGGTTGCCGACGAGGATTGCGACTCCTCCGTGGGCAGGACCATCCACAATTCTATCCTTACGAATGATGGTAATGTTATGCATGGTGGGGTCATCATTTGCCTTTAAATCAGTCTCCTGTATGCAAAAGCAAACTGGTTTGTGCTTTTGCAGGAGTGCCTTGATGTCGTCAGTATTTTGCCGGAATCGACGACAATTCCACTGTAGGAATTTAGCCATTATTTGGACTTGGTGTGGCCATCAGGCGGCATCCGAGGTGCTGAGGGCTTAATTTTGTCAGTCTTGGATTTATCTTTCCTGGGGAAGTATGGACGCTGTCCTGTGTCCATTTCTTCCTCAGCGAAGAGTTCCAAAACTGACTCATCATATACCTCCTTCTGCTCGACATCCATGTTTTCCTGGGTACTAGGTGTTACTTCCCCTTTCTCATTCTTTTCTTTTGTTTTGTTACTTGTGGAGCATTTGGAGGTACCGATATAGGAGCGGCAGCTGATTGGTCCTTCTGTGCAGGTTTTTGGGAGCTTAAAAGATAACGTGCAATGGGAGTAAATGATTCTTTTGGAGAGACGGACATGTCCGTCTGAGTCCCAATCGAACACCTCCCTGCTACCTTCTGGGCGTAGGTAGGTTTTTTGATGTTAAGAGGTTTCACTGCATTTCTTGCCTCCTGGTACGATATGTTTAGCTCTGCCTTCAGCCGTTGAATTTCTTTTTCTTCTTTCCACCTCTGGCATGCCCTTGAATAGGCCGGATGTTCTCCCTCACAATTAATGCAGGTGGGTTTAGTGGCTGAACATGCTGTTGTTGTTGTTGTTGTTCTGGAGGCTTAATGGCACATAAGCTGCTAAGGCTATAATGTGCCTATTCACTTATTATATTAAAACATGAGTTTTCCCTAAATCAAAAGAAAATCTGAAATCAGAAATAATTGAAAAGCCCAGTTTGCCTGAGAAAGTCAAAAAATTCAGAAATATTTGCCTTATCACCAATGAGATTTTCAAGAGTTATTGGTTTATGGAGATTAACCAGTGAGATCAAGGATGAAGTTCTGGCTTGTTTATAATAGGGGCAGCCAATAAGAATATGTTTTACTGTCAAATTATTAGAACAATGTGTACATTGTGGTGGATCATCTCCTGTGAGTAAATGAAGGTGGGTCAGATGTGTATGTCCTATTCTTGCCCTTGAAAGGACTACTTCTTCTTGTCTCGATGTACGGATACTGGAGTGCCAGATTTTTGGATCATGTTTAAACTGAAAGAGTTTATTATTAGTCTGAGAGTGCCAGAGTGCTGTCCATTGTGATATGCAAGCAGCATGAACAGTTAGTGCATAATCTGATGCTGGAACAGGGATATTGGTTAAATCAAAAGCAGTTGGATTTTTTGCAGCTTTATCGGCCAGTTCATTGCCTAAAATACCAGAATGGGATGGAATCCAGCAAAAAGTGACCAGTTGGTTGCGTTCTTTAATTTGCAGTAATAAGCTTCTGATTTCATTAAGAATAGGGTGGACTTCATCTGAGGAATTACATAACGACATGATTGAGCTGAGGGAATCAGTGTAAATAACTGATTTGAAGGAACTGTCTGAACAGAGATTTTCTAAAGCTAATTTGATTGCATATAATTCAGCAGAAAATATACTAAATTCTGATGGAAGGGAAACTGATACAGTTGTATTCGGAAACACTGCAGCTGCTCCAACATTTGAATTAGATTTAGAGCCATCTGTATAGATTGGGGAGAAGTCAGTTTATCTTTGAGTGTGAACTGCATGAATTTGTTTGACATTTGATGCTTGCAAAGTATTCTTTCTCCATTGACAGAGGTAAGAGTCACAGGTTGGAAGAGGAGGAGGAGTCCATGGTGGCTGAGTACATGTGGCTACTTGTTGTACGGAATGGACGGAAATATTCCAAACTTGCTCCAATTCAAGAAGGCGAAGACCAGCTGGCTTTACTATGCTAGGTTTGTTTCTGTATAAGATTTCAAATGGTGGGTTGAAAAGGTATGACTGAACGGGATGAGAGGCACAACTTTGTATCTTTACAGCATATTTGAGTAACAGTGTTTTCCTGCGTAAAGCTAGTGGGGGCTCGTGAGCATCAATGTAGAGACTATGTGCTGGCGACGTTCTGAATGCACCAATTGCAATTCTCAAAGCACTGTGCTGAATTGGATCAAGCCAGCGTAATACACTCTTTCTGGCAGAATCATAGACACGAGCACCATAATCGAGACGGGATCTGATTAATGCCCTGTATAAACGAAGAAGCGAGGTACGATCTGCACCCCATGTTTGGGCAGATAAAGCTCTGAGTATGTTTAACTTTTTTAGACATGACGTCCGTACATTTTTAATATGGTCTAGGAAATTTAACTTGTTGTCAAGGATTAATCCAAGAAATCTGATGTTGCTGGTGACTGGGACAACGATGTTAGAAATTTGAAGTTCAGGATCTGGATGGAGTTTGCGTTGTCTACAGAAGTGGATGGCAACTGTTTTTTGCTGCGAGAGCCTATAGCCGTTGAGGCTTGCCCATTGTTGAATTTTATTAAGTGATATCTGAAGCTGTCTTTCAACAGACCTCATATTTTGAGAATGACAGGAGATGGAAAGATAAGTCTCAACTGTATTTGGAAGCTGCTTAGTGATAGAATCTATTCTCAGAGCAAAAAGAGTGGCACTCAGTACTGATCCCTGTGGAACACCTTCCTCCTGGATGAAAGTTGTGGAAAGGGCATGTTGGTATCGAACTTGAAATGATCTAGTATGTAAGAAGTTCTCAATAAATATAGGAAGGTTGCCTCGTAGTCCTAGAAGGTAAAGATCACTAAGTATACCATACCGCCAAGTGGTATCAAAAGCCTTCTCTATGTCTATTGAAACCATTACTAGATGTTCATGTTTGACAAAAGCATTACGGATGGCAAATTCAGCCTTGACCATAAGGTCTAGGCATGACCTGTTTTGACGAAAGCCATATTGACTACGGCTCATTAGCTGTTCCGACTCTATGATCCAGACGAGTCTTCTGTGGATAATTTTCTCAAGAATTTTGCTGAGGCAGCTTGAGAGAGATATGGGTCTATAGCTATTCGGGTTGGATGGATCTTTTCCAGGTTTCAGGAATGCCAAAACTGTACAGTGATGCCAAGAAGCTGGAAAAACATTTTCTAAAAATATGCGATTGTAAAAGACCAGGAGGCAGCGCAAAGCTTTGTCATCAAGATGTTGTAGCATGACATAATAAATCCCATCTGGCCCGGCAGCACCATTGCGGGCAGTTTTAATGACATGTAAAAGTTCAGAATATTGCAGAGGTTTGTTATATGGGAGAAGACGGGCAGTTTGAAAATGAATAGCATGTTTTTCTTCAGTGTTTTTAATTCTTTGGAATGAGGTAGGATAGGCTGTTGCTGCTGAAATTTCGGCAAAAGTATTTCCCAAAGCATTAGCTATATCTACTGGATTAGAGAGATCTTTCCCATTCCAAGAGAGGATTGGAGAAGGTATGGTAGGAAACTTACCAGACAGCTGTCTAATTTTTTTCCATATTATTTTGGAATCAGTATTTCTGTGAAAACTAGAGGCAAAACGGATCCAGGATTCTTTCTTTGCTTGCTTTTGTATGAAGCGTGCTTTTGCCCTTAATTTCTTATAGTTAATAAGATTGACTGTGCTCGGACATTGCCGAAACAAATTCCAAGCTTTATTTTTTGCTCTCTTTGCTGTGGTGCATTTGTCATTCCACCAGTAATTATGATCCTTTCGGCCCGGGGGATTTGATAGTGGTATTGTATTTTTAGCCACATTTAGAAGATGCGACGTGATGTAATCTGTGGCATCATCAATATGTTGGAGGCGGATTTTTTCCTCATCAAGGTCAATAGACGATTGAAATTTTGCCCAGTCTGCTCGGACAAATTTCCACTTTCTGCACGGTTGAATTGAAGGAGTCTTTGCTATCAGAAAGTTGCATACTATTGGAAAGTGGTCACTGCCCATGGGATCATTTATTACATTCCACTCTATGGTTGGGACTAGTACTGGTGAACAAATTGTGAGGTCTATTGCTGATGTGTGTCCTGCTGGGAGCTGTACGTGTGTCGGTGCACCAGTATTGAGTATACTGAAATTTAGTGCCTCTAAAAAGCTTTCAATTAGTCGGCCACGTCTATCCAATTTGGGAGAACCCCATAATGGGTGGTGCCCGTTAAAGTCCCCTAATATACAGAGAGGTGGAGGTATCTGCATAAACAGGTCTTCAAGATCTCTTAAAGAGTAAGAACGGTTTGGTGGTAGGTAGATTGAGATAAGTGTTATTGCACTATGGAGAGTTATGCGAACAGCAACAGCTTCTATTTCAGTTTGGATTGGGATATGTCTAGTTGGGATCTTCGAGTTTACTAGGATTGCTACCCCACCATGGGCAGCATTAGCGGTATTTCGATCTCTTCGATAAAGGCAATAGTTCTTTATCGAAGGAGAAATTTGTGAGGTCAGGTAAGTTTCCTGTAGACAGAAGGCAGCTGGAGAATATCGGTTAATTAAGTATTGAATATCGTCAGTGTTGCAACGAAAACCTCTGCAATTCCATTGTAAGATACTGTGGTTCATTTAGGTTTAGTTGAGGATGATTCATCAGACTGTTTTTTGTTTGAGCACTTTTTCCGGTCTTTTTTTGGGAAGCTGGGGCGCCCAGTATCCATAGTGTCATTTGCATGAAGTTCTAGTATGGGTTCCTCAAGATCTGAGTGTACATCTACTTCCATACTATTGGTGGATGATTCAGGTTTCTTGTTGTCTTTGGTAGTTTTTAATTTTTCTTTATCATGCGAGACTGTCCGAGTATCAGTTGGGATGCTGATTGGAGTGTTGGTCGATTCACTGGTTTTAGTTTGATGTGTGTCTTTTCCTGAAATAGATAATGTATTTTTAACCCAATTAGCCATAGATGTGCTGGGGGGTATTGATACATCTGTTTGTACTGCTGTAGAAATAAAGCTTCTAGTGTGAGATGCATATGAACGACTGGGCATGGTCAACATAACCTGTCTGCGTGCCTCAGGGTATGTGACTTTGTGTTCAATTTTATATTTTTGAATTTTCTTCCCTGTTTTCCACATTTCACAGGATTTTGAAAATGCTGGGTGACTTTCTTTGCAGTTAGGGCAAATGGGACTTGATGCTGAACAGTCTGCTTGTGTATGTTCCTTGGAACCACAAATAGGACAAATAGCTTCTCCTCTGCATGTTTGTTGGGAATGTCCATATTTTTGGCATTTAAAACAACGAATGGGGTTAGGAATATAAGCCCGAATTCGGCAGTTTAAATAGCCAGCTTTTACTGAGGATGACAAATCTGGGGTACTGAAGGTTAATATGATTGACCTAGTTGGGACGAGATTTCCATCTTTTTTGGTCATTATGCGTTTGGCGTTAGTTACTTTTTGATTACTCAGTTCTTTAACTAATTCCTCTTCTGATATTGTAAGTAGGTCCCATTCGGTTATAACGCCTTTCGAGGAATTTAAGGTGTTGTGTGGAGTAATAGATACTGGCAGGCCACCGAATGTCGTTGTTTTGAGCAGCCACTCGGAATGTTTGGAGTTGGCTGTTTCAATTAATAGGTCTCCAGATTGCAGTCGTTTAACCATTTTTGGTGTTCCAGCAATCGATTCCAGAAATCTTTGGATGACGAATGGTGATAATTTGCCTACAGGTTGGTTGGAGAGAGAGTGTATCACCAGAAAGTTTGGCATTTCATTGCACTGAACCTCTCTTCGGAGCCTTTTTGCTTGGTTCACGTCTTCATCATTAGGTTTGTCTAGCCTTGAGTTTGAAGGCTCTAGAGGTGGATATTCATTTTTATCCATCGTTGCTCCTTTTAGCCCTGGGGGATAACTTTTCCCCCAGATTACCGGCCCCGCCACGGGGAGGCAGGAGCAGTGCCGCTCGGAGGCCAAGCGGTTGAAGTGTTAGTTGGTTAATAGAACAAGAAATATAGGAAAAAGAAAGGTGTGTTTCCTTTCTGTGTTCTAACTTGTGGTTTTCAAGTATAGAACTAGTTATAAAAGAAAGACTTTTGGTAGAAACGTAGGAACTTAAAAGGAAATAACTTCAATCACTTTAGAAGAGCGCTCTATATATCACCAGAATATCGCTTGGCCTCGAAATACGCTTGGCACCCGGGGCCATGCTGTTGTTTCGTGGTCCTTTGCACCGCACCGGGCGCATGCAAGGACTCCACGGCAGGCCATTTGAGAATGTCCATACTTCTGACATTTAAAACACCGTAAAGGGTTCGGAATATATGGACGTACTGGACAGTTGATATATCCAGCTTTAATCTCATCAGGAGGTTTGGGAGAGTTAAAAGTCAGGATAACACTCCTGGTTTTAACTATTTTTCCATCCCTTCGTGCAGTGATTCTCTTGACGGCAGTAACTCCCTGTGGTTTTAATTCGGAGCAGATTTCCTCCTTGGTGACGTCGAGACGGTCCCACTCCGAAATGACACCTCTCGATGAATTTATTGTTCTGTGTGGTGTCACTGTTATGGGTATACCTCCGATTGATGTTACTCGGAGTAGATGTTCAAACTGCCTGTCATTTTTTGTTATAATCAAGAGGTCCCCAGAACGGAGCCTCTTAACTGACTTGGGTGTACCTGCTAACCCATCCAACCCTTTTTGTATAAAAAAGGGCGACATTTTACCAATCGGTGTTTCGTTGGTGGAATCATTATTAAGAACCTTGGGACAGACCCTGATGGTAGTTCGGTTCGCTGCCTCTTTGTAGCAATAATGCTATCTGCCTCTCCGTCATTAATTTCAGATAGGGCCCGGGTTGAGGCCCCTGAAGGAATATGTTTATCAGGATTCATGAAGTTTTTTAAATTTTTCAGTGCCCGGGCTCCCCACCCACCACGGAGCCCAAAGGGACGCCCACTGCCCGGCATGCAATAAATGAGCTCGGGAGTGGCACGCCAGGGCTACCCAGACACTATACCCGCATCGCCGCCAGCCTGAATCCTGTCCCTCGGACCATGAGGGTAGGGGCGTGGCATTGACACGGTTGACCCTCGCAGGCGAGCCTACTAGCCGATTGATCCTAGCTGGGCCTTCCAGGACCACCCGTCCTGTCGAAGCAGGGGCCAAAGTGGTGTATTGAAGCTGGGCCCCTCAACCACCAGGATCGCCCTTTCCGAATTTCCACGGGTCGCAGCGCACGGCAAACACGCCGGATTCCATTGATGTAAGCCTGGAACCTGGGCTGTGGGCGTTGGATCCCAGTGATGCTAGTCTGAAAGTCCAGCAGCGTCACTGGGAGGTCCCTTCACCACGTACAGGTGCCCACGTCGAGGGGAGGAAAATATGACCAATGCGTAATCTGGCTAAAATAGTTTCTTCCTTTCTGTTTTGTCTCAGGCTGGATTGCCACAGTTTAGGTTCTCTCTTGATTTCAAAAAGTTTATTTTTCTGATCTTTCCACAAGCGTGTCCACACTTCTTTATATGTCTGTTTGATAAAGGACTTATGATCACTATAAGGAGTCCTATAATTTGATGGTTTCACATTTGTAACAATTTTAGCAGCTAAATCTGCCTGCTCGTTTCCTACGATTCCAACGTGTCCAGGGATCCAGCAAAATATTACGAGCTGTCCACGTCCATGACGTGCTAATAACTGTGCTAACATTTTCTGTATCAGAGGATGACTAGGGAAGGATTTACACTGTAGAGCATTAACAGCACTCAACGAGTCAGTATAAATGATGGATTTAGCGTACGAGGCTTCTTTTATATTCTCTAGGGCTAGTAGAATACCATATAACTCTGAGGTATAAGTACTGCATTCTGGTGGCAGCTGTCTGGAGATGGTGGCATTTGGTAGTACTACAGCTGTGCCAACTTTATTACCAGTTTTGGATCCATCTGTGTATAGCTGAATGAAGCTGCTAAACTCGGTAGAGTGAGCCATATGTGTTTATCTAATGTTGATATCGGAGAAGTTATTCTTTCCCCATTGCTGAAAATGTCTATCAATATGTACTGGAGCCATGGAAAGCCATGGCTGCGTTTCCATGCTAGTATCCTGGAGAGTGTTAGAAAACTTCAGGCCCCAGCTTGTGTGTAAGTTGCGTCTGACAGGATGAGCACTGTGGTGGGCTTTCACCCAATAATAGGAAGAGATGAGTATGGTGATTTGTTTGTTTGTTTGTTTGTTTTATGGCGCATTAGAATCTAAGGCTATAATGCGCCAAGTCAAAAAGATGTAGAATATAAAATTTAAATTATTTGTATATTATTTAAAAAGAATATACGATTTAAAACGTTCATGTAGCATAAAACGATAAAAATATTTTAGATAGAATTATTTAGATTAATAAGTTGTAAAAACTTAAAAATAGCTGACATATTGTCGTTGTTGTTTAAAACCTGTCTGAGTGTATAAGGTTCAGACAGATGGCTAAAACATAAACGGCGGTCATTATAAAAGGACGGACATTCAACTAAAATATGGCGGACTGTTAAAATGGTGTCACAATTTCTACACATAGGACGATCGTCTGCCCTCAGCAGATAGGCCCAGGTGCCAAATGATTTATTGAATAGTCGGTCAGAACTTTACCATTGCGACTTGATTTGTCAATTGATAGTGCGGCTGTTTGTTTGATCCCTGTGCAATAAATTATTTTGAAGAGGCTCTTCCTCCTAGTGGTCTGGGCTGGGCAGCTGAGGTGATTCCTCAGCTGGCAGATTGAGCCTATTTTGGTTGGTTCTTTTTGTAATTTCGCGAGATCTAAATTATTGTGATATATGCCAAAAACGAGAAGGAAGATCCCTGTTCCTCCGGTGGAGGAGACAGGAAAAGAATCTTCGATAGAGTCTTTGGAGGTAAGCTCTGAATCTTCGAGTGAAGATGAATCAGAAGAGGTCGCGAGTCGACCGTCTGAAAAGAAGAGGATTCCGGAGGGGAAAAGTTCACAGGAAAAGACACGTACAGTTACGAAGAAGATTTCGAAACAGATACAGTATAACCTAGAACCTATTACCTTGCAGGAATTAGAGTCTTACAGAACCAAGTTACGGCTTTTTGTGTCAGCTTTGAATAAGCCAAGTGCACATGACTTGAATGTAGTAATGGGATATTGGGACAAGATGGTATTGTATGTGGAGTCTTTGACTATACGGAATGTACGGTTAGAGACGAAGCTGAATACTTTAAAGGAACAAAAAAGGAAAGCAGGACAAGTCCCAGAATTAAGATCATATGCAGAGGCGGTTAGTGCGAGTTTAGAAACCAAGTTGAATACTTTAATGGAAAAAGGTAAAGCAGAACAAGTTCCTGAATCAAGACCATATGTTGAGGTGGCGAGTGCAAGTGAGATTAGATCCAAGAATAAATCAGTTATAGTGAAGGCTAATGCGGAGAGATATAACACCAGTGACCAAGTAAAGACCGAGTTAATGGCACGAGTTGCACCGGTTTTAACTAATGTCAAGGTGGTGTCAATTCGTCCCATACGAAACAAGAGGGTCATGATTGAAACTGCATCTGAGCTGGACGTTAAGAAAATTGAAGAATGCACTGAAGTGCAGAAGTTCGGAATGGAGGTAGAAAGGCCCCTTCGCCGACTTCCCAGATTGGTCATTTTTGACGTTAGTTCGGATGTAGATCGTGAGTCCTTTAATAACGAACTATGGGAAAGGAATTTGGCGGATGGATTTGACAATAAGGACCAGGTGCTTTCTGAAATAAAAATACTAGCTAAGAATAAAGCAAGGAATTCCTCAGGATACAACGTAGTGGTGGAGGTTTCCCCACGTATACGAAGATACTTGTTGAAATGTTCTAGAGTATTTTTAAATTGGAGTTCGCACCGTGTCCGGGAATTGTGGACTCCAACACAATGTTACAAATGTATGGCGTATGGCCATGTGGCCCGGCACTGTGACGCGGGCGAGTTCTGCAGTCACTGTGCTGGGAGTGGACATACATTCAAGTCTTGTACGCAGAGAGCAGAAGCTCCAAAGTGTGTAAATTGTTGGCGGAGGAGGATGCCTTCTGAGCATGAAGCTAATAACCGAATATGTCCAGAATATTTAAAAGCGGTTGATACCCTAAAGAGACGTACAGAACAGGATTAGTGTGTCATGCGGGGGGCTTCTCCTCTTCCAGTAATTGGAAAAGACTTCTCCCAGCGGTGACTGGGGTCGTCAGTCACAGTGGCGTCAGTGTTGGGGTCTGCAGGAACCGGACAGGTGTGTCTTGCAATGATTGTGAGTAAATTAGTAAGATCAATTGTATTGAATGTAATTTGTTTTATTATTTAGTCTGAGAGGTGTCAGACAATGTTTTGCTAGATAGGGCAACCTACCTCCTCGCGGTGGGGACGGTAACTCGTGAGGGGGGCGGAGACGCCGTCTCCCCCGCGAGGCTAAAGGTTGTGCTCTCTTAATTGTTGCCATAAGTCAAGTTAGACTTTGTAATTGTTGTTTTTTGTTAAGGTTGATCGACCTAAGAATTGTAACAAATAAACAGTTATGAAATATTGGTAGATGGGCTTCGGCCCAGGTGACCAGTTAGGAATAGCTTGAAATATGGTATGCCCTCAGCAGATAGCAATGTGTCAAGTGACAATGTCCTATGCGGAGCCGAGATAGAACAACTTCCTCTTTTCGGTTCCTGCGCAGACTAGACTGCCAATGTTCAATTACAGGCTTAATCTCATATAACTTGTTTGTAGTCTGTCCATGCCAAGATTTTTATTTTTATTTATTTATTAACACACAACTGTATATACATTCTCAAGATATCTTAATCAATTTATATACAATATTAATCAATTTATATACAATATTTATATACAGATTTTATATACAAGCTCTTATATATACTGTAGTCTTTCTGTACATTGATTGTGTGTGTCCTGATATGAAGGGTGGCTCCTAGACACAAGCCCATCTCCACCTTTTACTCCTGAGAAAGCTCAGAACGTCTGCAAAACAGGCCTGAAAAAAAAGAGCATTATGTCAGGCCATTTCGCCACCAGGGATTAACTAACACCTGGATCCACCATTCTCTATGTGTGCTGTAATGCACAAATCCTGCACCTACCGGAAGTAGTGCTATACTGGTAGGTGCCAGCAATCCCGCCCCCAAGGCTGCCCAAACTTGGAGGCCAGCGAAAAAAAAAGAAATATATATATAAAAAAAAAATAAATAAATAAAATAAAATAAAATAAAAATTTTCCAACTAAGAACAATGTACACTTGTTGAACAAAAGCAACATTATACGATTATCTACATGTAAATAGCAAATACATACACTTAGAATGACATTAACTTAACACTTAGAAACATTAACATTATCTCCACTTTAGAGTCCATCCACAAATGCAAGCCTGCAATTGGGTGTCCAGGAGCAGAAGATCATCTCGCTGTAAACAAGAAACATCCTACAAATATGACATTACACGAAGTGTTCTGTCGTCAAATGTGCAGCACTTCCCTTAATTGGTATCCTGCAATAGATTTCTTAGCTCCTGTCTTCTTTTAAAAACTTTGGCCGAGAATTCCTGAAGCAAAGCAAAGATGTCCCACCTCTGAACCAAGAGAGGTAAATTATTCTCCGTGAGGTTTGGCAACCTATTTAGTAATTCCTGCCTGTCTGAAGTATACAGTCCGCATTCAAGGATGACATGTCTCCAAGATTCCACCTCACCGCACGAACAGTAGGGGTAAGGTTCTAATCCTCTTTCAAATAGTTTGGCCCTTAAGCCATGTCCAGTGATTAAGTAACTCGTGGTCATGGTGGGAGCAAACCAAGACAACACCCTCCTGTCCATTGCAAAGCTTACGGCTGGAATGAAGCCTCTTGTAATGGTTCCATACTCACTCAAATCCCAACGTTGCTGCCAGCAATTCACAAGCTCGCCCCAAATTCTACGTTTTTCCTCCTTTATGTTGTTATTTGGATTAGAGGTGATATTCAATATTTGTAACGCCATTCCCTTCTTTAAGTTATATACAATACCTCGGAAAATAATGTGTAAATCCAAGGGGATGGTACCTGCAATAACCTGTAAGACATTTGTCGACACTGTCCTTGGAGCGCGTATAACTGTAAGCAACATTGTACGTTGCAGGGACAGAAGCTTGGCTTTAGTTGTAACCTTGGTAGCAGCCGCAAACCAAATACCAGCACCATAATCTACAATGGGAAGAAATATCGTCTTGTAGTACAATACCAGAGTTTTTTTGGATAAACCCCATTCCTTGCGGGAAATTCTAACAACTGCAGCTACGAACTTTTTGATTTTGTCATTGATTTTAGTGACATGTACATGAAACCTGAGACGATCATCTAAAGTTAACCCAAATACTTGGTGTTCTGTACATATGGAATTTGAGTACCATATAGGGTTACCTTTGGCGGCCTTCCATAATCGAAGTGGTGTTTAAACACCATGAAATTGGTCTTGGTGACAGAAATCTTTAGTTTATTCAAACCCGCCCATGCCACTAAATTATTCAAAACTGACTGAATTTTTTGTTCGAGAATTTGTCTTGATCCTCCCTGCACCGCCACCACCAGGTCATCTGCATATGCAACTTTGATGAACTCATCGCTATCCTTCGTGAGCCACTGGTCTAGCACTGCATTCCAAAAGAGAGGTCCCAAGACCGAACCCTGAGGGCATCCTCTTGAAACGGTAGCCGTGTATGATAAATGCTTTGCACATACTCTAATTTGTCGATCCTTAAAGTAAGATCTGAGGACTCTGAACAGGTAGTCATCACACTTTGCCAGTTGCAATGACCTGAGAGCACTCTCCCACCAAAGGGAATCGAAAGCGCCCTCAAAGTCAATAAAAACAGCAAGAACATATTTGCTGTTTGCCTCCTGAATGTAAGTCAGCAGGGTTGAGATTGCGTCCTCAGTGGAACGTCCTTTTTTGAATCCAAACTGGCAATCAGAGGAGAGTTTATGTTCTGTAAATAATTTAAAAATCCTTGGGGCAATCATCCTTTCAAATAATTTGCCAAGATTTGCCAATAAAGAGATTGGCCTGTATGCTCTGGGGTTTGTTTTTGGCTTTCCCGGTTTATGCAAGATTTTTAAGAGCGCAAGCTTCCATTCGAGAGGGAAAAGCCCTTCTAGCAAGCATTTATTAAATAAGTTTAATAAAATATCAGGGAAGAATTCATAAAATTTTCCAATTACTTGATTCTCAATGAGGTCAATGCCAGGACATTTTTTATGGTTCAATTTAGCTACTGCAGCACCTAGCTCAAGCATATTAAAAATGGCAGTTTCGGTTGTCCCCTTATATTCACGATTACTGCGTCTAATTTCCGCTTGATCAGGGCTGTCCATAAACGGCGAATCTTCCGGAAATAGGCTACTCACTATCCCTTCGACTGTAGATTCCCAGTCAGAAGTTTCTTGATTCTCTCTAATTATCGTGTTGTAAATTTCACCACACAAAAGTTTATTTCTTGAAAGCTTATAGATTATACCCCAAGGGTCAGCATTTCCTGTTTCCTTCACCAGACGTTGCCAACAATTTTGCCTGCTATCAGCAATTGCTTTATGGTACCTCTTCCTCAAGTCTCTGTAATCATTTTTCAAAGCCTGAGTGTCTGCGTCCGATAGATGCCTATTCCTTTGGTATGCTTTTCGTGCTTGTTGAGTTTGTTGTCTCAATTCAGCTAGTGCCGAAGACCACCATGGGACAGAAGTTCTTCCTGTCTGTTTTCTTTTCGTCGAGTAGGCCATCGCCTGATATAAATGTTGTTGTTGTTGTTGTTGTTGTTAAATTTGTTGGTGCATCAGCAACTTAGGCTATAATGCACTGATTACTGTCTAATATCTTCTTAGTTTGTCTTACACGTGATATGGTTCATATATTGTGATATTTATTTATCAATTTTAGAAAGAGAAAAATGTCATTCATGTCCTCACGATTTCCTAAAACATTCTGTAATGATAACTGGCTGGAGTTATGAAAATGAGAGAAGAAAGCAGATTTCCGTTCTTGCAGATATAGCGGGCATTCCAGGATGATATGTTTTACTGTTAATAAACATAAGCAGTTGCTGCATTGCGGAGGATCATTTTTTGTTAGTAGGTAGCTATGAGTGAGGAATGTATGACCAATGCGTAATCTGGCTAGGATGGTTTCTTCTTTTCTGTTTCGTCTCAGACTGGATTGCCATTGCTTGGGTTCTCTCTTGATTTCAAGAAGTTTATTATTTGCTTGACTTTGCCACGTGCGTGTCCACTGTTGTTTATACATCTGTTTGATAATGGATTTATGGTCAATATAAGGAGTCCTGAAATTAGATGGTATCACATTTGTAGCATATTTAGCAGCTAAATCTGCCTGCTCGTTTCCTAGTATTCCAGCGTGTCCAGGGATCCAACAAAATATTACTAGCTGTCCATGTCCGTGAAGTTCTTGTAGCTGTGCCCAAATTTTTTGTACCAGCGGATGACTAGGGAAGAATTGACGCTGTAGAGAATTCACAGCACTCAATGAGTCCGTATATATGATGGATTTGGTATACAACTCTTCTTTGATATTCTCTAGAGCTAGAACAATGCCGTATAGTTCTGATTGTTTGTTTGTTTGTTTGTTTCGGGATTTATTGGGCGCATCGGCAACTATGACCATAGTGCGCCATACATATGATAATTATGCATGCTATTTCTTTTCACTTACAGAAAATGGATAAAGAAATCAGAAAATAATTTTTTTTCCCTAACTAAAGGAGGTGATATACTTTAATCATCTTCAGAAAGTTATATATGCTTGAGACATTTGTTTCATTGTTTAAAAGTGAGGTAAGTGTAAGATCTTTTGTCGTGGCTGAAGTGCAAAGAATCTGGCGTTCTCTTGTATATTTTGTGCATTCGACCAGAATGTGTTTCACTGAGAGCAGTGTATTACAGTGATGACATTGAGGGGGTATTTCTCCTCTTAAAAGATAACCATGAGTGATATTTGTGTGCCCTATTCGCAGTCGAGCCAATATTACCTCTTGATGTCGGATTGAATTAAAGCTGGAAGGCCATCGCTCAAGGTTTGGCTTGATACTTCGAAGTTTATTATTAGGTTGATTTTCCCATGATAACTGCCATTGGCACATGCATTTTTCCTGGATTATTGGTCGATAGTCTTGATGAGGCACTTTCCATTTTTTCTCGGGTGGTAGGTGAGCTGATTTGGCAGCATTGTCCGCTAGTTCGTTTCCAGGAATTCCAATATGTCCTGGGACCCAGCAGAAATGTATGTTTTTTCCAAGTTCTGATAAGCTATGTAAAGAGCTGACTATTCTTTTCACGACTGGGTGGGTGATGTTCATGGTGTTTTTTAGTGCTTGGAGTGCACTTAAAGAATCTGTGAAAATTATACTGTTGTTAATATCAGAGGACTCGATATGGTTCAGTGCAACCTGAATTGCTATTAGTTCGGCGGAAAATATACCGAACTCAGGTGATAACTGATAAGCTAATGTGATGTTTGGAAAAACTGCGGCGATTCCAACGTGGACATCATTCTTTGATCCATCCGTATGTACTATGGAAAAGCTGGGAAACTGGTCTACTACTGCATGGTATAGTTGCGAGAAGTTTTCTCTATGCAAAGTAGATTTATTCCATTCATGCAGATGTAAGTCACATGAGGGTGGAATGATATTCCAAGGAGCAAGAGAGGATGGGAGGCTATGTGCCACATTGTCTAAGGTTAGATTTAGTTCTTCTAAGAGGTGTTCTATTCTCATACCCAAAGGACGATTAGCATTAGGGCGGTTTTGGTATAACCTACTGTGCTGTGATGTGAAAAGTATAGGCCAGTTCGGGTGTTCTGGCATAGATCTAATTTTATAGGCATAACGTAGTATCAGTTGTTGTCGCCTGATTGAGAGAGGTGGTTCGTGTGCTTCAGCATATAAGCTATGTATTGGTGACGTGCGATATGCCCCTAAAGCAACGCGTATTCCACTATGATGGATAGGGTCAAGCCAGCGAAGGGCACTAGGTCTTGCTGAACTATAGACTGGTGCTCCGTAGTCAAGTTTCGATCTTATTAATGCTCTATATAACCGTAATAAAGTAAGGCGATCAGCTCCCCATTTGGTTGCAGAGAGAACCCGGATGATATTTAGTTTTTGTTGACATGATGTTCTTAGTCTTTTGATGTGCTCAACGAAAGTGAGTTTATGGTCTAAAGTGATTCCTAAGAACCGTATGCTGGAATGAACTGTTATTTGTTGGCGATTCAGTTGTAGCTCCGGATTGGGATGGAGTTTGCGTTGGCGGCAAAAATGGATGCAAAACGTTTTTTCTGGACAAAGTTGAAATCCATTAGTCTGAGCCCATGAACTGATCTTATTTATTGCCACTTGCAACTGTCTCTCAATAGTATTCATATTTTTAGCATGACACCAAATACTAAGATCGTCTACAAACAGTGCTTTATCAACAGTGTCTGGAATTTGTCCGGCAATGGAGTTTATTGCAATTATAAAAAGTGAAGCACTGAGTACAGAGCCTTGAGGAACTCCTTCTTCTTGGGAAAATACTTGGGACAGTGAGGTTTTGAATCGAACCTGGAATGTACGCTTGCATAGGAAATTCTGTATGAAAATCGGGAGGTGACCCCGAAGTCCATGACGATGTAATTCACGGAGTATTCCATACTTCCACGTGGAATCATAGGCCTTACTGATGTCAAAGCAGACTAACACATGGTGTTCCGATCTGAGGAATGCATTACGGATGGAATTCTCTAGTCTGACTAGTATATCTAGTGTAGATCTGTTTTGTCGGACACCGTATTGTGCAGAATGTAGCAGATTGAGATTTTCAAGGTACCAGATCAGTCGATGGTTCACCATCTTTTCGAGAATTTTGCAAATGCAACTGGTCAAGGCGATTGGTCTATAATGAGTGGGATTTGTAGGGTCTTTACCTGGTTTAGGGAAGGCAAGGACCGTAGCGTGATGCCATTGATTAGGAAATTTATCTTCCAGGAAGAGTCTGTTGAATAGATGAAGAAGTAACTGTAATGATTCGGTACTTAGTTCCTGAATCATGGAATAGTGAATGTTATCTGGTCCTACAGCACTGCGTCTAGATGTTGACAAAGCTCTATGTAATTCGTGAATGGTAAAAGGTAAATTATATTGTTCATCTCCTTTTGAAGAGAAGTTTAACTTATGTTTTTCTAAACTTGTTTTTAATCTTCTGAAGGTCGGTGTATAACTTTCTATTGCTGATGTTTTTGCAAAGGTTTCACCTAGTATATTGGCAATTCCAGCAGGATCATTTACATTCTGCCCTCTCCATTCCATGATGGGTAGGGGTATCGGTTTATATTTGCCACTCATTTTTCTGATTGCTTTCCAAATTTTATGTGTAGGCATTGCTTGATTAATAGTCGAAGTGAAGCGGATCCAAGCAGCCTTTTTATTGCAGCGTCTAACATATCTCGCTCTTGCTCTAGCACGCTTATATTGAATGAGATTGGTTGTAGTTGGACTCCGGCGAAAAGAATTCCAAGCTTTACTTTGCATTTTTTTAGCCACAAGGCATTCATCGCTCCACCAGGTTTTTGGATGAATCGGTAATTTTGATGAGGATTTCGGTACGGTTTGTTCTGCTGCATGTAATATCATTTTGGTGACATAGTCAACTGCTTCGTCAGTTGTGGAATTTTGGATTATTTCGGGATCAAGCTTGGTTAATTTTTTATAGGACTGCCAATCTGCTTTATCAGTAAGCCAGTGCGGAATTTTAGTAGGATGATGAGGGGGCTTATTAAGTAATTCAATTATTATGGGGAAATGATCGCTATGTAGCGGATCGTTGTTTACCGTCCACTTTAGAATAGGATATAAGGTTGCAGAACAGATAGACAAATCTATTGCAGTGCTTGTTCCTGAAGGAAGGTGAACGTATGTAGGTGAACCGTCATTTAGAAGAAGGAGGTTGTTATTGTCAAGACACTGTTCAATTAGTTTTCCTCTTTGGTCGATGCTGTTGTTACCCCAAAGAGTGTGATGACCATTTAAGTCTCCCAGAATGAGGAAAGGTGTTGGGAGTTGAGCTATAAGATTGTTGAGATCATTTTGCTGGAAGGTATAGCTTGGTGGAATGTATAAGGAGCAGATTGTCATATGGATGTCAGCAGCTATACGGACTGCTATTGCCTCGAGGGGAGTGTTCAGTGAGACCTGTTTGGTAGGAATATGTGGGTTTGTTAAAATAGCTACGCCACCATGTGCGATATTCTGATTGGTTCTGTCTTTTCTAATAATGTTATAATGAGACAGTTTTGGTGTATTTTGGGGTTTTAAATAAGTTTCTTGAAGGCAGATACATATTGGTGAGTATTTACAGGAAAGATCGTATAGGTCATCGATATTGGCGCGGAATCCACGACAGTTCCATTGTATTATTCTGTTCATTGTTTATCTCTTATTAGACTTTCTGAGCGTTTTCGGGTTGTTGATGTTTTCTGTTTTTCACTTTTGTTTTTATCTTTTTTTGGGAAGGAAGGCCTTTCGGTGTCCATATCTTCTTCAACAAAGATTTGAAGAACAGGGTCATCTGCTGATTTTTCTTTAGTGTCCATTTGTTGTTGGTGACTAGAAGTTAGGATATGTTTTTCTTTAAATCCTTCGTCCGGAGTGTGTATGTTTTCTTGTGGTATGGTAATTGGTGTATTGACTGCTTGGGTTTGAGTTGCACTGTACAAAGATTTTACGTAATTTGAGAAAGACTGCTTTGGAGGTACTGTTATTTCAGTTTGCGATCCGGTTGATTGGAATTTTTTGGTGGCTTGGGCATACGTAGGTCTGTCTGAATGAATTGGTGGTGAGATGATTCTTTTTGCTTCTTGGTAAGAAACATTATGCTCAGTTTTATATTTTTGGATAAGTTTCTCACTTTTCCAGCGCTCGCATATTCTGGCATAAGCGGGATGATCCTTTTTGCAATTTGGACATACTGATTGAGGAGCATTACAGTTTTCGCAATCGTGTTCGATTGAACCACACTTTGCGCAAGTAGGGGTTCCCCGGCAAGCTGTTTGGGAATGTCCATACTTCTGGCATCGGAAACACCGTAGCGGGTTTGGGACGTATGGTCTCACATTACATACCAGATATCCGGCCTTAATGGATGATGGACGATTCGGTGTGTTAAAGGTCAAGATCAGATTGCGGGTAGGGATCAGATTACCATCTTTTCTCGTGGAGATTCTCTTGACATGAATAACTCCTTGTTCTTTCAGTTCTTCTAGCATTTCTTCTTCAGTTACATCTAGTAAGTCCCAGTTTGAGATCACTCCTTTAGAGGTGTTTAGTGATCTGTGGGGTGTGACAGTTACTGGGAGACCTGCAAAGAAATTTGTTTTCAGAAGTCGCTCAGAATGTTTGGTATTAGATGTCTCAATGAGAATATCTCCTGATCTGAGTCTTTTTACGGATTTCGGAGATCCTGCTTTACTTTCCAATTCCTTTTGAATTCTAAAGGGAGAGAGTTTGCCAACTGCATTCTCACCAGTTGAATGGATGATTAGATAGGTTGGAATTGGATATGTCTCTGGCTCAGTTTTTTGGCGCTTTGCCGTTCCTGCTGTGGAACTGTCTTTCTTTTTTGATATCTGGGTTGCGTCTGGCAGCCCAGATAAGTCTGAGTTTGATTTACTCATGGTATGCTCTTTTTGGCCCCGGGAGATTGTCTTTTTCTCCCAGGTTACCAGCCCCGCCACGTGGAGGCAAGAGCGGTGCCGCCTAGTGACCCAAGCGAAGAAAAGGGTTAGTAATAACTAAAAATAAAAAGAGGGATTAAAGAAAGGTGGCTTTCCTTTCTAGGTTATAGTATTTGAATATATCTATTTAATTATAATCTTCAGGAGTTATCGGACTTTCGAAACTCAGGAGAAACGTATTGTACAATTAAGCGTACTAGATAATCACTCTGGAAAGGCGCTGTGGTCTCTAATATCGCTTGGCACTCGGGGCCGTATAGTTCTGAGGTATAAGTACTGCATTCAGACGGAAGCTGTCTGGAGATGGTGATATTTGGTAATACTACAGCAGTACCAACCTTTCTACCAATTTTGGATCCATCTGTATATATTTGAATGAAAGTGCTAAATCAGCGGAGTGGGTCTTATGAATTTGTCTTATGTTGGAATCTGGAAGGTTATTCTTTCCCCATTGCTGAAAATGTCTATCAATATGTATCGGGGGCATTTGCCATGACTGTATTTCCATGCTAGTATCCTGAAGAATGTTAGTAAAATTCAGGTCCCAGCTTGTGATAAGAGCTTGAAGCCTAATGCCAGATGGTTTATTGAGCCGTGGTTTATTTTCATAAAGTTTACTCCATTTGGGTATAAATAGATATTGCCATATGGGATGATGTGGAAGACTGCTGATTTTGGCTGCGTAATTTAGTAACAGAACTTGTCGTCGAAGATGTAGCGGTGGCTCATAGGCTTCGGTATATAGGCTTAAGATTGGTGAAGTACGGAAAGCCCCCAGTGCAACTCGTAGGGCACTATGATGTACGGGATCGAGCCATTTCAATGCACTCGGTCTGGCCGAGTCATATGCAGGAGACCCATAGTCTAACCTGGATCTAATCAGCGAGCGATATAACTGTAGTAACATGTAGCGATCTGCGCCCCATGACATAGAAGAAATTACTCTGAGAAGATTTAGTTTTCTAAGACAACTTGTACGAATATGCTTTATATGTTCCAGGAAGTTTAATTTTTTGTCAAATATTACACCAAGGAATCTAATACTAGGCTGGAAAGTAATACAATGAGAATCTAACTTTAGGTCTGGATCAGGATGTAAAGAGCGTTTGCGACAGAAGTGTACGGCAGTTGTTTTTAGTTTAGAAAGTCGATATCCATTGTTTTTGGCCCAAGAGACTATTTTGTTAATGGTACCTTGTAGTTGTCTTTCAATTAGTCGCATATTTTGAGAGTGACATGAGATGGCAAGATCGTCAGCATACAAGTATGCGTCAACTGTGTTAGGTATGCACTTGGTTATGGCATCAATCCTAATTGCAAAGAGTGTGGCGCTCAACACTGAACCTTGGGGAACTCCCTCTTCTTGTACATATGCTCGAGACAATGAAGAGCGGAATCTGACCTGAAAGGATCTATTCCCTAGAAAGTTCTTAATGAATATTGGCAGATGACCCCGAAGTCCACATTTATGTAAGTCTTGAAGAATCCCATATCGCCAAGTTGTATCGAAGGCTTTCTCTATGTCTACGCATATCATGACTAGGTGCTCATTTCTGAGGAAAGCGTTCCGGATATTTGTTTCTGCTTTAATAATGAGATCAAGTGTAGATCTTCTTCTGCGGAAGCCATGCTGGTTTGGACTTAGAATGTTTTCCGTTTCTAGAAACCATGTCAGTCTAGCGTTAACTATTTTTTCCAATGTTTTTCCCAGACAACTGGTTAGAGAAATAGGGCGGTAATTTCTGGGATCTGTGTGGTCTTTTCCCGGTTTCGGGAAAGCTAGCACATAAGAATGGCACCAGCTAGCAGGATAATACTCCTCTAGGAAAATTCTATTATACAGCTGTAAAAGGGCAGTTAACGAATCCTCACTTAAATGAGAGATCATGGGATAAAAAATTCCATCGGGGCCTGGAGCACTGTTCTTCAATCGAGAAAGTGCACTGCGCAATTCAATCATGGTCAGAGGTAGATTATACGAGTATGGGACGGCAGTATTAAATTTTAGTTTGGATTTTTCTGTCCGGGATTTTAGCAATTGAAATGTTGATTCGTATGTGGCAACAGCTGAATGTGTTTCAAATGAAGTACCTAAGACATTGGCAATCTCTACAGGTTCAGAAATTTCCTTCCCACTTACAAGTAGTATAGGAGAAGTTGTTTGCGAGTATTTGCCATTAATTCGTTTAATTTTTTTCCAGATTATAGAAGTATCTGTGGATCTGTTAATGGTAGATGCGTAACGTGCCCATGCTTCTTTTTTACTCTCTCGTCTTATATGACGAGCTTTAGCTCTGGCTCTCTTAAACTGTAGGAGGTTGGCTGTGGTTGGACATTTTCGAAACAGATTCCAGTACTTATTTCTTTCTTTTTTAGCATTGTTGCATGCTTCATTCCACCACATTTTTGGATGAAGCCTAATTTTGAGTGAAGATTTTGGAATAGCTACCTCCGATGCTTTCATTATTTTTCGTGTAGTATACCTGACTGCAGAATCAATTGTGAGGGTTGTAATGACGGAAGTATCTATTCGAGCTATTTCCTGGTATTTAGTCCAGTTAGCCTTTTCAAATTTCCAGGTTGTCCTAATATCTCTCTGGGGAGGAGAACTTGAGCTAAAGGTACAGATGATAGGAAAGTGATCGCTACCACAAGGGTTATCAGTAACAGTCCAGTCTATGATAGGAAATATTGCTGGGGAGCATATTGAAAGATCAATAGCTGAACTTGAACCAGATGGAGAGTGTATGTATGTGTGATCACCAGTGTTTAGAATAGTTAGATTATGTTTATCTAAAAATTTTTCTATCATCTGTCCTCTAGAGTCAAGATGTTGGGAACCCCATAGGGGGTGATGGCCATTCCAGTCACCCATAATACAGAAGGGAACAGGTATTTGCTTAACTATATCATCTAAGTCATCAAGGCTGTATGTATGGTTTGGTGATAGATACAACGAAACTAATGTTACTGTTATACCAATGGTGACACGAACTGCAACCGCCTCTAAAGGTGTTTGTATGGGGATAGGTCTACAGGGAACTACAGAGTTCACTATGACTGCTACTCCTCCATGAGCTGAATTAGAGGAACTTCTATCTTTTCTATATATGGTATAATGCTTAATTGTCATAGATGCTGTATTTGTAAGATTAGTTTCTTGAATGCATACTGCAACAGGCTTATATTTATTTAATAGATCGTAAAAGTCATCTACATTAGCACGGAGCCCACGGCAATTCCACTGAATAACTGTAGTCATTATTTGGTTTTAACTGGTGTCTGCTAACATCCGTGAAGTAGTCTGTTTACGCCTGTCTATTTTTCCCTTTTCCTTCTTTGAGAAGACTGGTCTGCCTGTGTCGATGTCATCTTCTGGATGAATTTCAAGAATTGTATCGTCATCGCCTGCTTTTTCATCGATGTCCATGGTTTCAGATCTGAGTTTGTATTTATCACTTCTTTCAGTGCTCTTGGTTTGTTCTTTCTGTTGCAGTATGGGATTCTTATCTGGAGGAACTGATACGGGTGTATTTACCTCTTTTGTTACATAACTGGAGGTAGAGGCTTCCTTTGATGAAGAAAGTACTGATTTAGCCCAACCAGATATAGAGATATTTGGAGGGACTGAGCAGTCAGTTTGAGTTGATACTGAGCATAGTCGTTGAGTAATTGACGCATACGTAGATGATTTAACAGGAATTGTAAATTGTTTTTTTGCCTCTTGGTATGACACCTTATGCTCTATTTTATATTTCTGGATATTCTTTTCTCGTTTCCATTGATCGCAGTCCTTAGAGAAGGCAGAATGATTTCCATGGCAATTAGGACAATTTTGAGTTTCCTTGTTACAATCAGTATGTGTGTGTTCTTTAGAACCACAAGCAGCACAAGTGACTGCACCTCTGCATACAGTTTGCGAATGACCAAATTTTTGGCACTTGAAGCACCGTACCGGATTGGGAATGTATGGTCTAACATGACATCTGAGGTATCCAGCCTTTATAGTTGTGGGGAGAATTGGTGTTTTAAAGGTCAGTATAACTGTCCGAGTGGGGACGAGCTCTCCATCTCTTTTGATCAATATTCTTTTGGCGTGGATTACATTTTGATTGTTTAATTCATGGACAAGTTCATCTTCCGATACATTTAGGAGATCCCATTCTGATATTACCCCTTTAGAGGAGTTCAAGGTGGCGTGTGGGGTAACCTTTGTGGGAATTCCACCAAAGGTAGAAATTTTCAGAAGTCTCTCTGCATGTCTATGTTCGTTCATCTCCACTAATAAATCTCCAGATCTTAATCGACGAACCATTTTTGGAGGGCCAGCCACATTTTCGAGACATTTCTGAATCAAAAATGGAGATAACTTACTAAGTGGTTGGTCTGTGGAGGAATGCAATATTAAAAAGAGAGGAGCAGAATGATCTGTCCCTTCTTTTTTTTGTCTCTTGGCATGGGATGGATTTAAGTCATGATCTAGAGCATGTCTATCTACATCTGGATCAGTAGATCCATGGCTAGACTGTTTTGTGTTTTCCATTACTGCTCCTTTTAGCCCTGGGAGAGTGGTTTTCTTCTCCCAGACTTCCAGCCCCGCCACGTGGAGGCAGGAGCGGTGCCACCAGTGACCAAGCGATAAAGAGATTAGTTGTTAGTGTGTTAATAAGTTATTCCTATATACAAAAAGAAAGGTGTCTTGCCTTTCTGTCAAGTGCGCTAACTTCTTTACTTCAGAAGCGCAAAATTAAATAAGCTCAGAAAAATAACACTATTCTATAATCAACCGCTCTTTTAAGTAAATCGCTTTCAAAATCGCTTAGGAATCGCTATAGTCACTCGCTTGGCACTCGGGGCCTGATATAAATGATATTGAACCAGAAAAACATATTCTTTTGCTGTTAAGGTGTTAATGATTACTTTGTCATCTCCATTAAAAATTGTATTCAGATATTCACGAAACTTGGTCCAGTTCACCCTGTCCATCCGAAAACGCCTTAAATCCCTTATTGTTATATTCACTTGCCTATCCTCCGGTAAAATCGAGAAGGTGATTGCTCGATGGTCACTATTAATTAGATACGGATTGACGTCCCAATTTTGCACCCTATCCACCAGATTAATGGAGGTTAAAGTAGCATCTATATTAGATTCACCATTTGTCGTCGAGAATGTATATGGTTTATTTGGCAAGTTCTTTACACAGAGATTATGATCCAAGATCAGATCAACCAACTGCTCGCCTCGAGCATCAGAAAAGCCGCTGTTCCAAAGTGTAGACTTAGCGTTGAAATCTGCTGTAATTAGTAAGTTTTTAGCTGAAAATCTGCTACATACCCTGTCAAGTCTGTGTAAAGCTGGCTGAATATCTTCTGAAGGAGGAAAATACTGGGAAACCAGATAAAACGACTGGTCCCTGGAGGAAACCAGGATACAAACTGTGGTAGCAGAACATTCACTTGAGATAGTTGTTATTACTAGTTCACTGTTAAAGATAATTATGGCGGCCTTGGGTCGATCGTCACTTGAGGCAATAATCCTTGCCGAAATTGGATATCCTATAACTTTATACGCTGAACCCCCTACCTGAGAAGAGTAATACGGTTCTTGCAAGCATACAATATCAAACCCCAGATCATCAGCAGCTTTCCTAATCTCGTCCGCCGCTGCACGAGATCTTTGGCCATTAATTTGAAGAATTTTTATTTCGCCGTATTGCAGGTTAACACTTGTTGAATCAATTACCGTTGTATTATTCATGTCTGGTTCTTCGGTCTGTCAATTCAACAGCTTTAAGATACTCAGGGCATTTATTATCCCTGACCGAGTGATTACAATCCCTACTTCTACGTTTACAATTAACACACTGAGGTGGTTCCTCCTTGTGAATACAGTCAGAAAAAACATGGCCTCCACCCCCGCAGTGGCCACAAGATACAGCTTTATGTGAACAGAACTGCGCACTGTGACCATATCCCAGACATCTGAAGCATTTGCTTACAAGTGTAAACTTACGAAATCTGTGTGACGTAAAACCTAGATAAATTTTGTCACTCTGAATCACGTGTCCCATAAGGCGTGGGCTGAAACCAATAACCCAATTGGTCACTCTGGTTCCGGTGCCAGAGTTAAATCTGAATGTAATCTCATTCTTAACTTCCTCCTGGCTAAAACCAAAGTCTTTTAAATTTTTATTAATTAAATCCTCCAAAATATCCTCCTTAGAATATTCCTTCGGGACACCGTAGATCAAAATTGTAGGATCGGACAATCTGGGTTTTTCTATTGATAATCCTGCTTTTTTTAATGCAGAAGCACTTGAGATCTTCTTGGCATCATCAGGATTTGTTGTCTCTAACAACACACCTTTATTTCTCAAAAGACGTACACCCTTGATTTTCATGTCCTTGTGATCTTTTTTAATCACTTCAGTAACTGCCTTCCTGATATCCTGGCTAGACGCCAGGGAAGATTCTGCTGAGGGCCTAAGTATTAGTATGTTTTCGGAATCAGAGATCCCACTTCCGGAATCCATCCTATCTTCACCAGCAATTGGTCTGCCCGAAGAAGCTGCCACCTCCACTGAAGACGTTAGCAGTGGAATCTCTGTTATTTCAGGAGTCTGTCTATGTCCATGCCAAGAGTGTTGCCATTGGGATATCAGTTTCTTTCGAATTACTTGCCTGTAGTCTGTATAGGGGACTTACAGGCAAGAGTTAAATAGGTTCGCTGATTTGGCTGCAGAGTCTGCCAAATCATTTCCTGAGATCGCAATGTGGCCTGGGATCCAGCAGAAACTAACATCAAATTTGAATTCTGCTAGGTTGTTGTTGTTGTTATGGGAGTTTCTGGCGCAAGGGCTACTTGGCCATATTGCGCCTACCAAAGGTAGTGAAGCTGTATGTGATGACTGCTCTGGGAGCAGTTAAAATTTATCATACATTTGAATTCGTTTCAAGTACAAAAAGAATTCGGAGAGGTTTGCATTATTACCTATTATGCGGCTGAGTGACAACGGCTCTTGTAAATTTGACAAGGAGCTGAAAATACACTGTCGGACATTATTAAACAAGCTACATTCAATGAGTATATGCTTTACTGTCAGTGGTTTCAAGCAGTGCGTACACTGCGGAGGATCGTTTCCTGTGAGCAAAGAAAGATGAGTGAGGTGGGTATGGCCTATTCGGCTTCTGGCTAGAATTACTTCTTCTTTTCTATTTTTACGCAGGCTGGAATTCCATAATTGTGGTTCAGGTTTCAGCTGAAACAGCTTGTTCTGTGTTTGATTTCTCCACATAAGTGCCCACTGCTCCATACATTTTTTTTGGATATTGCATCTACAATCAGTATACGGGCCAAGGTCATTTGTTGAATTTATGCTGGAGGGATGTTTTGCAGCATTATCTGCGCATTCATTTCCTTTAATACTGCTGTCACCTGGAATCCAAGAGAAGACAACAGTTTGCTGATGTTCGTGAAGACGTATCAGCGCATGTCTTAAGATTTTTAGCAAAGGATTGTGAGGTGTCGTGTTTTTGAGAGCTGAGAGAGCACTTTTGGAATCCGTATATATGATGCTTTTATTGATTGACAGGAGTGAAATATGTTCCAAGGCAAGCTTAATGGCATGAAGTTCAGCAGTATAACTGCTGCATTCTGCAGGAAGTGTAATTGAAATAGTTCTGTTAGGGAAGACAGCAGCTGCACCCACTTTATTACCAGACTTAGAGCCATCAGTATAGATCTTAGTAAAGAGGGAATAATTCTGTGTATGGACAAGATGTAGCTGTTGGATGTTGATATCTGATATAGCACCTTTTCCCCACTGCTCAAAGGAATCATCACAAGAAGGCGTGAAGGTAATCCACGGAGGATCTGGATCTCTTAAGTCTCTGAGAACATTATGAAGTTGAATATTCCAGCATTCTGTTAGATTTTGGAATCTGATACCAGTAGGCCGAATTGTTCTTGGTTTGTTTGCATAGTGGATTATGTACTGAGGGTCATGTAGTAGTGGCCAAATAGGATGTGTGGGGTGACTTTTAATTTTAACAGAGTATGTCATCAATAACATCTTTCTTCTGATATTCAGTGGAGGTTCGTGGGCCTCAACATACAGACTTTGAACTGGCGATGTTCTGTGTGCACCTAGAGCAATCCTAAGAGCAGTGTGTTGGATGGGAGCAAGACGAGCTAAGGTACTCTCTCTAGCAGAGCTATAAACAGGTGCTCCATAATCCAGCCGAGATCTAATTATGGATCTGTATAGACGGAGCAAAGTGTAACGGTCTGCACCCCATGATGTACTGGAGATTACCCTGAGTACGTTCATTTTCTTGATGCAATTAGTTCGTAAGTTTTTGACGTGGTCTTGGAAATTTAGCTTCTTATCGAAAATTAGTCCTAGGAGACGAATATTGTTCATGATTGGAATAGGATGACTGTCCAAGAGTAGCTCAGGATCTGGATGGATTTTGCGCTTGTTGCAGAAGTGGATAGCTGTAGACTTTTGCTTTGATAGCTTGTATCCATTTTGAGTCTTCCACAGTTCAATATTATTTATTGATATTTGTAAGTGCCTCTCGATATAATTCATATTCTGGGAATGACAGGATAAGGTAAGGTCATCAGCGTAGAGATATGAGTCGACAGTGTTTGGAATTCTGTTTGTGATATTGTTGATTCGAATTGCAAATAAAGTGGCACTGAGTACAGAGCCTTGTGGGATTCCTTCTTCTTGTATGTATGTTTGTGACAGAGCCTGATGGTATCGGACTTGGAAAGACCTGTGGCGAAGGAAATTTTCAATAAAAGATGGTAAATGGCCTCTCATATCAATAGTATAGAGATCCTTTAGGATTCCATTACGCCATGTGGTATCGAAAGCTTTTTCTATGTCAAGACAAACCATGACCAGATGTTGATTTCTAATAAACGCATTTCTTATGTTTGATTCCGCCTTTACCATAAGATCTAAAGATGATCTATTCCTCCGAAAGCCAAATTGATTGCTGCTGATTATGTTCCTTTTCTCCAGGTACCATGTTAATCGGCGGTGCACCATTTTTTCCAAAGTTTTACTCAAGCAGCTGGTTAGACATATCGGTCTATAGTTGTATGGAGCCGAGTGATCTTTTCCTGGTTTAGGGACAGCTATTACGTAAGAATGTTGCCAGGAACAGGGGAATGTGTGTTCAGAATAGACCCTATTGTAGAATTTTAGGTTTGTTTGTTTGTTTGTTTTGTTTGAGTTTATTGGCGCATCAGCAACTGAGGCTATAATGCGCCAAATACCGGTCATATGTAAAAAATTAAAATAATCAGTGACCTAAGTAGTTAGGCCACCATGTCCAGATGTATAATAGCAAAGATATAAAAAATAAACCAATAAAGACATAACAATAACATAAATTTTATATACAATTAAAAACTTTTATTGATTTAAAATAGCTGAAAACCGCAGACACGTTGTCATTGTCGGATAAAATCTGACTGAGTGTATACGGCTCAGTCAGATGGTTAAAAGCGGTAGAACGAGTGCTGCTAAAATCTGGACAGTCAATTAAAAGGTGTCTGATCGTTAACATTGTGCCACAGGACACACACATAGGAGGGTCATCAGCCCTCAGCAAAAACGAATGTGTCAAATGACTGTGTCCTATGCGGGTCCGGGCAAGAACAACTTCCTCCTTACGATTCCTGCGCAGACTAGACTGCCACGGTTCAATTACAGGCTTTATATGATATAGTTTATTCGCAGTCTGTCTATTCCACGAATCCTGCCATTGGGAGTGTATCTTTTCATGTATTATTCGCCTGTAGTCTGTATAGGGGACTGACAGGCAGCGATTGTTATTGGGAACTGCTGATTTGGCTGCGGTGTCAGCCAATTCATTTCCCTTAATCCCAATGTGGCTAGGAATCCAGCAGAAGCGGATGTCATATTCACGTTCACGGAGGAAGTGAATCTTCTGCTGAATGCTAGACAGAACTGGATGAGAATTATATTTCAAGGTTATTAAAGCCTGTAACACACTAAGAGAGTCAGAATATAAAATGAACCGTTGGTATTGGCATTCACTAATGTGATCCAAGGCTAACTCTATTGCGTGCAGCTCTGCAGTAAATATGCTGCATTCAGAGGGAATCTGCTCCGATGTAGTACTGTCTGTAAAGACAGCAGCAGATCCCACATATAATTCCGACTTCGAACCGTCTGTGTAAACTGGCGCGAAGTCAGAATGTTCAGCTCGGTGTGCTGAATGAAGCTGCAGGTAGACAGACGATGGAGTGTCCGACTTTCCCCAATTCCTAAGGGACAAGTCACATGCTGGGAAATGAGCATGCCAGGGTGGAAGGGGTTGCCTCGGTGTTTGGGCAACCTTGTCTACCTTGATATTAAGTTCTTTGAGTAGCTCTTGGAGACGAATACCAAAAGGTCGGTTGGCAGTCTTACGGGTGTTGTACAAATTTTCCCATCGTGGCTCAAAAACGGATAGCCACGTAGGATGGTCTGGCAGGGATTTCAGTTTTAAGGCGTAGTTTAGAGACAACTGCTTACGTCGAAGCGATAACGGCGGTTCGTTTGCTTCGACGTATAAGCTCTGGACTGGAGATGTTCGATATGCTCCAATAGCAGTACGGAGAGCCAGATGATGGACAGGATCCAGCCAACGAAGTACACTGTCTCTGGCCGAATTGTATACCAGGGACCCGTAGTCAAGTCTGGATCGTACAAGTGCACGGTAGATGCGTAGTAGGGTGCATCGATCGGCACCCCAAGATGTAGAGGAAAGAGAGCGCAAAATATTCAGCCCTCTTGTGCACCTTGTTCGGAGTTGACGGATGTGATCCAGAAAGGTCAACTTTTTGTCAAATACGAGTCCCAAGAATTTTGTATCTGCTGCTATTGGAATAGAATTTTGTCCGAGCCTTAATTCAGGTTCAGGATGAAGATTACGCTTACGGCAAAAGTGCACGCAAACGGTCTTCTCCGGCGAGAACCTGAAGCCATTTGCAAGTGCCCAGGAGTTGAGACGATCAATGCCTTTCTGCAGTTGTCTTTCAATAACCCTCATGTTGCATGACTGACAAAATATGCTAAAGTCATCAACATAGAGGGCACTGTTTACGGTTGGAGGAAGTTGTTCTGTAATGGAATTTACTTTGATGGCAAAAAGCGTGACACTTAATACTGATCCTTGTGGTACTCCCTCCTCTTGGCTAAAGGAACGAGAGAGTGAGGATCCCATACGAACTTGGAAAGATCGATTGGCTAAAAAGTTTTTAATAAAAATGGGGAGTTGCCCCCTAAGACCCAGGCTATGCAGATCTTTTAAGATGCCAAATCTCCAAGTTGTGTCATACGCTTTCTCCATGTCAAAGAACACCGACACCAAGTGTTCGCGTTTTAGGAAAGCCTCCCGGATGGATGTTTCCAGTCTAATAAGATGGTCCAAAGTGGACCGGTTCGTTCGGAAGCCGCACTGGATATTGGAGAGAAGGTCATTCGATTCTAAGTACCATGTTAAACGAGAATTGACCATTCTCTCCAGGATTTTGCACAGACAGCTGGTCAGAGCAATAGGACGATAATTGGTGGTGACTTTTGGATCCTTTCCTGGCTTAGGAAAGGCAAGAACGATTGCCTTGCGCCAGGATCCGGAAACTGCCCTTCAATGAAGATTCTGTTATACAGAGAGAGCAGATAATCCATAGATTTTGGTGAAAGATGTTTAACCATTTCATAATGGATGCCATCTGGTCCAACAGCACTTGCTTTGGAAAGGGCGAGGGCTCTTTTCAGTTCCTGAATAGTAAACGACCCATTGTAGGGGTAGATGTTCTTAGACTGAAAATTAAGAGCCTGTTTTTCCAGTTTATGTTTCAGGACCAGGAACTCTGGGGAATACGAAGATGTTGCAGAGATGTTAGAGAATGTTTCCCCAAGAGCATTGGCTATTGCAGTTGGATCTGCAATAGCGCATCCATTATAATCTAGGATTGAAGAAGGGTGGGATGTATATTTTCCCTTCATTTTCCGGATTTTATCCCAGACTACCTTAGAATTGGTAGTCTGGTTAATAGAAGATGTGAAACGGATCCATGATTCCTTTTGACTCTGACGGCGAATGTAGCGTGCTTTGGCTCGTGCACGCTTGAAGGCTATTAGATTAACAGTGGTAGGATATCGACGGAATATCCCCCACGCTTTGTTTTGAGCCTTTTTTGCTGCTGTGCATTGGGAATTCCACCAAGGTTTGGGATATGGTGGAAACCGGGCAGATGTTTTTGGAACAGAATTTGCAGCTGCTTGGACAATGATTTCTGTGATGTACGTTACTGGGTCACTGATAGGCTCCTGACTGACTGTACTGAGGTCAAAATTTGCCTGATGTTCGAAGGCATTCCAGTCAGCCTGAACAAACTTCCACCGTGGTAACCTAAAAGGAAGACATGGTCTCCCACTGTGTAACAAGGTTAGCACAGGGAAGTGATCACTTCCGTATGGATTCTCCTCCACTTCCCAAGTGAGAGAAGGGAGTAGAGAAGGGGAGCAGATAGAGAGATCAATGGCAGAGAACGTACGGGTAGGCATGTGGAAGAAGGTGTTTTTTCCAGTATTTACAAGGGAAAGGGCATTGTCATTGAGCATACGCTCTATGACCCGTCCCCTTCCATTGATGTTAGCACTACCCCACAGGGTGTTATGTCCATTAAAATCCCCAAGAAGTAAGAAAGGGGGTGGCAACTGCGTTACAAGATCATCAAGGTCTTCCTGGGAGATGTCAGTCCCAGGTGGCAAATAAATAGAGCAGACTGTTAATAAAAATCCCACGGTAAGGCGAATTGCAACAGCCTCTATGCTGGATGTAATTAGCAAGGGCTGAACTGGGGTCTGATTACTCACAAGGATAGCCACTCCTCCATGAGTAGGACCATCCGCAATTCTATCCTTACGAAAGATTGTGATGTTATACATGGTGGGATCATCATTTGCTTTTAGATACGTCTCCTGCAAGCAAAAGCAAACTGGCTCGTGCTTTTGCAGGAGGGCCTTGATGTCATCAGTATTTCGCCGGAATCCACGACAATTCCATTGTAGGAATTTAGCCATTACTTTGGCTTGGTGGGTCCATCAGGCGGCTTCCGAACTGCTGAGGGCTTAATTTTATCAGTCTTGGCTTTATCTTTTTTGGGGAAGAATGGACGCTGTCCCGTGTCCATTTCTTCCTCCGCAAAGAGTTCCAAGACTGATTCATCCGGTACCTCCTTGTGCTCGACATCCATTGTTTCTGTTATTACTGTTGGCTCTTTACCACTTCGTTTTGGTAGTGGTGGAGCATTGGAAGTTACGGATATAGGAGTGGCAGCTGACTGCGTTTTTTTGGTGGGCTTTTGTGAGCTCAATAAATAGCGGGCAATCGGTATGAATGACTCTCTTGGTGGTACAGTCATCTCAGTCTGCGTACCGATAGTGCACTTCGCAGAAACCTTCTGGGCATATGAAGGTTTCCCGCTATTTATTGGTTGAATGCCTTTTCTTGCCTCTGGGTAGGAGATATTCAGCTCCGTTTTCAATTTCTGGATCTCTTTTTCATCCTTCCACCGCTGGCATGCTCTGGAGTATGCAGGGTGCTCTCCTTGGCAATTTACACAGATCGGTTTAGAAGCTGAACATTCCTTGCTCTCGTGGTCTTTTGCACCACATCGAGCACAGGCAGGGTTACCACGACAAGCCGTTTGTGAGTGTCCGTATTTTTGGCATTTAAAACACCTCAGTGGGTTTGGAATATAGATCCTCACTGGGCAGTTTAAATACCCTGCCTTGATGGAACTTGGAGGCCGTGGGGTGTTAAATGTTAGGATGAGAACTCGGGTAGGGACGAGATTCCCTTCCTTCCGCATTGATATTCTCTTTACAGCTGTCACTCCTTGATCTTTTAGTTCAGAGCAGATCTCCTCTTCAGAGACATGAAGAAGATCCCACTCTGAAATGACACCGCGTGAAGAGTTCAAAGTTTTATGGGGTGTTACATTGATCGCTATTCCCCCTATGGATGTCGCGTTTAACATTCTTTCTGCCTGCTTTGTGTTTGAAGCTTCGATTAAAAGATCACCAGAACGCAGCCGTTTAACGGATTTTGGTGATCCTGCCAACCCTTCTAATCCTTTCTGGATGAAGAAGGGTGACATCTTCCCAATTGACTGCTCTCCGGTGGAATGGAGAATGAGGAAAAGCGGAGTTATAGATGGTGGTTTATCCTCAGTTCTGGCTCTTTTGGCAGAATTGGTGTCATTCTCATCTGATCGGTTAGGTAGGGGCCTTGTTGGGGCCCCAGAAGAAATTGGATTTAAATTACTCATGAGAGTAAAGAAAAAATGTCTGATGCCTAAGTACCTCACCCACCACGGAGCATTACGAGGGGACGCCCACTCGTGAACTAGCAGGTACTGCGTACACGAATGGGACGCCGAGTTCGCTTAGAACACCATACCCATGTTACCAATAAGTCTTTACCCCCTCCCAGGACCATAGGGAGGGAGACTTATTGGAACGCAGTTGACCCTAGCAGTATAATACCACCCGCCGATTGATCCCAGTCGAGCCGGTCCGGGACCACCCGTCTCGTCGAAGCAGGGGCCAAAGTGGTGTATTGAAGCTGGGCCCCTCAACCACCAGGATCCCCCTTTCCGCTTCCACGGGTCGCGGCGCACGGCTGCACACGCCGGATTCCAAAGATGTAACCCTGGAACCAAGCTATGGGCGTTGGATCCCAGTGATGCTAATCTGGAAAACCAGCAGCATCACTGGGAGGTCCCCTCACCACGTACAGGTGCCCACGTCGAGGGGTAGAATTTTAGGAGTGAGGACAAAGATTTCTCATGTAGATGTTTCAGCATTATATAGTAAATACCATCAGGGCCAGGGGCGCTGTTTCTAGAGGTATTTATGGATTCTTTCAGTTCAGATAGTGTGAGTGGTTGATTATAAGGCAAAGAATAGGTAGTTTTGAAATTTATTTTGAATTTCTCAGCTTCGGCTTTAATTTTTTGGAATGATGGCTGATAAGCTATTGAGGCGGACAACTCAGAGAACGCAGTTCCTAAGGTGTTTGCAATCTCTGTGTGATCAGAGATCTCCTTCCCATTCCAGTTAAGAATAGCTGAAGGTGATTTAAGATATTTGCCATTCAACTGCCTTATTTTTTTTCCAAATTATTCTGGAGTCTGTATCTTTGTTAATTGTTGAAGCGAATTTTATCCAAGAGTCTTTTTTGGCTTTTCGGTGGATGTATCGTGCTTTGGCTCTAAGTCTTTTATAATTAATAAGGTTGACAGTGGTTGGGTATTTGCGGAATTGGTTCCATGCTGCATTTTTGTCTCTTTTGACCGTGTAACTGTCTTTGTTCCACCAATGATTGATCTGCTTGCGGTTTCCTAGTTTAGACTGCGGAATGGCGACTGTTGCAGCTCTAAGTATCTGTGCTGTTATATGCTCTGTGACGGTATCGACGGGAGAAGACTCAATGATGTTATCATTAAAAGAGACATAATTTTTATATTTTGCCCATTCTGCTTTGGAAAATTTCCATTTCGTTTGGGTTTCAGTTGTTTTAGAATGGGTGGTTTGAATTCGGCATATGACAGGATAGTGGTCGCTGTTCAGAGGATTGTCATGTATTGTCCACTCGACACTTGGGAAGAGGATAGGAGAGCATAGCGAAAGATCTATTGCCGAGGTTGAACCAGTAGGAAAATGAATGTAAGTGGATAAGCCAGAGTTCAGTAATGTTAAATTCTGTCTGTCTAGTAACATTTCAATGAGCTCTCCACGTCTATCTGAGACAGGAGATCCCCATAATGGATTGTGACCGTTAAAGTCTCCTAACAGGAAGATGGGAGAAGGTAATTGCAGAATAAGGTTTTCCAGTTCCTGAATTGAACATGGTTTATTGGGTGGAAGATAGATTGAGACGATCGTTAAAGCAGTGCCAACCACTATACGAGCTGCGACGGCTTCTAGGGAAGTTTGGAGAACACTTTTCTTACGAGGAACTGTTGAGTCTATCAGTATGGCTACTCCTCCATGAGCATTTTTTGTAGTGGACCTGTCTTGACGAAAAAGAGTATAATTTTTAATTGATACAGATACTTGATGTGTTAAATTTGTCTCTTGTAGGCATATACCCACAGGATGATAACGGTCGATTAACTCGTATATGTCATCTATGTTGCTACGAAACCCTCTGCAATTCCATTGGATTATGTTATTCATTGTTTAGGTTTAGAGTTAGCAGTCGAATCCGTCTGTTTTTTAGACGTGCTCTGTTTTTGACGGTCAAATTTTATTTTTTCCTTTTTTGGGAAGAATGGACGTGTGTCCATGTCGTCTTCAGCATATAGATCTAGAATGGGTTCATCATAGGTATTATTCTCTGCAACATCCATATTTGTGGTATCAGATGATTTCTTTCTGTCATAATCTGAGTTTTCCATTTGTCCTGAACTAGCTGGAGCTTGAGTAGTAGGTGGTATTGAGATTGGCGTGTTATTAGTCCTATCGACAGGTTGTTTTGTGGATTGTGGTGCAGATGATAAGAATGACCGAGCCCAGTCAGAAATTGACACTTTTGGTGGAACAGTTGTATCCGTCTGAGTTGAAACCGTTTGGTATCTTTTGGATGCCTCAGCATATGAACGTTTAGGTATGCTTTGTAGAAGGTGTTTTCTCGCTTCGAGATACGTGACTTTGTTAATTACTTTGTATTTCTGGATTGTTTTCTCCAGCTTCCATTGCTCACAGGATTTAGAGAATGCTGAATGATTGCCTTTGCAGTTTGGGCATCGCGATGATTCAGCATTGCAATCGGTATGAATATGCTCCTTTGATCCGCAGTTTGAACATACTGAATTTCCTCGGCAGACAGTTTGGGAATGCCCAAACTTCTGACACTTGTAGCATCGAATAGGATTGGGGATATAAGGGCGGATGCGGCAGTTTAGGTATCCAGCTTTTACTGATGAAGGTAGGTTCGGTGTAGAAAAAGTAAGAATAATGCTGCGAGTGGGTACAAAGTCTCCATCCTTCTTTAACATTATTCGTCTCGCTTGAATTACTTTCTGGTCTTGGAGTTCTTGAACAATCTCTTCCTCTTTGACGTTCAATAGGTCCCATTCGGATATGACTCCTTTAGAGGTATTAAGGGTGGCATGAGGAGAAACCTTAGTGGGGACTCCACCAAATGATGTTAGTTTGAGGAGAGACTCAGAATGTTTGCGGTTGGTGGTTTCAACTAATAAGTCGCCAGATTTCAGTCTGCGTACCATTTTTGGTGATCCGGCTACACTTTCTAAACATTTTTGTATGTAGAAGGGAGATAGTGCACCTAATGATTGATTCGTTAAAGAATGCATTATGAGGAAAGATGGGTATTCCATTTCAGGTACATCAGTTTTCATCCTTTTACGGTTTTGATTGTCACAATTTTGTTGCAAATCCATAGGATTTGCAGCCTTTAGAGGAGAGAAATTTTCGTTTTCCATGATTGCTCCTTTTAGCCCTGGAAGGATAACTTTTCCTTCTAGGTTTCCGGCCCCGCCACGGGGAGGCAGGAGCAGTGCCACGAGGTGACCAAGCGGCTGTTAGTTGTGTTAGTGAGAGATATAAAAAAGAAACAGAAAGGTAACTTCCCTTTCTGGGCCTTTGCCTACTTCCTGTAGTGTCAAAGAGCTACTCTAGTATAAAATGAAAGAAACGGTAATCACAACAAAAAGAAACTCTATATATAGCAAAAGCTTTTTGAAAAGATCGCTTCAATGAACGCACTTTAATCGCTTGGCCACGGAACGCTTGGCACCCGGGGCCATTCTGCTAGGGAATGCAGCTTCTGCTGTATCCGGGTTAGGACAGGATGAGGGTTGAACCACATCGATGATAAAGCCTGCAATGAACTCAGAGAATCGGTATATATAATATATATTTTGTGGTGGGTGGTTTGTATACGATATAAGGCTAGCTCAACCGCATGCAGCTCTGCAGTGAACACACTGCATTCGTTGGAGATCTGCTCAGATTCCGTGGTGTCTGGAAAAACAGCTGCAGATCCGACAGACATATCTGACCTCGAGCCATCTGTGTAGATGGGCAAGAAGTTGTTGTTGTTGTTGTGATGGGGGTTTAATGGCGCACGAGCTGCTGGGGCTATAGTGCGCCTATTCATAGGAAATTTATAAAAATCAAATTTCAGATAGAATCAATTTACGGTTTAATAGAGTGATGTTTTAAAATTTATGATACAATCCAATTTTTTTCAAAAAAGAGAAGAATTCGTTGATGTCTGCATCGTCACCTATAATATTTTTTTAATGTCTTCGGTTCCGGAAGATTTTTTAGGGAAAGGAGGATGGATATTCTGTCCTGATCATAGTGAGGGCAGTCAACGAGAATGTGTTTTACTGATAAGTGCGAGGAACAGTGTGGACAATGAGGAGGATCCTCTCCTGTAAGTAGGTGAACGTGAGTCAGATATGTATGTCCTATCCGTGCTCGTGCAAGCACTACTTCTTCTCTTCGTACTGTTTTGGTGCTAGAGCGCCAAAGCTGTGGATCCTGTTTCAACTGATAAAGTTTATTATTGCTTTGGGTGTGCCATAACTCTCACATCGCAAGACATGTTGTTTGTATGATATGATTATAGTCATAGATTGGAATAGGAGCAAGGATTAAATCATAAGTTGTTCGATTTTTGGCAGCCAAAAATTAAACTGTCAGCGAGTTCATTCCCTTTTATCCCCGCATGGGCTGGGATCCAGCAAAAGGTCACTGATTGATGACGTTCCTCAATTTTTAATAATAGGCTTCTGATTTGGTTTAATATAGGATGAACCTTATAAGAAAAGTTTTGTATTGCTGTCATTCAGCTTAGAGAGTCAGTGTATACAATATATTTTAGAGATGGGTAGAGATTCAAGTTTTCTAAAGCTAACTTTATTGCATGAAGTTCTGCAGAGAAGCTGTTGTACTCAGGTGGAAGGGAAGCAGAAATGATTGTGGAGGGAAATACTGCTGCTGCTCCAACAGCCGAGTGTGATTTGGAGCCATCACTGTATATTGGCAATAAACTAACATATTTCTGAATATGGCTTGCATGGAGTTGTTTCATGGTGAGTGACGGTAGATGATTCTTTCCCCATTTTTTAAGATAAGTATCACAAGTTAATTGTGGACGAGGTGTCCAAGGTGGGTGAAGGCATTTCACTACGTCTAGCCTGTTGACATTAGGAATATTCCAACTCTGTGTTATTTTAATTAGGCGTAAGCCTGCCGGTCTTATTTTACTGGGTTTGTTTCTATAAAGGTTTTGCAGTGGTGGATTAAAGAGATACGGCCCAATAGGATGTTGGCAGCAGTTTTGTATTCGGGCTGCATATTTAAGAAGTAGTGTTTTCCTGCGGAGACAAAGAGGGGGCTCATGTGCTTCAATATATAAACTTTGGGTAGGGGATGTCCTGAATGCGCCAAGGGCAATCCGCAGTGCACTATGCTGTATAGGGTCTAACCAGCGTAGTGTACTCTTTCGGGCAGAATCGTAGATTGGAGCACCATAATCCAAACATGATCTGATCAAAGCTCTATATAGCAGAAGCAAAGATGCACGGTCTGTTCCCCAAGACATTGCAGATAAAGCTCTCAGTATGTTCAGTTTTTTAAGGCAGGAACTACGTAGCGATTTAATGTGCTCAAAGAAATTTAATTTTCTGTCAAGGATTAATCCCAAGAATCTGATATTGTTGGTCACTGGAATGGTAAAATTTGACATCTCAAGTTCAGGATCTGTATGCATTTTTCGTTGATTACAAAAGTGGACTGCAACAGTTTTCTGCTGAGATAGACGATAGCCATTGAGTCCTGCCCACCTTTGCACCTTATTCAAGGATAACTGCAGTTGCCGTTCAATGGATCTCATATTCTGAGAATGGCAAGAAATGGATAGATCATCCGCATAAAGATAGGTCTCAACTGTATTTGGGAGTTCTTTTGTTATAGAATCAATTTTAAGGGCGAAGAGGGTTGCGCTCAATACAGAACCTTGTGGCACTCCTTCTTCCTGTAAAAATGTCATAGAAAGCGAGTTGTGGTATCGAATTTGGAACGAACGATTCTGGAGAAAGTTTCTGATGAATATAG
This sequence comes from Mastigoproctus giganteus, assembly GCF_048544385.1. NCBI lineage: Eukaryota > Metazoa > Arthropoda > Arachnida > Uropygi > Thelyphonidae > Mastigoproctus > Mastigoproctus giganteus. The sequence continues at coordinate 103,656,743 of NC_143580.1, forward strand.
GAAGGTTGCCTCGTAGACCAAGGGCATGGAGGTCGCTGAGAATGCCATGACGCCAGGTAGTGTCAAATGCCTTCTCTATATGAATGGAAACCAAAACGAGATGTTCATTTTTTAAGAAGGCATTGCGAATTGCAGACTCTGCCTTAATCATGAGATCTAAGGAGGACCTGTTCTTACGAAAGCCATGCTGATTATTACTCATTAAGTGTTGTGTTTCGATGGTCCAAACAAGTCGATCATGAATAATTTTTTCAAGTAATTTACCGAGGCAACTGGAGAGGGAAATTGGTCGGTAATTGTATGGCCTTGTAGAGTCTTTTCCAGGTTTCAAAAAGGCAAGAACTGTGGCATGATGCCAAGAGATGGGATAAATGTTTTCCATAAATATTCTGTTATAGTAGACCAGTAGTATTTGTAAAGTTTTGTCTCCAAAGTTTTGTAACATGATATAAGATATTCCCTCTGGCCCAGCAGCACCGTTGTGTGTTGTTTTCATGGCATGTAGAAGTTTGTGACATTGAAGAGGCTGGTTATACGGAAGGAAAACTGAGGTTCGTCGAAAGTTTATGGCTCGTTCTTCGGTCTTGATCTTTATTTTCTGAAAATCCTCAGAATAATTTGAGGCTGCTGAAACTTTAGCAAACGTTTTGCCCAAAGCATTTGCTATGTCCTCAGGAGCGGAGAGTTCCTGCCCATTCCATGAAAGAATTGGTGAAGGGGTTGTTGGGAATTTTCCAGAAATCTGTCTGATTTTCTTCCGTATTAACCTGGAGTTAGTGTTTCTGTTTATGGTAGATGCAAAATGAATCCAAGAATTCTTCTTGGCTTGCCTTTGAATGAGACGTGCTTTCGCTCTTAGCTTCTTGTAATTGATTAGATTAGTCGTGGTTGGTGATCTGCGAAATAGATTCCATGTTTTATTTTTTAACTTCTTTGCTTTAGTGCAGCCTTCATTCCACCAATAGTTATGGTGCCGTCGGGAATGAGGATTCGACAATGGAATTGAACATATAGCAGCAGATAGTATGTGTGAAGTGATATAATTTGTGGCTTCATCTATCGACTGTGTACGTATATATTGTTCATCCAGGGTGACAAAAGATTGAAATTTGACCCAGTTGGCTTGAGAGAACTTCCATTTGCTGCAGGGATTAACTAATGGTGGTTGTACAGTGAGCAGATCACAAATAATCGGAAAATGATCACTGCCCAAGGGGTCATCTAAAACAGACCATTCTATGATTGGAAACAGAATCGGGGAACATATTGATAGATCAATTGCAGAAGTTTGTCCAGTTGGTAATTGTATGTGAGTGGGTGCTGTTGTTGTTGTTGTTGTTGTATTTGAGGTTTTTTGGCACAAGGGCCTCTTGGGCCATATTGTGCCTGTTCATGGTTTGGGTATCACTGATTTCACGTTATGATTAGATGTTGTTATATAAGTTTATGCGTTTTAAATACTTAAACAGATCCTCTAAATTTGCTTCCTTACCAAGAATATGTGATAAGGTTAAGGGTTCCTGCAAGTTGGAGAGGGAGCTGAAGGTGGAATTTCGGACAGATGAAAAGTGGGGACATTCAATGAGAACATGTTTTATTGTTAGGTGCGAATGGCAAAAAAAGCACTGAGGAGGAATCTCTCCCAAAAGCAAATGTCCACAGTTGAGGCTCTTTTTTTATCTGGAGCAGTTTATTATTGGTTTGAGATTGCCAGAGGTGAGACCATTGTTTCCAACATGTTTTTTTAATAATGGATTTGTAGTCTGTGTATGAAACTTTCAGTTGACTGTACGATCCAGAGTCGGGATGTTTAGCAGCCTCATCCGCACGATCATTACCTTGGATGCCGACATGGCCAGGAATCCAGCAGAAGATAACCTTGTAGTTGGCTGTTTGATGGTAAAATAATTTAGACCGGATTTCTTTAAGAACGGGTTGAGAGGGAGGAAAGGTAGATTGAAAGGCACTGATTGCACTTAAACAGTCTGTATATATCAGAGATTGTTTAATATGATATTTGTTTATGTTATCTAGAGCCAGTTTTATTGCAAATAATTCTGCAGTATAGATACTGCATTCAGTGGGAAGAGAGGCAGCTGTTAAGAAAGTGGCGGAAACTGCTGCTGCACCAACAGCCGTATCTGTTTTGGAGCCGTCGGTATAGATATGAACTTTCTCTGAGTTTTCCAAGGAATGCAGTTTATGTAGCTGTTGAAAGTTGGTATTTGCCAGGGAGGATTTTCCCCATCTTGAAAAGAAATTGTCACAGAGAGGTATGAATTCAGTCCAGGGAGGTTCAGGAGTAGCAAGGTCTTGGAATATATTCTTAAAGTTAATTTTCCAACTGATCATGAGTTCTTGCAGTCGAATCCCTGCGGGGCGGTTTTCATTAGGTTTATTGTGATATAGCAGGGTGTGTTGAGGATCAAACAGATACTGCCAGCTGGGGTGGGCTGGGTTACTTCCAATCTTTGCTGCATAATTTAACAAAAACATTTTTCTCCTGAGATGCAGAGGGGATTCGTTTGCCTCAATCTACAGGCTGTGAACCGAAGATGTTCTGAAGGCTCCAACAGCTATTCTAAGGGCACTATGCTGGATGGTGTTCAGACGTAATAGAGAACTTTTTCTGGCAGAGTCATAGACAGGTGCTCCATAATCCAAGCGCGATCTTATTAAAGCTCTATAAAGATGTAGGAGAGAGCTTCTGTCAGCACCCCAGGACATAGCGGAGACAGCTCTTAGGATATTCAGTTTTTTAAGACAAGCATTCCGGAGGTACACCATATGGGAAGCAAAATTAAGTTTATTATCTAGATTTAACCCCAACAGACGGAAATTGTTAGTGGCTGGAATCAGGCTGTTGTTTAAAAATATTTCTGGATCCGGATGTAGTTTCCGTTTTTTACAGAAATGAATAGCAGTGGACTTCTTTTCTGCTAGGGAATAACCATTCCGCAATGCCCATGATGCTATTCTAGCTATAGCAATTTGAAGTTGCCTTTCGATGGTGTTCATAGTCTGGGATTGAGTTGAGATAATGAGGTCATCGGCAAACATGTACGATTGTACTGTATTTGGTACATCCCTTGTCATGTTGGTGATTCTTATTGCAAATAATGTTGGACTCAGAATGGAATCCTGTGGTACACCTTCCTCTTGTTCAAATGTTTTGGATAAATTATTCATGTATCTGACCTGAAAAGTTCTATGGCATAGGAAGCTTTGTATAAATTGGGGTAGATGACCTCTCAAGCCAAAAGAGTGTAGATCTTTAAGAACACCATACCGCCAGGTGGTATCAAAGGCTTTCTGAATATCTAGATTAATCATCACCAGATGCTGTCCCCTTATGAAGGCATTACGTATATTTGACTCTGCTTTTATCATTATGTCTTAAGTGGAACGGTTTTTCCGAAAACCGTACTGATTACTATTTAGCAAGTTGTTTGTTTCCAGGAACCAGATTAACCGCCTGTGAACCATTTTTTCCAGGACTTTGCCTAAACAATTGGTCAGTGAAATTGGCCTATAGTTATGTGGAAAGGAACGATCCTTTCCGGGCTTTGGGAAGGCTAGAACTATTGAGTGACACCAGGAAACTGGGTAAGCATTTTCTAAGAATATTCGGTTGTAATAGTTTAGCAATGATCTTTTTGCTCTGTCGTTCAGTTGTTTTAACATTATATAGTAGATCCCATCTGGACCAGCAGCGCTATTTGATGTTTTATTGAGCGCTCCAAAAAGTTCTGTTAATGTGAATGGCTGGTTATATGGATGTGAAATTCTCGTGGAAAAATTAATCTTATACTGCTCTGCAGTTTTTTTATTCGCTGAAAGGTTGGTTTGTAGGAGGCTATTGCTGATATGCTAGCGAATGATTCCGCTAAGGCATTTGCTATTTCTTCCGGGGATGACAACTCTTTCCCTTCCCAGTTTAGTATTGTGGCTGGGGACTGAATGTATTTGCCATTTTTCTCCAGATAATTCTACTGTCTGTATCCTTGTTTATGCTCGAGGAAAAGCTAATCCAGGCATCTTTCTTTGCTTTTCGTCTTATTTGGCGAAACTGAGCTTTGAGTCTTTTGAAGTTAATTAGATTGGTAGTTGTGGGAAATTTCCGAAATAAGTTCCAAGCTCTATTTTTGTACTGTTTGGCTTGTGTGCAATCTTCATTCCACCAGTAATTACTATGTTTCCGTTTCCCCGGGAAAGATTTTGGTATTGCGGAGGTAGCAGCTTGTAATATTTGTTTAGTTACATGTTCTGTGACATTGTCTATGGGTTGAGATTGAATTATTTTATTGTCTAACTGCACGTGGGTTGCATATTCATACCAGCATGCCCTATGAAATTTCCAAGTGGAGCGACGTAGTGAAGGAGAGTTTGCCCGTGTTTGCAGCTTGCAGAGAATCGGAAGGTGATCACTGTTTAGTGGAATTTCAAGAACCGACCACTCCATAATAGTATATACGGAAGGAGAACAGATTGACAGGTCTATTGCACTCATGGATCCGGTCGAAAAATAAATATAGGTAGGTTCACCAGTGTTCAGAAGGGTAAGTTGATAAGAGTCCAGAAGGGATTCTATTAACTTGCCTCTCTTGTCAATTGTTGGAGATCCCCACATCGAATGATGATCATTAAAGTCTCCAAGTAAGCAGAAAGGAGACGGTAGCTGTTCTATTATTTTTTCTAGGTCATCTGAAGAAAATGAGAAATTAGGAGGAATATATATATAGATGCTATTGTAAGAGTGATGACAATTTCAATGCGCACTGCCACTACTTCAAAAGGAGTCTGAAGAGCTGTTGTTGTTGTTGTTTTTTGGTGCAAGGGCTGCTTAGGCCATATTGCACCTATCACCGTTATAAATGTTACATATGCATGGTGATTGTGCTGGCATTACTCAAAAACGATCACATAATTCGATCTTTTTTGTGAAATGAAAGAACTCCAGTAGATTAGCGTCGTTACCTATGATGTGGCAGAGTGTCAAAGGTTCTTTAAGGTTTGGCAGAAAGCTAAAAGAGACTTGGCGGGCAGTGGTGTATAAAGTAAACTCAATAAGAATATGCTTTATTGTGAGTGGGCACTTGCACTGTGTGCATTGTGGAGGATCATTACCTGTGAGAAGATAAAGGTGGGTAAGATGACTATGGCCAATTCGCGCTCTAGTTAGAATTACTTCCTCCCTCCTGTTTATACGGAAACTGGAGGTCCACGGTTGCGGTTCAGGTTTTATTTGGCGGAGTTTATTGTGCGTTTGGGCTTGCCATTGAATTCTCCATTGTTCTTTACACATTCTTCGAATGTTACGTTTGTAGTCAAGATATGGGACGTAATGCTGTGATAATTCTCTGTCGGATGGATGTTTAGCGGCACAGTCTGCACGTTCGTTTCCTTGTATCCCAGCATGGCCTGGGATCCAACAGAAAATGGCTACTCGTTGGAGTTCTTGAAGATGCATCAGTTTGGATTTTATGAGCTTTATTAAAGGATGTGTTTTAGAAGAATTGTTCTGTAAAGCTATAATCGCACTCTGGGAGTCCGTATATATCATGCTTTTATGGATGGTCAGATGGAGGATATTTTCCACTGCAATTTTTATGGCGTATAATTCTGCTGTATAGCTGCTGCATTCATTGGGAAGTGATACAGAGAAGGTTTTATGAGGGAAAATGGCTGATGCACCCACTCCACTCTCAGATTTTGATCCGTCAGTATATATTTTTGAAAAATGCAGATAATTTTGTGTATGGGCTATATGGAGTTGTTGTATATTAACATTTGCAAGAGGGTGTTTTCCCCAGTTTAGAAAATAATTGTCACAGAGTGGCTTAATACACCTCCATGGGGGATCCGTACTGCTTAATTCTTGAAGAACTTTATCGGGATCTATATTCCAAGTTTCTGATAGTGCTTGAGCTCTGAGAGCAAAAGGCTGAATTGCTCAAGGTTTATTTCTATAGAATGTTGTGAACTGTGGGTCGTTAAGTATCGGCCTAATGGGATGGGTAGGTAGACTTTGGATTTTAGTTGTATAGTTAAGAATTAACATCTTTCTCCTGAGGGTTGGAGGAAGTTCATGAGCATCAATATAGAGACTTTGAACTGGTGAAGTTCTATAAGCGCCTATAGAAATCCTCAGGGCAGAGTGTTGAATTGGTGCAAGTCGCGCTAGCACGCTTTCCCTGGCAGAGTCATACACCGGGGCACCGTAATCAAGGCGAGATCTGATTAGGGCTCTATACAAATGCAGTTGTTGTTGTTGTTGTTGGTGTAGAGGTTTTTCGGCACAAGGGCAACTGTGGCCAAAATGTGCCTATTCAAATATTTGGAATGGTACCGGAGTTTGCCTTATTTGTTATTAGATACATTCATAAAGTCTAGTTTGTTTGAGATAAGCGAAAAGCTCATTCAGATTGGCATTGTTTCCCAATAGGTGGGTTAGTGATAAAGGTTCTTGCATTTGTGTCAGGGAAAGGAAGGTAGTATTTCTGATATGGGAGTAATAAGAACAATCTAACAGAATATGTCGAACTGTAAGTTGTGAAGAACAATGCATGCATACAGGAGGGTCATCGCCCATGAGCAGGAACAAGTGGGTCAGGTGTGTGTGCCCTATGCGCAATCTTGCCAGTATTACTTCTTCATGCCTGTTTTTCCTCAAGCTCGAGCTCCATATTTGTGGTTCTTGTTTAATTTCAAATAATTTATTGTTTGTCTGTGTCTTCCAAATGTTTAACCATTGTTCCCTACAGATACGACGGATATGTTTTAATAAATCTATATAGGGTACTTGGTAAGATGGAGGTGCGTTGCTTTTTGGGTGCTTAGCTGCCTGGTCTGCTGTTTCGTTACCTGTGATTCCAGCATGCCCTGGAATCCAACAGAAACTTACGGTATGATTCAGATTCCTCAAATGATTTAGACGAGACTGGATTTCTTTTCTTATGGGATGTGGGGTTGAGAAATTGTTACTTCTTGCGGAAAGCGCACTCATAGAGTCTGTATAAATTAAACTATTAGTGTTAAGACAGATATTGATATTGTATATAGCTAGGTGGATTGCATAAAGTTCTGCAGTATAACTGCTACATTCAGTCGGGAGAGATACAGATACTGTAAATGTGGGAAAGACTGCTGCAGCACCTACGGCATCATCTGATTTTGAGCCATCAGTATATATTAAGCAGCTCTGCGCATTGCTAGCGGCATGTGCTTCGTGCAATTGCTTGATGTAACTGCTTTCCATGGACTTTTTTCCCCATTGTTGGAAATAGGTATCACAGTATGGTGGGTTTGAGGACCAAGACGGATCAGATATTTTGGTTTCTTTGAGCGTGTTTTCAAAATGAACATTCCAGCAATGCATCAAATCTTGCAGTCTAATACCAGTCGGTCTATTTTCAGTGGGTTTATTGTTATAGAATGTTACCCTTTCAGGATTGAAAAGCAGCGGTTGATTCGGATGATCTGGAAGGCTTTTAATCCTGGCTGCATAGGTGAGGAGTAACATTTTCCTTCTGAGGTGGAGTGGTGGTTCGTATGCCTCTATATAGAGACTTTGGACCGGAGATGTTCGAAAAGCTCCAAGAGCAGTGCGAAGAGCACTGTGCTGTATTGTATTCAGTCTTGTATGTACAGTTTTCCTAGCTGAGTCGTATACTATTGAACCATAATCTAGACGAGACCTGATGAGCGAACGATACAAAAGCAGGAGAGTGCATCTATCTGCACCCCATGCCATGGCGGAGATGGCTCTGAGTATATTGAGTTTTTTCAAGCAGAGAGTTCTGAGATAAGTTATGTGCATCGAAAAATTAAGTTTAGTATCTAATATTAAACCTAAAAAGCGGATATTGCTGGCAAGAGGGATTGGTTGGTTTTTTAACTTAAGTTCAGGCTCTGGATGTAATCTGCGCTTTTTACAGAAATGAACTGCAATTGTCTTTTGTTTTGACAGGCGATAACCATTTTCTACAGTCCATGTCTCTAACTTATTTATGGTAAGTTGTAACTGCCTCTCTATGCTGTTAATGGTTGGTGAATGGCATGATATAGCAAGATCGTCGGCATACATATATATTTCTACGGTTTTGGGGATATTCTGCGTCATGGTATTTAGTCTAATTGCGAAGAGGGTAGGACTAAGTATGGACCCTTGAGGCACCCCTTCTTCTTGAATAAAATATTGTGAAAGTACATTCTGGTGACGAATTTGAAAGGTTCTGCACTTGAGAAAGTTCTGGATGAATTGAGGTATGTGTCCTCTCAACCCTAGGGTATACAGATCTCGAAGAATGCCATACCTCCATGTGGTATCGAATGCCTTTTCAATATCTAGACTCACCATTACCAGATGCTCATTTTTAACATATGCATTCCGAATGTTAGTTTCGGCTCTTACCATAAGGTCCAAACAGGATCTGTTTTGTCTGAAACCATATTGGTTGATATTTAGTAGCATTTTGCTTTCTAGTATCCATTTTAATCTCCTATGTATCATTTTTTCTAGTGTTTTGCTCAAACAGCTGGTTAGGGAAATTGGTCGGTAGTTTTGTGGAAGCGATTGATCCTTTCCTGGTTTTGGAAAGGCAAGAATTACAGAATGATGCCATGAGGAAGGATAAACACATTCAAGAAATATTCGGTTGTAGAATACTAGTAATAATTTTAAAGCTGCATTATTTAGGTGTTTAAGCATTATATAATAGATTCCGTCCGGTCCTGCTGAGCTGTTTGCTGATCTGTTCAGAGCTTCTTGGAGTTCAGCTAGGATGAATGGTTGATTATAAGGAAGGGATTGGTTGGTGCTGAAATTTAATTTATATTTTTCTGCACAGGTTTTGATTTTCAGGAAAGGATTGTCGTACGCAGCAGCTGATGATATTTGACTGAAGGTCTCTCCAAGGAAATCGCCTATTTCCTTTGGAGAGGACAGTTCTCGTCCATTCTTAATCAAGATTGGAGCAGAGAAGGGAATGTACTTATTATTTAATTGTTGGATTTTCTTCCATATTAGCCGACTGCTGGTGTCCTTCGTGATGGTACTGGCAAATGTTATCCACGCTTCTTTTTTGGCTTGTTTCCTGATTTGTCGTGCCCTTGCCTTTTGTTTTTTGTATAAAATGAGGTTGGCTGTTGTAGGAAATCTACGAAATAGGTTCCAAGCTTTATTTTTTTCTCGTTTTGCACTCTTACAGGCCTCATTCCACCAGTGTTTTGCATGTCTTTTTTGGTTTGCAGAGGATTGAGGAATTGCCTCAGAAGCTGCTGCCAAAATTTGTGCGGTGATGTGCTCTGTGACTTTATCTATTGGTTGAGTTTTAATAAATTGATCATCTAAATTAATACAGAATGAATATTTTGTCCAGTTCGCTTTTGTGAATTTCCATTTTACTCTGTAATCTGGAGAATGGGATTGTTTTGTTTGAATTTTACATATAATTGGAAAATGATCGCTGTTGTGTGGATCATATAAGGTTGACCACTCCATACTGGGGAACAGTATGGGAGAACAGATTGACAGATCAATTGCTGAAGTGGAGCCTGTGGGTAGATGGACATAAGTGTGATGGCCAGTATTTAGCAAGGTTAACTGCTGTTGATTCAGTAATGTCTCTATCATATGTCCTCTTTTATCCATGCTTGAAGATCCCCACAATGGGTGATGCCCATTGAAATCTCCAAAAAGGCAGAAAGGTTTTGGCAATTGTGCTATAAGATCTTCTAGTTCTTTAAGCATGAAAGGTCTGTTTGGTGGGAGGTATACTGAAACAAGAGTTAGTGTTATTCCAAGCGCAATACGCACAGCAACAGCTTCTAAGTCAGTCTGTAGAGAGATATGTCGAACTGGGATTTTAGAGTTAACTAGTATTGCTACTCCTCCATGTGCGGATTTTGCAGCATTCCTGTCTTTTCTGTACATTGTGAAGTTTCTAATTGAGAGAGTTACCTGTGGTGTTAAATTTGTTTCTTGCAGACAAACACTCACTGGATTGTACTTATTAATCAGGTCATATATATCATCAATATTGGCTCGTATGCCTCTGCAATTCCATTGAAGTATGTGCTGCATTACTTGCTTTTAGGAGTTGTGTTTTGATCTGTCTGTTTTTTTGAAGCAGTTTGTTTATAACGATCTGATTTATTTCTGTCTTTTTTGGGGAAAACCGGTCTCTCTGTATCCATGTGTTCTTCTGCATGAAGTTCTAATATAGTTTCTTCTTGGTCAGTTTTGTTGTCAACATCCATATGTATAGGGAATTGTTTCTTGGTCTGAGCATGATCTGTAGGTACTGTTTTTTCTGCTTTTTTTGTAGTTTCAGGCACGTTAGGAGGAACTGAAATTGGTGTATTAATTGCTTGTTCCAGTTGCTTGTGTTTGGCAGGTTGCGGCTTAGCATTAAGCACGGACCTGGCCCAATCTGCAAAAGAAATATTTGGAGGGACTGCAATGTCAGTTTGAGTAGCAATAGAATGATTGTGTTGGGTTGCTTGTGCATACGTCCGTTTTGGCATAAACTGCATGATGTGCTTTTTGGCTTCCTGATACAAATGCAGTAACGTGTACCGATCTGCACCCCATGATGTAGAAGAAATGACTCTGAGTATGTTCATTTTTTTCAGGCAAGACGTCTTTAGATGTTTAACGTGCTCTATGAAGTTCAACTTACTATCCAAAGTCAGACCAAGCAGACGAATGCTGCTCACAACTGAGATAGGCTGATTTGTTAAGTGTACTTCTGGATCTGGATGCATCTTCCTTTTGTTACAAAAGTGAACTACTTTAGATTTTGAACAAGAGAGTCGATACCCATTCTGTGCCATCCATAACTGAATATTATTAATTGAAATTTGGGGCTGCCGCTCAATGAAATTGTTGTTGTTGTGCTTGGATTTTTCTGGTGCAAAGGCTACTTAGGCCATATTGCACCTATCATAGTAGTTAGTACTAATTTTATTGGCTTCTATGGAAGCAGTTAGAAACGGTTATATAAACCGATTCGTTTCAGAAAGAAAAAGAATTCTGTAAGGTTTGAATTTTCGCCTATAATATGGTTAAGTGACAATTCCTGTACGTTTGAGAGAGAAGTGAATGAAATTAGACGGGAGTTGTTATACAAGATGCAGTCCAGGAGTATGTGTTTTATTGTGAGTGGCTTGTGGCAATGTGAACACTGTGGAGGGCGCTCAATGAAAGTCATGTTTTGAGAACTGCAAGAAAAAGTGAGATCATCGGCATATAGGTATGAATTCACAGTGCTGGGCATATATTTAGTCATATGGTTTATTCTTATTGCGAATAAGGTGGCGCTGAGCACTGAGCCTTGTGGGACCCCTTCTTCTTGTATATATGTTTGAGAGAGAACTTGTCGGTATCGGACTTGAAAAGATCTGTGCTGAAGGAAATTCAATATGAAGTACGGTAAGTGGCCTCTCAGGTCAAGGGAATGCAGATCTCTTAGGATACCAAAACGCCATGTGGTGTCGAAGGCTTTTTCTACATCAAGGCATACCATGACGAGATGCTCATTTCGAATGAATGCATTCCTGATGTTTGTTTCCGCTTTGACCATGAGATCCAGGGCTGATCGATTTTTCCTGAATCCAAATTGATTGTCAGAAATTATATTTTTAGAGTCGAGAAACCAAGTAAGTCGACGGTGAATTATTTTTTCCAGGGTTTTGCTTAAGCAGCTGGTGAGAGAAATAGGTCTATAGTTTTCAGGAATGGAATGATCTTTTCCTGGTTTCGGAATTGCTATTATATAGGAGTGGTGCCAGGAACTGGGGAAACAATGTTCAAGAAAGATGCGATTGAAAAAAGTGAACAGTGAAGAGACCGATTCTTTATTTAAGTGTTGGAGCATTATGTAGTATATTCCGTCGGGGCCTGCAGCACTGTGTTTTGAGCTAGATATGGCTTCTTGAAGTTCAAGCATTGTAAGCGGCTGATTATAAGGTAAAGTACATTTACTCGTAGGTCTGAAGTTCAGTTTGGACTTTTCAGCTAATACTTTGATCTTCTGGAATGCTAGATCATATGCTGTTGAGGCAGATAACTGTGAAAAAACCGTCCCTAGGGCATTCGCTATATCTGTAGGAGAAGAAAGATCCTGTCCATTCCAGTTGAGAATTGGGGAGGATAATCGGGGAACTTTGCAACTTAGTTGTTTTATTTTCCGCCATATTATTCTTGAATCAGTATTTTTATTAATCGAGCTCGCAAATCGAATCCAAGATTCTCTTTTAGCTTTCTTCCTAATGTGACGGGCCTTGGCTCTGAGTCTCTTGTAGTTTATAAGATTGGCGGTGGTGGGATATTTTCGAAACAGATTCCATGCTCGGTTTTTTTTTCTTTTTTTGCACCTTTGCACTCTTCGTTCCACCAATAGTTTATGGTTCTGTTGTCGTTGTATTTGGGTTTTCTGGCACAAGGGCCTCTTGGACCATATTGTGCCTGTTCGCTTTTTGCTTATCACTAATTTCTCATGTTATTGTGATCATAGGCTATTATAAAGATTTATCTGTTTCAAATAAGTAAACAGTTCCTCGAAATTTGCATCATTGCCAAGAATCTGCAATAAGGTAATCGGTTCCTTCAAATGGGATAGGGATGTAAAGGTTGATTTTCTGGTAGTTGAAAGTTGGGGACATTCAATGAGAATATGATATATTGTCAACTGAGACTGGCACAACAAACACTGAGGAGGGTTCTCTCCCATAAGCAAATACAGATGAGTTGGATGTGAATGTCCAATGCGGAGCCTTACTAGAATTACTTCTTGTCGCCTGCTTTTCCTAATACTAGATGTCCACAATTTTGGCTCTTTTTTTATCTGCAGCAGTTTATTATTTGTTTGAGCTTTCCAGAGGTCAGACCATTGCTTCCTACATGATGTTTCAATGATGGATTTGTAGTCGGTGTAGGGCACTGTTTGTTACCTGGAAGTGCTTGAGTCAGGGTGTTTAGCGGCGGCGTCCGCTTGTTCATTACCTGGAATGCCTGCATGACCAGGTATCCAGCAGAAGGTAACCTCCTGGTTGGCTTTTTGACAGTAAAATAACTTGGACCGTATCTCTTGAAGAATCGGATGAGAGGGCGACATGGTAGTTTGAATGGCAGTGATTGCGCTTAAGGAGTCTGTGTATATCACGGATTGCTTTATACAGCTGTTGTGTATTCTATCTAGAGCTAGTTTAATAGCAAATAATTCTGCAGTATAGATAGTACATTCCGTAGGAAGAGACACAGCATCTGAAAAGGTAGAAGAAACTGCTGCAGCACCAACGGCTGCATTGTTTTGGAGCCATCAGTATAGATAGGTACTTTATCTGAATTTTCCAACAAATGAGTTTTATGGAGCTGTTGATAGTTTATATTTGCCAGAGAGGATTTTCCCCATCTTGAAAGGAAATTGTCGCGGAGAGGTGAGAATTCAGTCCAGGGAGTTTCAGGAGTAGCAAGGTCTTGGAATATGTTGTGAAATTTAAGACCCCAACTGATCGTGAGTTCTTGCAGTCGAATCCCTGCAGGGCGGTTTTCATTAGGCTTATTGTGATATAATTCAGCATATTGAGGATCAAACAGGTACTGTCAGCTAGGGTGGAATGGCATGCTTTTAATTTTTGCTGCATACTTACACAATAAGGATTTTCTCCTGAGATGCAAAGGGGGTTCATTTGCCTCAATATACAGGCTGTGGACCGGAGATATTCTGAAGGCTCCCACAGCTATCCTAAGAGCACTATGCTATATGGTGTTCAGACGTAATAGTGAACATTTCCTAGAGGAGTCATAGACAGGTGATCCATAATCTAATCGTGATCTTATTAAAGCTCTATACAGATGAAGGAGAGAGCTTCTGTCAGCACCCCAGGACTTAGCAGAGACTGCTCTCAGGATGTTCAGTTTTTTTAGACATGTAGTTCGAAGGAAAGCAATATGGGAAGCAAAATTAAGTTTGTTGTCTAAATATAACCCCAACAGTCCGAAACTGTTAGTGACAGGAATCAGGTTGTTTTTTTAAAAATATTTCTGAATCTGGGTGAAGTTTGCGTTTTTTACAAAAATGAATTGCACTAGATTTCTTTTCTGATAGGGAATAGCCATTCCGCAATGCCCATGATTCAATTTTAGCGATGGAAATATGGAGTTGTCTTTCAATGGTGTTCATGGTTTGGGATTGACAAGAAACAACGAGGTCATCAGCGAACATATACGATTCTACTGTATTAGGTACATCCTGTGTCATGTTTGTAATTCTTATTGAAAATAACGTCGGACTAAGAATGGACCCCTGAGGAACACCCTCCTCTTGTACAAATGATTTAGATAAATTGTTCATGTATCTAACCTGAAATGTTCTGTGGCATAGGAAGTTTTGTATAAAGTGGGGTAAATGACCTCTCAAGCCAGAAGAATGAAGATCTTGAAGTACACCGTATCGCCAGGTGTTATCAAAGGCTTTCTCAATATCAAGATTGATCATGACCAGATGTTGTCCCCTTATGAAGGCATTTCGGATGTTTGCTTCTGCTTTTATCATTACATCTAACGTGGACCGGTTCTTTCGAAACCCGTACTGATTGTTATTTTGCAAGTTGTTAGTTTCCAGGAACTACGTTAGCCGCCTGTGAACCATTTTTTCCAAGACTTTGCCTAAGCAGCTGGTCAGTGAAATCGGCCTGTAATTATGTGGAAAGCTGCGATCCTTTCCTGGCTTTGGAAAGGCTAGTATAATTGAGTGACGCCATGAGTTTGGGTAAATATTTTCTAGAAATATTCGATTGTAATATTTTAACAATACCCTTTTTGTCCTGTTGTTTAGTTGGCTTATCATGATGTAGTAGATCCCATCTGGACCAGCAACACTACTGGAAGTTTTATTGAGCGCCCCTAAAAGTTCTGTTAATGTAAATGGCTGGTTGTACGGGTGTGAACCTCTAGTGGAGAAATTGATCTTATGCTGCTCTGATGATTTTTTAATTTTCTGAAAGATTGGGTCGTAGGTGGATACACCTGATATACTGGCAAATGATTCGGCTAAGGCATTTGCAATTTCTGCCGGAGAGGACAACTCCTTTCCTTTCCAGTTTAATATTGAGGCTGGGGACTGGACATATTTGCCATCAATTGTTTGTATTTTCTTCCAGATGAGTCTGACATCTGTGTCCTTGTTTATACTAGAGGAAAAGCTAATCCATGTTTCTCTTTTTGCTTTCCTTCTTATTTGGCGGAACTTAGCTTTCATTCTTTTAAAACTAATTAGGTTACTGGTTGTGGGGAATTTGCGGAACAAATTCCAAGCCCTATTTTTTCCTGTTTAGCGTATGTACAATCCGGATTCCACCAGTAATTATTGTGTTTGCATTTCCCAGGCAAGGACTTTGGTATTGTAGAGTTGGCAGCTTGTAATATTTGATTAGTTATATGTTGTGTGACATAATCTATGGGTTGAAGTTGAATTATTTCATCATCTAACTGAACATTTGAAGCATATTCATTCCAGTGTGCCCTACGAAATTTCCATTTGGAGCGACCCGGCAAAGGGGAGTTTACCCGTGTTTGCAGCTTGCAGAGAATTGGTAGATGATCACTATTTAGTGGATTTTCAAGAACAGACCACTCCGTATTAGTACATATGGAGGGAGAGCAGATTGAAAGGTCTATTGCACTCATGGATCCTGTTGAAAAATGTATATAGGTAGGCTCTCCAGTATTCAAAAGGGTAAGTTGGCACACATCGAGAAGATTTTCTATTTGTTTACCTCTTTTGTCGATTGTTGGAGATCCCCACAGCGAGTGATGAGCATTGAAGTCTCCGAGTAAATAGAAAGGAGGTGGTAGCTGGTCTATTAGATTTTCTAGATTTTCTGAGGAGATTGAGGAATTTGGGGGAATATATATAGATGCTATTGTAATAGTCATGCCAATTTCTGCGCGCATTGCCACTACCTCAAAAGGAGTCTGTTTGTTTGTTTGTTTGGTTGGGGATTTTTTTGGCGCATGGGCATCTATGGCCATAGTGCGCCATACATAGGTAGTATTTCTGCTATTTCGTTATAGATCGAGGGTCAGGAGACTGATTTTTGACTAGCTAAAGGAGGTGGTATACATTGATCGCTTTGAGAAAATTAAAAATCTTTGAGACATTTGTTTTATTGCCCAAAAGTGAAACAAGTGTTAGTGGGTCTTCAGTTGTGGCTGGAGTGAAGATATTCTGGCGTTCTATTGCAAATTTTGCGCATTCCACAAGGATATGTTTCACTGAAAGTACTGTTTTACAGTGATCACACTGGGGGTGATTCTCCCCTCTTAAAAGATAACCATGAGTAATATTAGTGTGACCTATTCGGAGACGAGCTAGTATTACCTCCTGTTGTCGAATTGCACTGAGGCTTGAAGGCCATTGCTCAAGATTTGGCTTGATACTTCGAAGCTTATTTTCAAGTTGATTTTGCCATGTTGATTGCCACTGGTACATGCATTTTTCCTGTATTATTTGTCTATAATCTTGATGTGGAACTCTCCACTGTACATCAGGTGGTAAGTCGGCCGTTTTTGCGGCACTGTCCGCTAATTCATTTTCTGGAATTCCCATATGTCCTGGGACCCAACAGAAGTGTATGGTTTTTCCAAGCTCAGATAAGGTATATAAAGAGTTTGTTATTTCTTTAACGACAGGGTGGGTGATGTTCATGGTGTTTTCCAGGGCTTGAAGTGCACTTAGAGAATCAGAGAATATTATGCTGCTTTCAATATTGGAGGACTCGATATGCTTCAGTGCAACCTGAATTGCCATTAGTTCAGCAGAAAAGATACTGAACTCATGTGGCAGTTTGTAGGCTAATGTTATGTTCGGGAAAACTGCGGCGATTCCAACGTGGGTGTCATTCTTTGACCCATCTGTATGAACTACAATGAAGTTTGGAAACTGCTCCACCACTGCATGGTACAATTGCAAAAAAATTTTCTTTATTTAGTGCAGATTTATCCCATTTATGAAGGTATTTATCACATAAAGGTGGAGTAATTCTCCACGGTGGAAGGAGTAGTGGAGGGGTACTTGTGATATTATCAAAACTCAGATTAAGTTCTTCTAGAAGATGTCTTATTCTTATACCTAACGGTCTGTTAGCAGTAAGGCGGTTATGGTATAACCTGCTGTGTTGGGGAGTGAAAAGTAATTCCCAATTTGGGTGTTCAGGCATAGATCTAATTTTATATGCATAGCGTAATATAAGTTGTTGCCTTCTGATAGAGAGAGGGGGTTCGTGAGCTTCGGCATATAGACTATGTGTTGGTGACGTACGATATGCTCCTAGAGCAATGCGTATTGCACTATGATGGAGAGGATCAAGCCAGCGAAGGACACTAGGCCTTGCTGAGCTATATACTGGGGCCCCGTAATCAAGTTTTGATCTTATTAAAGATCTGTATAGCCGTAATAAGGTAAGGCGATCAGCTCCCCACTTTGTTGCTGAGAGAACCCGGATGATATTTAATTTTTGTTGGCAGGATGTTCTTAGTCTTTTAAGATGTTCCAGGAAGGTAAGTTTATGATCTAAGGTGATTCCTAAGAATCGTATGCTGGGTTGAACTGCTATTGGTTTTCCGTTCAGTTGTAGTTCCGGGTGTAGGTGCAATTTACGTTGTCGGCAAAAGTGGATACACAACGTTTTTTGAGAACAAAGCTGAAAACCATTGGTTTGTGCCCATGTACTGATCTTATTTATTGCCCCTTGTAATTGTCTCTCGATCGTATTCATGTTTTTCGCATGCAAGAAATACTAAGGTCATCTACGAACAGTGCCTTATCAATAGTGTTCGGAAGTTGTTCAGCAATGGTGTTTATCACAATTATAAAGAGTGTAGCGCTGAGTACAGAGCCCTGGGGAACTCCTTCTTCCTGAAAAAATAGTTTGGACAGCGAAGTTTTAAATCGAACCTGGAAAGTTCTCTTGTCTAGGAAGTTGCGTATGAAAATCGGGAGATGGCCCCGAAGTCCATGGCGATGTAGCTCACGGAGTATTCCATACTTCCACGTGGAATCATAGGCCTTGCTGATGTCAAAGCAAACCATTACATGGTGTTCTGATCTAAGGAATGCATTCCGAATGGAATTCTCTAGTTTTACTAGTATATCTAGTGTTGATCTGTTCTGTCGAATGCCGAATTGTGCAGAATTTAAGAGATTGAAATTTTCCAGGTACCATATCAGTCGACGGTTCACCATCTTTTCCAGAATTTTGCAAAGGCAACTGGTCAAAGCAATGGGTCTATAGCTAGTAGGGTTTGTCGGGTCTTTTCCAGGTTTAAGGAATGCAAGGACTGTAGCGTGGTGCCATTGCTCAGGGAATGTGTCTTCCCGGTAGAGCCTATTGAACAGATCAAGAAGTGACTGCAGTGATTCAGCACTTAGTTCCTGTATCATTGAATAATGGATATTATCTGGTCCTACAGCGCTACGCCTAGATGTTGACAAGGCTCTATGTAGTTCGTGGATAGTGAATGGTAAGTTATATTGTTCTTCTGCTTTTGAAGAAAAGTTTAACTTTTGTTTTTCTGAATTTGCTTTGAATCTTCTGAAGGCTGGTATGTAACTTTCTGTTGCTGATGTTTTGGCAAAAGTTTCTCCTAGTATATTGGCAATTTGGGCGGGGTCAGAAATGTTCTGCCCTCTCCATTCCATGATAGGCTGAGGTGTCGTTTGATATTTACCACTCATTTTCCTGATTGTTTTCCAAATTTTGTGTGTGGGAGTTGCTTGATTGATGGTTGAAGTGAAGCGAATCCAAGCGGCCTTTTTATTACTGCGTCTAACATACCTGGCTCTTGCTCTAACGCGTTTAAACTGAATGAGATTAGCTGTGGTTGGATAGCGCCTAAAAGTATTCCAAGCTTTATTTTGATTTCTTTTTGCTGCACGGCATTCGTCATTCCACCATATTTTTGGGTGTACAGGTAATTTTGAGGAGGATTTTGGTATAGCTTGTCCTGCTGCGTGTAGTATAGTTTTTGTGACATACTCAACCGCTTCCTTGGTTGGGGATTTTTGTATAATTTCAGGGTCCACTTTAGCTAATTTTTTATACATCTCCCAGTCTGCTTTATCAATTAGCCACCGAGGAATTCTAGTAAGTTGATAAGAGGGTTTATTTACTAATTCAATTGTAATGGGAAAGTGATCACTATGCAGTGGATCATTGTTTGCCGTCCACTTTAGAGTAGGATACAAAGTTGCAGAACAGATAGACAGGTCTATTGCAGTATATGTTCCAGAAGGAAGGTGAACGTAAGTAGGTGAGCCGTCATTTAGAAGGAGAAGGTTGTTATCATCTAAACATTTTTCAATTAGTTTTCCTCTTTGGTCAATATTGTTGTTACCCCATAGTGTGTGATGACCATTTAAGTCTCCCAGAATGAGGAAAGGTGTGGGGAGTTGAGCTATGAGGTTGTTTAGATCATTTTGTTGGATGGGATAGCTTGGTGGAATATATAAGGAGCAGATTGTAATATGGATGTCAGCAGCTACACGGACCGCTATTGCCTCGAGAGGAGAGTTTAGTAAGACCTGTTTGACAGGAACAAATGGGTTTGTTATAACAGCTACTCCACCATGTGCAGTATTTTGATCAGTTCTATCTTTTCTAAAGATATTGTAATAAGACAGTTTTGGTGTGTCTTGAGGTTTGAAATATGTCTCTTGGAGGCAGAGACATATTGGTGTGTATTTAGAGATAAGGTCGTATAGGTCATTAATATTGGCACGGAAACCACGACAATTCCATTGAATTATTGTGTTCATTGTTTATCTCTAGTTAGACTTTCCGAGCGTTTTCTTGGTGCTGAGGTTCTCTGTTTTTCACTCTTGTTTTTGTCTTTCTTTCGAAAGTAGGGCCTTTCTGTTTCCATGTCTTCTTCTACAAAAATGTGTAGGACCGGGTCATCTGGGGGTATTTCCTTAGTATCCATTTCCTGTTGGTGAGTAGTTACGATTTGTTTTTCTTTGTGCCCTTCATCCGGGGAGTGGTGATTTTCGATTGGTACAGAAATAGGCGTATTGACTGCCTGAGTTTCAGTTGTATTGAACAGTGTTTTTACATAGTTCGAGAAAGACTCTTTTGGGGGTACTGTTAGATCAGTTTGCGATGCTGTTGATTGGAATTTTTTGGTGATATGAGCATACGTAGATCTATTTGCAAGGTTTGGTGGTGAGATATTTCGCTTAGCTTCTTGATAGGACACGTTATGATTGGTTTTATAAATCTGAATAAGTTTCTCAGTTTTCCAGCGTTCACATGTTCTAGCGTAAGCGGGATGATCTTTTTTGCAGTTTGCGCATATCGGTTGGGGTGCAGTACAGGCTTCGCAGTTGTGTTCAACTGACCCGCACTTTGCACAAGCAGGGGTTCCCCGGCAAGCTGTCTGGGAATGTCCGTACTTGTGGCATCGGAAACACCGTAGGGGATTTGGAATATAAGGTCTGACATTACAGACGAGATATCCAGCCTTAATGGATGCTGGGCGATGTGGTGTATTAAAGGTCAAAATGAGATTACGTGTAGGAGTCAGAACTCCTTCTTTTCTGGTGGAAATTCTCTTGACCTGTATAACGCCTTCTTCTTTAAGTTCTTCAAGCATCTCCTCTTCGGATACATCTATTAAATCCCAATCAGAAATCACTCCTTTAGAGGTGTTCAGTGATCTGTGGGGTGTCACAATAACTGGTATTCCAGCAAAGAGATTAATATTCAAGAGCCGCTCTGAGTGTTTACTATTAGAGGTCTCGATCAGAATATCTCCTGACCTAAGTCTTTTTACAGACTTAGGAGTTCCAGCTCTGCTTTCTAATTCCTTCTGCACCCTAAATGGCGAGATTTTGCCAATTGCATTTTCACCAGTTGAGTGCATGATCAGGAAAGCTGGGATAGGATAGATGTCAGAGTCAGTTTTCTGCCGTTTTGAAGTTCCTGCAATAGAACTGTCTTTCTTTTTTGTTGACTGGGGTGCATCTGGCAGCCCAGATAAGTCAGAGTTTGATTTACTCATGACGTGCTCTTTTTGGCCCCGGGAGATTACCTTTTTCTCCCAGGTTACCAGCCCCGCCACGTGGAGGCAAGAGCGGTGCCGCCTAGTGACCCAAGCGAAGTGAAGGTTAGTATTAACGAAAAATAAAAAAGGGGGTTAAAGAAAGGTACTTTCCTTTCTGGGTTATATAATATGAGAGATCTATTCAATTATAATGCTCAAGAGTTAACGGACTTGCGAAACTCAGGAGAAACGTATATACAGTAAAGCGTATCAGATAATCACTATGAAAAGGCGCTGTGGTCACTAATATCGCTTGGCACTCGGGGCCAAAAGGAGTCTGAAGAGCAACAGGTTTAGATGGAATATTATTTCTAACAAGAACCGCCATGCCTCCACGGGCCCGCGAGTCGATACTCCTATCTCTTCTGAACATGGTATAATTTTTAATGGTAGGACACACTTGTGGATTTAAATATGTTTCTTGTAGGGATATACATGCTGGTTCATAGCGGTTTACGAGATCATGCAAGTCATCTTTTGCATTACGAAAGCCCCTACAATTCCACTGAAGAATTCTTTCCATTATGCGTTCTTGTTAGTTGTTTTTGCTTCTGACAGTTTTTTGGTTGTAGCTTGTTTATACCTCTCTATTTTTACTTTGGCTTTCTTAGGAAAGAAAGGACGTGTTGTGTCTATCTCATCAGTTGCGTGGAGTTCTAAAATTCCATCATCTGAATTTTTCTCCTGATCAATATCCATTTCCGTTGAAATCCGTGGATGCACCATTGGGGTTTCTGTAGCTTTTGGTTTCATTGTTGACGCATCGGCTGGAATGGAGATTGGAGTATTACTGGCTTGTTCAGTTGTTTGTTGTGAAGGACACTGTTTGGGAGAAGTGAGTATGGATCGTGCCCAATTCGCGATAGATGTATTAGGAGGAACTGTAACGTCCGTTTGGATACTTACTGATTGCACCTCTTTGGCAGCTGTGGCATACGTTCGCTTTGGCTCCATTTTGATTATTTCTCTTCTGGCCTCTGAATAAGTGACTTTGTTTTCCACTTTATATTTCTGTATTTTTTTCCCTTGCTTCCATAGTTCGCATATTTTAGAGAAAGCTGGGTGATTCCCTTTACAATTTGGGCAAATAGGAGTGGTAGCATTGCAATCGGATTGGTTGTGGTCTTTCGATCCGCAGTTAGGACATATTGCCTCACCTCTACATGCAGTCTGAGAGTGTCCATATTTTTGGCACTTATAGCACCTGATTGGGTTTGGGATGTAGGGTCGGACACGGCAATGGAGATAGCCTGCTTTGACAGATGTTGGTAAGATGGGAGAGCTAAAAGTGAGGATTATGCTCCTTGTTGGAATGAGAGTACCATCTTTACGGGTCATGATTCTCCTGGCTTGGATGACTCTTTGTTCTCGTAGCTCTTTGACTATTTCCTCCTCTGATACGGTTAATAAGTCCCATTCTGCAATTACTCCCTTGGAGGAATTTAAGGTGGCATGGGGAGTGACTTTTATTGGATGTCCGCCGAAAGTTGTCAGATTTAATAGCTTTGCAGAATGCTGGGATTTCATGGTCTCTACCAGAAGATCCCCAGACTGGAGTCGCCTTACTGATTTTGGTGAACCTGCGACAGCCTCTAAGCATTTTTGCACAAGGAATGGGGACAATTTACTCAAAGGCTGGTCTGATGTAGAGTGCAGTATGAGAAATGCTGGTATCTCCTCTTGAGGATTTGTTTTCAACCTCTTGGGTTGGGAGAAGTCATCATCGGTGTGTTTAGTCGCTAGTTTTGAGCTCGGAGGCTCTAAAGGTGGGAACGTATTGTTATCCATCTTTGCTCCTTTCAGCCCCGGGAGAGTGGATTTCTTCTCCCAGGTTACCGGCCCCGCCACGGGGAGGCAGGAGCAGTGCCGCTAGAGTGACCAAGCGGTATAAAAGTTAGTATATTAGTTTAAATGAAAAAAAGAAAGGTGATTTGCCTTTCTGAAACTTAGTTACAGATCGTAAGTCTAAGTTTACTAGTATTTAAAGAAAACGTAAGAAAACTTTTTTAACTGAACAAAAACTGTAGCTTCAAGGTTGGTTGGTTGGTTATTGGACGTTTAATGGCGCATCAGCAACTAAGGCTATCATGCGCCAAGACTAGGGTAATAAAATATAAAATAGCATATCTAGTTAATATATTATACACAAAAATATGGCATAGACCATTTACAATATGCTAAACATGAGGACAGTCTAAATAAAACTATGTAGATTAATCAGTTCTAAAAACCTGAATACATCTGACACATTGTCATCGTCGGATAAAATCTGCCTGAGTGTATAGGGCTCAGACAGATGGTTAAAACATGAACGGCGTTCATTACTAAAATATGTACATTCGACTAAAATATGACGGATACTTAAAATTGCTTTACAATGTCTACACACAGGACAATCATCAGACCTCAGCAAATACGAATGCGTCAGGTGAGAATGTCCTATGCGTAGTCGAGCAAGAATTACTTCCTCCCGTCGGACCCTGCACTGACTAGAATGCCAAAGCATTATTTCAGGCTTAATTTCATTCAGTTTGTTGGTAGGGCATGCATTCCAAGCTTCTTGCCAACGCGCGCATAATTTTTTGTAGATAAGTTGCTTGCCGTCTGTATAGGGGACTGACAAACGGATGCGACTTTGTGGCGTTGCTGATTTTGCTGCTACATCAGCTAAGTCATTGCCTCTGATACCAACATGGCTAGGGATCCAGCAAAAGCGAATATCGAAATTTAACTCTAAGAGGGAGTGTAATATTTGCTGCACCCGACATAACACTGGGTGAGTGCTTCTCACAGTGGATAAGGCCTGTAATACGCTTAGAGAGTCCATATATAGCATGCACTTTTGGTAGTGGTGGGTTTTTATATGATCCAAGGCCAGTTCTACTGCGTGTAGCTCTGCAGTGTATATGCTACATTCACTTGGAATACGACTACAGATTGTTTTGCTTGGAAAGACACAAGCAGATCCCACAAACTCTTCAGATTTCGAGCCATCTGTATAAACCGGCAAGAATTCAGAGTGTTCGGCAAGGTGTGCTGCAAAGAGTTGCCGATATATACATGGCGATGTGTTAGCTTTTAGCCAACTCCTAAAACTGAAGTCACAAGACGGAGATCGTATATTCCAAGGGGGAAGATCTTGCTTGACTGACGTTGATATATTGTCCAACGTGAAGCCAATATCATGAACCAGCTCTTGAATCCTGATACCAAAAGGCCGACTGGCAGTTTTACGCGTATTATATAGATTTTCCCACCGTGGCATATAAATCGATGTCCACGTAGGATGGTCAGGCAGGGATTTTATTTTTATAGCATATTGTAACGACAATTGCTGACGTCGAAGCATCAATGGTGGTTCATTGGCTTCAACGTATAGACTTTGGACAGGCGAAGTACGGAAAGCCCCTGTGGCAATCCGAATGGCTTTATGGTGGATTGGGTCAAGCCATCGGAGTACAGAAATTCTAGCAGAAGAGTAAGCTTGGGAGCCGTAGTCAAGTTTAGAGCGAACAAGTGCTCGGTATAGACGCAATAATGTGCTTCTATCTGCTCCCCAAAAGTTGGAGGAGATAGCACTGAGCATGTTCAAACCCCTCATGCATTTTGCTCTAAGCTGACGAATATGGTGTAGGAATGTCAGTTTTTTATCAAAGATAAGTCCCAAAAATTTTGTTTCTGCTACCACAGGAATTGGATTTTGTCCCAGTCTAAGTTCCGGGTCAGGATGTAGATTCCGTTTGCGGCAGAAGTGTATGCAAACGGTCTTTTGCGCAGAAAACGTAAACCCATTGGTTAAAGCCCAGGAACTAAGGTAATTGAGTGCTTGTTGCAATTGTCGTTCAATAACTCTCATGCTACAGGAGTGACAGAAAATACTAAAATCATCAACGTACAAGGCACTATTTACTGAAGGAGGAAGCTGTTTTGTAATGGAGTTAATTTTGACTGCAAACAGCGTAACACTGAGGACAGAGCCTTGGGAAACTCCTTCCTCTTGACAAAAAAGGCGAGACACACTGGATTTAACACGAACCTGGAAGAGTCGTTTAGATAAAAAATTTCTGATAAAAATAGGAAGGTGGCCTCTCAGACCAAAAGAATAGAGGTCTTTTAAAACACGGTACCTCCAGGTTGTGTCATAAGCTTTTTCCATGTCAAAGAAGACTGATACCAAGTGCTCACGCTTTAAAAACGCATCGCGAATCGCTGTTTCCAGTCGGATTAAATGGTCCAAAGTGGAATGATTCCTTCGGAAGCCGCACTGAATTTTGTTCAAAATGTCATTTGCCTCAAGGTAATATATAAGGCGGGCATTCACCATTTTTTCCAAAATCTTACATAAGCAACTGGTCAGAGCAATTGGACGATAGTTGCTAGGAATTTTGGGATCTTTTCCTGGCTTTGGGAAAGCGAGGATAGTGGCCCTACGCCAAGAAACGGGAAATTGATCCTCCAAATAAATTCGGTTGTAGAGATGTAGCAACAGCTCTAGAGAGTGAGATGAAAGATGTTTTATCATCTCATACTGAATTTCATCTGGCCCTGCGGCACTCACTTTCGAGGTAGCAAGTGCAATGGTTAATTCCACTTCACTAAAAGGCAGGTTATAAGTTTCGGCTTTGCTTGAAGGGAAGTTAAGTTTTTGTTTCTCCGCTTTCTTCTTTAACACTAGAAACTCAGCAGAGTATGAAGTTTCAGCAGATATAGTGGAGAATACTTCTCCTAGAGCGTTGGCAATAGCAGTTGGGTCTGCTAATGTACAACCATTATGTTGTAACATAGATGAAGGAGCTGATTTGTATTTACCCTTCATCATCCGAATTTTATCCCAGACAACTTTGGTACTGGTCATCTGGTTAATTGAAGATGTAAACTTGACCCAGCATTCCTTTTGGCTCTGTCGGCGTATGAATCGTGCTTTAGCACGGGCACGTTTAAAAGCTATAAGATTTGCGGTGGTGGGGTAACGTCGGAATTTTCCCCATGACCGATTTTGTAACTTTCTTGCTTCTTTACAATCTTGGTTCCACCATGGCTTTGGAAAGCGTGGAAATCGGGAGGATGTTTTTGGGATTGCAGTTGCCGCTGCATGGATAATACACTCTGTGATATACTTCACTGCTTCATCAATTGATTCCTGCTGAATTTGTACAGGATCAAATTCAGTGAGTAGTGAAAATTTACTCCAGTCTGCTTCATCATACTTCCAGCGTGGAATTCTAAATGGATGGCAAGGTTGTCCATTCACAATGGTAGATATTACGGGGAAATGGTCGCTTCCATAAGGATTCTGTTCCACTTCCCAGGAAAGCAAAGGTAGCAGAGAAGGCGAACAGATGGAAAGATCGATGGCAGAGAAAGTACGGGTAGGCATATGGAAATAGGTGTTTATTCCCATATTTAGTAACGACAGGCCGTTATTGTCGAGAAAACGTTCAACAATACGACCTCGTTCATTAGTTTCTGCACTACCCCACAGAGCACTATGTCCGTTAAAGTCTCCAAGAAGTAGAAGAGGAGAGGGCAATTGCGTAATAAGATCGTCAAGATCTGCCTGGGAAATGTGTGTCCCAGGAGGCAAATATATAGAACATATTGTAAGTAAAGACCCTATAGCTAAACGAATGGCTACTGCTTCCAAGTTAGTGTTCAACTGAACTTGTGAGAAAGGGGTATGGTTGCCCACTAGGATTGCGACTCCTCCATGAGCCGGACCATCCCCGTTTCTGTCTTTACGAACAACAGTAAAATTTCGCAAGATAGGGTCATCATTTGCCCTTAGGTACATTTCCTGCAAGCAAAAGCAAACAGGTTCGTGTTTGCGCATTAGCATTTTGACATCCTCCATATTTTGTCGGAATCCACGACAATTCCATTGCAGTAATTTAGCCATTATTACTTGGAATTAGTGGAACCGTTGACTGGCTTCCGAAGTGATGCGGGTTTTGATTGGTCCGCTTTCGGTTTTATTCTGCCTTTGGGAAATTGAGGGCGCCCTATATCCATTTCTTCCTCCGGATGAAGATCCAGAATAGATTCTTCCACACTTTCAGCTTGTTCATTTACCTCCATTTCCTCCTGTACCTCACTAATAACAGGCGGGGTTTTAGTTGGAGGTGATTTTCCTTTAGGTGCTACTTCCTTGGGTGGTATTGAAATGGGAGTAGAGACTGCTTTATCTTGCTGTGCTTGTGTCAACAAGTATCTAGCTTGGGGTGCAAAAGAATCACGTGGCGATATTGAAATATCAGTTTGGGTCGAAATTGAAACCTTCCTTAAAACTACTTGTGCATAAGATTTTCCACTGTTTACTGGTGTTACCTGTTTCTTTGCTTCCACATATGGGATGTTCTGTTCAGTCTTAATTTTTTGAATTTGTTTCTCGTCTTTCCATCTTTGGCATGCTCTTGAATATGCAGGGTGTTGTTGTTGTTGTTCGGTTTAACGACACAAGGGCTACTAAGGCCAAATTGTGTCTCTTCAGCGTTAATTGGCAAAAAGCATATTGTTAGAGAAATTACGTTATATGCTTCCATACAAACCAATATGTTTTAGATATAATAAAAGTTCTTCAATATTTGCTTCATTTCCTAAGATGCGAGATAAATCAGGTGATATATTCAATTTAGAGAGAGACTGAAAAGTGTTTGACCGGACGGTTGAATGTAAGGGACAATCAACCAGGAAATGACGGACTGTAAGTTGCGTCTGACAGGATGGGCACTGGGGTGATATGCAGGGTGTTCACCGTCACAATTCAGGCATGCTGGTTTCGAGGCAGAACATTCCTTTGTGTCATGTTCTTTTGCTCCATAGCGGGCACAAGCAGATGATCCACGACATGACATCTGAGAGTGGCCATATTTTTGACATTTGAAACATCGCAACGGGTTTGGAATATACAGTCTTACAGGACAGTTCAGATAACCAGCCTTGATGGAAGTAGGCGGTTTAGGTGTGTTAAATGTAAGGATAAGAACCCTAGTTGGGACTAGTTTTCCCTCCTTACGCATAAATATCCTCTTAACGGCTGTTACTCCTTGATCACTAAGTTCGGTGCATATCTCCTCTTCAGATGTTTCAAGGAGATCCCACTCGGCAATTACGCCACGCGATGTTGTTGTTGTTGTGGGGGTTTCATGGCGCATAAGCAACTTTGGCTATAATGCGCCTATTCATTTCTATTAAAGGAAAAGGGAAAGAATCGTACTGCCTGAAATGTCCTTAATCAGAAAAGATTAAAAATTCTAATTTGCTTCAGAAAACAGAAGAATTCAGATATATTTGCCTTGTCACCTATCAAATTCTCTAGGGTTATTGGTTGTTGAAGGATAACCAGTGATTGCAGGGTTGAAAATCTGTCTTGTTTATAATAGGGGCAGTCAATGAGAATGTGTTTAACAGTCATATTTATATAGCAATGTGGACATTGTGGTGGATCATCTCCTGTGAGTAAATGAAAATGGGTCAGGTAAGTATGACCTATTCTTACTCTTGAAAGAATTACTTCTTCTCGTCTTGATGTCCGGACACTGGAGGGCCAGATTTTCGGAACCTGTTTAATCTGAAAGAGTTTATTATTCGTTTGGGAATGCCATAGTGCTGTCCATTCTGTTAGGCATGCAGCATGAATCATTAGCGCATAGTCTGAGGCTGGGACAGGGATATTGGTGAAATCTAAGCTGGTTGGGTTTTTTGCAGCTTTATCAGCCTGTTCGTTGCCTAAAATACCAGAATGTGCTGGTATCCAGCAGAAGGCGACCAGTTGGTGACGTTCTTTAATCTTTAGTAATAAATTTCTAATTTCAATTATAACAGGGTGAAATTTATCTGAGGAACTACACAAAGCGTTGATTGAGCTGAGGGAATCAGTGTAAACTACTGATTTTAATGAGCAGTCAGGAGGGAGATTTTTTAAAGCTAGTTTAATTGCGAATAACTCAGCTGAGAAGATACTGAATTCAGGAGGAAGGGCTGCTGATACAATTGTATTCGGAAACACTGCAGCTGCTCCAACTTTTGAATTTGATTTAGAGCCATCTGTGTATATTGGTAAAAAATCAATATATTTTTGAGTGTGAACAGCATGAACTTGTCTGATATTTGATGATTGCAAGATATTCTTTCCCCACTGACAGAGGTAAGTGTCACAGGTCGGTATAGGAGGTGGAACCCATGGTGGTTGAGTACAAGTGGCGACTTGTTGTACGGAATGGATGGATACATTCCAAACCTGCAGTAGTTCAAGGAGGCGATGACCAGCTGATTTTATTATGCTAGGTTTATTTCTGTACAGATTTTCAAATGGCGGATTGAAAAGATATGGCTGAATGGGATGTGAGGCACAACTTTGTATCTTGACAGAATACTTCAGCAAAAGCAATTTCCTACGTAAAGATAGTGGCGGCTCGTGAGCATCAATGTAAAGGCTATGTGCTGGCGATGTTCTGAATGCGCCAAGTGCAATCCTCAGTGCACTGTGTTGTACTGGATCAAGCCAGCGTAATGCGCTCTTTCTGGCAGAGTCATAAATGGGAGCTCCATAATCAAGACGAGATCTGATTAATGCCCTGTATAATCGAAGAAGGGAGGTACGATCTGCACCCCACGTTTGTGCAGATAAAGCTCTGAGTATGTTTATCTTTTTTTAAGCAGGCAGTACGTACTTTTTTAATGTGCTCTAAGAAATTTAGCTTGTTGTCCATGATTTAACCTAGAAATCTAATATTACTAGTGACTGGGATGGAGATATTAGAGATGTAAAGTTCAGGATCCAGATGAAGTTTGCGTTGTCTACAAAAATGGATAGCAACTGTTTTCTGCTGCGAAAGCCTGTAGCCGTTAAGACTGGCCCATTGCTGTATTTTATTTAATGATATCTGAAGCTATCGTTCAATAGATCTCATATTTAGGGAATGACAGGAGATGGAAAGGTCATCTGCATAAAGGTAAGTTTCTACAGTATTTGGAAGTTGTTTAGTGATAGAATCTATTCTTAGAGCAAAAAGAGTGGCACTCAGTACTGATCCCTGTGGAACACCTTCTTCCTGAATGAAAGTTGCAGAGAGGGCATATTGGTATCGTACTTGAAACGATCTAGTGTGTAGAAAATGCTTTATAAATATAGGAAGGTTGCCCCGCACACCAAGCGAGTAAAGATCTCTTAGTATGCCATGCCGCCAGGTGGTATCAAAAGCCTTTTCTATATCTACGGAAACCATTACTAGATGTTCATGCTTAATAAAGGCATTACGAATGGCAAATTCAGCCTTCACCATAAGGTCCAAGCATGACCTGTTTTGACGAAAGCCATACTGACTATTGCTCATTAACTGTTCTGACTCAATGATCCAGACGAGTCGACAGTGGACAATTTTTTCTAGAATTTTGCTGAGGCAGCTTGAGAGGGATATTGGTCTATAGCTATGGGGATTGGTTGGATCTTTTCCAGGTTTTAGGAATGCCAAAACAGTAGAATGATGCCAAGAGGTTGGATAGACGTTTTCTAGAAAAATACGATTGTAAAAGAGCAGAAGGAGATGCAAGGCTTTGTCATCAAGATGTTGTAGCATGACGTAATAGATTCCATCTGGTCCGGCAGCACCATTGTGGGCTGTTCCGATCGCATGCAAGAGTTCGGAATATTGTAGAGGTTTATTATACGGCAGAAGATGAGCAGTTTGGAAGTTAATAGAGTGCTGTTCTGCAGTGTTTTTAATTCTCTGGAAAAGTGGAGTGTAAGCTGCTGACGCTGAGATTTCAGCAAATGTGTTGCCCAAAGCATTTGCGATATCTAAAGGACTAGATAGATCTTGCCCATTATAGGACAGAATTGGTGAAGGTACAGTAGGAAACTTACCAGAAAGTTGTCTAATTTTTTTCCATATTATTTTTGTGTTAGTGTTTTGTTAATGCTTGATGCAAAACGGATCCAGGATTCTTTCTTGGCTTGCCTTTGTATGAAGCGTGCTTTTGCCTTTTACTTCTTATAATTAATTAGATTGGGTGTTGTTGGATATTTCCGAAACAAATTCCAGGCTTTATTTTTTGCTTTTTTGGCTTTTGTGCATTGCTCATTCCACCAATAATTATAATGCTTACGAACCGAGGGATTTGACAGTGGTATTGTTTCTTTAGCTACATTTAGGAGATGTGACGTGATGTATTCTGTCACATCATCGATAGGCTGGAGACGGATTTTTTGCTCATCAAGAGATATTGATGACCGGAATTTTGCCCAGTTTGCTCGGGCAAATTTCCATTTTCTGCAGGGTTGAGCTGGAGGAGTCTGTGCTATTAATAGGTTGCATACGATTGGGAAGGGATCACTACCCATTATATCATTTAAAACATACCACTCTATGGTCGGGACCAGTAATGGAGAACAAATGGAGAGATCTATGGCTGAGGTATGTCCATTTGGGAGCTGAACGTGAGTGTGTGTGCCAGTATTGAGTATAGTGAGGTTTACTGCCTCTATTAGGCTCTCAATGAGTCGACCTCGTCTATCTAATTTAGGATCGTCCCATAAGGGGTGGTGCCCGTTGAAGTCCCGTAACATACAGAGAGGTGGAGGTATCTGTATAAGGAGATCTTCAAGATCTTTTAAACAGTAGGTAAGGTTTGGCTGTAAGTAGATTGATACTAAAGTTATTTCAATATGGAGCGTTATACGCACAGCAACAGCTTCTATTTCAGTGTGAAGTGGAATATGTTTAGTTGGGATCATTGAATTAATTAGTATCGCTACACCACCATGGGCAGCATTTGCTGTATTACGATCCCTTCGATAAAGGCAATAGTTCTTTATCGAAGGAGAAATTTGCAAAGTTAAGTAAGTTTCCTGAAGACAAAGGGCAACTGGAGAAAATCGATTTATTAGATCTTGGATATCGACTGTATTGCAACGAAAGCCTCTGCAGTTCCATTGTAAAATACAAGGCATTATTTGTGTTTAGTTGATGGAGCGGATTCTGACTGCTTTTTGAAAGTGACTGGTTTATGGCGTTCCAATTTGTGTTTGTCTTTTTTTTGGAAGACTGGCCGACCAGTGTCCATTTCTTCCTCTTCGGCATGGATTTCTAAAAGTGGATCTTCCTCTATAGATGTTCCATCTGTGTCCATGGTTGTGTCTCGATTATTTTTGATTCTATTTGAATTTGTGATACATGGTGTGGTAGCACTCATTGGAGGAGGAGATTCCGCTGGTATTGTAAGAGGAGTATTATTTGCTTGGTCTGAGAGTTTGGGTTGTTGTTTAGGTACATTTGGTTTTTCCACAGAGAGGACAGTTCTAGCCCAATCTGAAATTGAAATATTAGTAGGAACTGTAACATTAGTTTGAGTAGAGACTGTTTGGTATTTTTTAACTGCATTAGCATAGGAAATATTTTTATTCATAGTAGGTGCCACTAGTCTTCTCGCTTCTGGGTAACTCACTTTGTTCTCGACCTTGTATTTTACAATTTGTTTCTCCGTTTTCCATTTTTCACAAGTTCTAGAATAGGCAGGATGATCACCTTTGCAATTTGGACATGTCATTTTAGTAGTCGTACAGTCACTTTGTATGTGATCCGAGGAACCACAGTTGGGACAGACAGGAACTCCTCTGCATACAGTTTGTGAGTGACCATACTTTTGACATTTAAAACATCTTAAAGGATTGGGAATGTACGGGCGGATTCGGCAAAGTAAATAACCTGCTTTTACAGAGGAGGGTAAGTTGGGTGTATTGAAGGTGAGAATAATATTTCTTGTAGGTGTAAGTTCATTATCTTTTTTAATCATTATTCGTCTTGCTTCAATTACGTGTTGTCCCTGCAGCTCTTGGGTTATTTCTTCCTCGGTAACGTTTAATAAGTCCCAACTGGATATCACACCCTTAGATGAATTTAGGGTTGTGTGCGGTGATATTTTGACTGAAATGCCAGCAAAACTTGTAAGCTGTAACAGCTTCTCAGAATGTCTGTGGTTGGTGGTTTCTACTAGTATGTCTCCTGATTGCAGTCTCTTCACCGTCTTGGGAGATCCTGCAATACCCTCCAGATGTTTTTGTATGACAAACGGAGACAATTTATTAATGGGCTGACTAGTAAGAGAGTGGATAATTAAGAACGATGGGCAAAGTTGCTCCATCCGATCAGTCTTTTGTCTCTTTGGATTTTCGTTCTCAATATCCTGATGGTCTGTGTTTGCCATGTTTGCTCCTTTTAGCCCTTGGCAAGTGGTCTTACTTGCCAAGATTTCCGGCCCCGCCACGGGGAGGCAGGAGCAGTGCCGCTAGGAGGCCAAGCGGTTAAAGTGTTAGTTAGTTAGCGAAAATAGAAATATATGGATAAATAAAGAAAGGTGAGTTTCCTTTCTCTGTTCTAACTTGTGGCTTTTAAGTGTAGAACGATATAGAAATAAAGCTGCTAATAGAAACGTAGGAAATTAGAAAAAACTTTAATCGCTTTTGATGAGCACTCTGTTTTCGCAGAAAAATAGCTTGACCTCGAATTCGCTTGGCACCCGGGGCCGCCACGCGATGTTGTTGTTGTTGTTGTTGTTGGGGTTTAAAGTGCAATGGCTACTTAGGCCATATTGCACTTATGGAAGTGATGCATACAGTCTGTGTTTGTTGATTTATAAGCAGTTAAATACGGTTATAGAATCTTATTCGTTTTAGAAAGGAGAAGAATTCTGCAAGATTTGAATTTTCACCTATGATATGGTGAAGTGACAAAGGTTCCTTTAAATTTGACAGAGAATTGAAAGACATTAGTCGAGCATTATTATATAGAGTACAGTCCAGAAGTATGTGTTTGACTGTGAGTGGTGTATGACAATGATTACACTGGGGAGGATCATTTCCTGACAAAAGAAACAGATGGGTTAAATGAGTATGTCCAATTCTGGCTCTGGCTAGAATTACTTCTTCTTGTCTGTTTGTTATAGAGCTAGAAGCCCATAATTTTGGTAAGGGTTTTAGTTGGAATAGTTTATTTTGGAATTGTGTTTGCCACTGTAGTGTCCATTGATCTTTACATATTCTTTGTATATTCATTTTATAATCTGTGACAGGTACTAGCGAATTCGTTGGGGCTGGGCTGGATGGATGTTTGGCAGCATCATCTGCAATTTCATTCCCTGGTATTCCGGTATGGCCTAGAATCCAGCAGAAGATAACCTTTTGCTGATGCTCTCTAAGTCGTATCAACTGTGTTTTGATGAGCTTTAATATCGGATGAGTAGGTGGGGAATTGTTTTGCAATGCTAATACGGAACCTTGCGAGTCTGTGTAAATTATGCTCTTTTGAATTGACATATGGAAGACATTTTCTAATGCAAGCTTTATGGCAAATAATTCAGTTGTGTAGCTACTACACTCTGTCGGAAGAGATTGAGAAACTATTTTATCAGGGAGTACCACTGCTGCACCCGATCCACTCTCGGATTTCGACCCATCTGTATATATTTTAGCGAAGTCAGGATAATGTTGAGCATGCTCAGTGTGCAGCTGTTGGATGGTAAAGTCTGATAGAGAGTGTTTACCCCACTGGTGGAAGTACTTGTCACAACATGGCGTGATGTCAGACCATGGAGGTTGTTGTTGTTATTGTTGTTATTGTTATTTTTGGCGCAAGGGCTGCTTAGACCATATTGCGCCTATCAGTGATATGAAAGTTATCAATGGTGACTGTTATGGAAACAGTCAGAGACGATCATATAGTTTTATTCGTTTAAGAAAACAGAATAACTCCAAGGGATTAGCATCGTTGCCTATGATGTGAGAGAGTTTTAGAGGTTCTTTTAGATTTGGAAGGAAGCTGAATGAACATTGCCGAGCATGTTTGTACAGAGTGCATTCAACAAGAATGTGCTTCATTGTTAGCTGACAGTTGCATTGAGAACACTGTGGAGGATCATTTCCTGTAAGGAGAAATAGGTGAGTAAACTGGCTGTGGCCGATTCGTGCTCTGGTTAAGATGACTTCTTCCTTTCTGTTAGTACGAAAACTAGAGGTCCATAACTGTGGTTCTGATTTTATTTCCAATAGCTTATTACCCGTTTGAGCTTGCCATAGAAGTGTCCATTGTTCCTTACATGTCCTTCGTATCATAGGTTTGTAATCAACATATGGAACACAAAAGCCTGAAGATAATGGGTTAGATGGATGTTTTGCAGCATGGTCTGCGCATTCGTTTCCTGGGATCCCAGTGTGACCTGGGCTCCAGCAGAAGATGACTACTTGCTGGCGTTCCTGAATAAGAATCATCTTACTTCTTATGG
This sequence comes from Mastigoproctus giganteus, assembly GCF_048544385.1. Lineage (NCBI taxonomy): Eukaryota > Metazoa > Arthropoda > Arachnida > Uropygi > Thelyphonidae > Mastigoproctus > Mastigoproctus giganteus. The sequence continues at coordinate 103,692,123 of NC_143580.1, forward strand.
TTTGTATTAAAGGATTGGTTGGTGAGGAGATGCTTTGTAGGGCTACTAGTGTACTCTGCGAGTCGGTATATATTATACTTTTTTTAATGGAGCAATGAATAATATTTTCTAGGGCAAGTTTAATGGCGAATAACTCAGCTGTATAACTGCTGCATTCAGTAGGCAGAGATACAGAGATGGTGTTAAAAGGGAAAACTGCTGCAGCACCTACTCCACTATCAGACTTTGATCCATCTGTGTATATTTTCATGAAATGCGGATAATTTTGTGTTTGATTTGATTTGATTTCGGTTTTAATGGCGCAAAAACAACTACGGTTATATTGCGCCAGGAAACGATTAAAATATCAACAAAGAAATTCTGGTAACCTTTAAAAAGGTTACCTCGTCAAATTGTTATTTATATATGTGTGTATATGTTAATAGCTTGTATAAACTTAAAAACTGCCGACACGTGGTCGTTGTCTGATAAAATCTGACTGAGTGTATAAGGCTCAGTCGGATGAGTAAAAGCGGTAAAATATATATTGCGAACATGGGTAAAATTAACGCAATCTATTAAAATATGCTTTATTGATAAAATGGTGTCGCAAGACTCGCACATAGGAGGGTCATCCGCCCTCAGCAGAAACGAATGTGTCAGATGACTGTGTCCTATGCGGAGTCGGGCAAGAACAACTTCCTCGCTCCGATTCCTGCGCAGACTAGACTGCCATGTTTCTATTACAGGCTTTATTTGATATAATTTATTTGTTCTCTGTCTGTGCCATAGTTCTTGCCATTGGGAATATATCTTTTTGCGTATTATTTGCCTGTAGTCTGTATAGGGGACTAACAGGCAACGATTATGAGTGGGTGTTGCTGATTTGGCTGCAGCGTCAGCCAAATCATTTCCCTTTATCCCAATGTGGCTAGGAATCCAGCAGAAGCGGATATCAAACTTGCATTCATAAAGAGAATGTCTCTTCTGCTGAATCCGACAAAGAACTGGATGAGAATTGTGTCTCAGAGATAATAAAGCCTGTAATACACTCAAAGAATCGGAATATATTATTGACCTTTGGAATTGACAAGTTCGAATGTGATCCAAGGCTAGCTCTATAGCATACAGCTCTGCTGTGTATATGCTGGATTCGGGAGGAATCTGCTGAGATATTATAGTGTCCCGAAAGACAGCAGCAGATCCTACGCACGATTCAGACTTCGAGCCGTCTGTGTAAACGGGCAGGAAGTCTGAGTGCTCAGCTTGGTGTGCAGAGTAGAGCTGCTGGTAGACAGATGATGAGGTCTCAGACTTTACCCATTTCTTAAGGGAAAAGTCGCACGGTGGGGGATGAGCATGCCAGGGTGGAAGAGTTTCTTTTGGTGTTTGTGCCACCTTGTCTACCATGATGTTAAACTCTCTGATTAGCTCTTGGACACGAATACCAAAAGGTCGGTTGGCAGTCTGACGAGTATTGTACAAGTTTTCCCAACGTGGCTCAAAAACGGATGCCCACGTAGGATGGTCTGGCAGGGATTTCAACTTTAAAGCATAGTTTAAAGACAACTGCTTACGTCGAAGGGATAACGATGGTTCGCTTGCTTCGACGTATAAGCTCTGGACAGGAGATGTTCGAAAAGCTCCAGTAGCGATACGGATAGCCTGATGGTGGACAGGGTCCAGCCATCGGAGGACACTATCTCTAGCTGAGGAGTATACCTGGGACCCGTAGTCTAATTTGGGTCGTACAAGTGCACGGTAAAGCCGCAGTAGGGTGCATCGATCTGCTCCCCAACGCGTTGAGGAGAGAGAGCGGAGAATATTGAGTCCCCTCGTGCATTTTGTACGAAGCTGACGAATATGTTCGAGAAAGGTCAGCTTTTTATCAAACACAAGTCCCAAGAATTTTGTGTCTGACACTACTGGAATAACATTTTGTCCGAGCCTTAATTCAGGTTCAGGATGAAGATTACGCTTGCGACAAAAGTGTACGCAAACGGTCTTCTCCGGCGAGAACCTGAAGCCATTAGCAAGTGCCCAGGAATTAAGACGATCAATGGCTTTCTGCAGTTGTCTTTCAATAACCCTCATGTTGCATGACTGACAAAATATGCTAAAGTCATCAACATAGAGGGCACAGTTTAGTTGGAGGAAGTTGTTCTGTGATGGAATTGACTTTGATGGCAAAAGGCGTGACACTTAATACTGATCCTTGTGGTACTCCCTCCTCTTGGCTGAAGGGACGAGAGAGTGAGGATCCCACACGAACTTGGAAAGATCGAATGGCCAAAAAGTTTTTAATAAAAATGGGGAGTTGCCCCCTAAGGCCTAGGCTATGCAGATCTTTTAATATGCCAAAACTCCAAGTTGTGTCATACGCTTTTTCCATGTCAAAGAACACCGACACCAAGTGTTCGCGTTTTAGGAAAGCATCCCGGATGGATGCTTCCAATCTAATAAGATGGTCCAAGGTGGACCGGTTCCTTCGGAAGCCGCACTGGATGTTGGAGAGAAGGTCATTTGTTTCAAGATACCATATTAAACGAGAATTAACCATGCTCTCCAGGATTTTGCACAGACAGCTGGTCAGAGCAATAGGACGATAATTGGTGGTGACTTTTGGATCCTTTCCTGGCTTAGGAAAGGCAAGAACGATTGCCTTTCGCCAGGAATCCGGAAACCGCCCCTCAGTAAAGATTCTGTTATACAGAAGGAGCAGACAATCCATAGATTTTGGTGAAAGATGTTTAACCATTTCATAATGGATGCCATCTGGTCCAACAGCACTTGCTTTGGAAAGAGTGAGGGCTCTTTTTAGTTCCTCTATAGTGAATGCCCCGTTGTAGGGATAGAGGCCCTTGGTCTTAAAATTAAGTGCTTGCTTTTCCTGTTTATGTTTAAGGACCAGGAACTCTGGGGAATACGAAGATGTTGCAGAGATGTTAGAGAATGTTTCCCCAAGAGCATTGGCTATTGCAGTTGGATCTGCAATAGCGCATCCATTATAATCTAGGATTGAAGAAGGGTGGGATGTATATTTTCCCTTCATTTTCCGGATTTTATCCCAGACTACCTTAGAATTGGTAGTCTGGTTAATAGATGATGTAAAACGGATCCATGATTCCTTTTGACTCTGACGGCGAATGTAGCGTGCTTTGGCTCGTGCACGCTTGAAGGCTATTAGATTAACAGTGGTAGGATATCGACGGAATATCCCCCACGCTTTGTTTTGAGCCTTTTTTGCTGCTGTGCATTGTGAATTCCACCAAGGTTTGGGAAATGGTGGAAACCGGGCTGATGTTTTTGGGACAGCATTAGCAGCTGCTTGGACGATGATTTCTGTGATGTACTTTACTGCATCATTGATCGGCTCTTGACTGACTCTGCTAAGATCGAAATTTGCCTGATGTTGGAAGGCAGTCCAGTCAGCCTGATCAATCTTCCACCGTGGTAACCTAAAAGGAAAACATGGTCTCCCACTGTGTAACAAGGTTATCACAGGGAAGTAATCGCTTCCGTATGGATTCTCCTCCACTTCCCAAGTGAGTGAAGGGAGTAGAGAAGGGGAGCAGATAGATAGATCAATGGCAGAAAAGGTACGGGTAGGCGTGTGGAAGAAGGTGTTTGTTCCAGTATTTAGAAGGGAAAGGTCATTGTCATTGAGCACACGCTCAATGACTCGTCCCCTTCCGTTGATGTTAGCACTACCCCACAGGGTGTTATGTCCATTAAAATCCCCAAGAAGTAAGAAAGGGGGAGGCAACTGCGTTACAAGATCATCAAGGTCTTCCTGGGAGATGTTAGTCCCAGGTGGCAAATAAATAGAGCAGACCGTTAGGAGAAATCCCACTGTAAGGCGAATTGCAACAGCCTCTATGCTGGTTGTAATTAGCAAGGGCTGAACTGGGGTCTGATTACTCACAAGGATAGCCACTCCTCCATGAGCAGGACCATCCGCAATTCTATCCTTACGAAAGATTGTGATGTTATGCATGGTGGGGTCATCGTTTGCTTTTAGATACGTCTCCTGCAAGCAAAAGCAAACTGGCTCGTGCTTTTGCAGGAGGGCCTTGATGTCATCAGTATTTCGCCGGAATCCACGACAATTCCATTGTAGGAATTTAGCCATTATTTTGGCTTGGTGGGTCCATCAGGCGGCTTCCGAACTGCTGAGGGCTTAATTTTATCAGTCTTGGCTTTATCTTTTTTGGGGAAGAATGGACGCTGTCCCGTGTCCATTTCTTCCTCCGCGAAGAGTTCCAAGACTGATTCATCCGGTACCTCCTTGTGCTCGACATCCATTGTTTCTGTTTTATCTGTTAGCTCTTTACCACTTGGTTTTGGTAGTGGTGGAGCACTCGGAGGTACGGATATAGGAGTGGCAGCTGACTGCGTTTTTTTGGTGGGCTTTTGTGAACTCAATAAATAGCGTGCAATCGGAGTGAATGACTCTTTTGGTGGTACAGTCATCTCTGTTTGTGTACCGATAGTGCACTTCGCAGAAACCTTCTGGGCATATGAAGGTTTCCCGCTATTTATTGGTTGCATGCGTCTTCTGGCCTCTGGGTAGGAGATATTCAGCTCTGTTTTTAGTTTTTGGATCTCTTTTTCATCCTTCCACCGCTGGCATGCTCTGGAGTAAGCAGGGTGCTCTCCTTGGCAATTTATACAGATCGGTTTAGAAGCTGAACATTCCTTGCTCTCGTGATCTTTTGAACCACATCGAGCACAGGCAGGGTTACCACGACAAGCCGTTTGTGAATGGCCGTATTTTTGGCATTTAAAGCACCTCAGTGGGTTTGGGATGTAAAGCCGCACTGGGCAGTTTAAATAGCCTGCCTTGATGGAACTTGGAGGCCGTGGGGTGTTAAATGTTATGATGAGAACTCGGGTAGGGACGAGATTCCCATCCTTCCGCATTGATATTCTCTTGACAGCCGTCACTCCTTGGTCTTTTAGTTCAGAGCAGATCTCTTCCTCAGAGACATGAAGAAGATCCCACTCTGAAATGACTCCTCCTGAAGAGTTCAAAGTTTTGTGGGGTGTTACACTGATCGGTATTCCCCCTATGGATGTCGCATTCAGGATTCTTTCTGCTTGCTTTGCACTGGAAGCTTCGATTAAAAGATCGCCAGAACGCAGCCGTTTTACAGATTTTGGTGATCCTGCCAGCCCTTCTAATCCTTTCTGGATAAAGAAGGGTGACATCTTCCCAATTGACTGCTCTCCGGTAGAATGGAGTATGAGGAAAAGCGGTGTAATAGATGGTCGTTTATCCTCAGTTCTGGCTCTTTTGGCAGAATTGGTGTCATTCTCATCTGATCGGTTAGGTAGGGGCCTTGTTGGGGCCCCAGAAGAAGGATTTAAATTACTCATGAGAGTAAAGAAAAAATGTCTGATGCCTAAGTACCTCACCCACCACGGAGCCCTACGAGGGGGCGCCCACTCGTGAACTAGCAGGTACTGCGTACACGAATGGGACGCCGAGTTCGCTTAGAACACCATACCCACGTTACCAATAAATCTTTATCCCGTCCCAGGACCATAGGGAGGGAGACTTATTGGAACGCAGTTGACCCTAGCAGTATAAAACCACCCGCCGATTGATCCCAGTCGAGCCGGTCCGGGACCACCCGTCTCGTCGAAGCAGGGGCCAAAGTGGTGTATTGAAGCTGGGCCCCTCAACCACCAGGATCCCCCTTTCCGCTTCCACGGGTCGCGGCGCACGGCTGCACACGCCGGATTCCAACGATGTAACCCTGGAACCAAGGTATGGGCGTTAGATCCCAGCGATGCTAGTCTGGAAAACCAGCAGCGTCACTGGGAGGTCCCCTCACCACGTACAGGTGCCCACGTCTAGGGGAATTTTGTGTGTGAGAAGTATGAAGTTGTCGCACGTTAATATTTGCAAGGGAATCTTTTCCCCAGTTCAGGAAGTAATTGTCACAGGATGGATTAACCCAGGACCATGGGGGAACTGAAGTGTTTGGATCTTGGAGGACTTTTTCAAGGTGCACATTCCAGCTTTCAGATAGAGCCTGCAATCTGATGCCAGTAGGTTGGACTGCTCTGGGTTTATTTCTGTAGAACATTTTAAACTGTGGATCACTAAGTATAGGCCAAATTGGATGGGTAGGCATGCTTTGAATTTTAGCGGCATAATTCAAAAGTAACACCTTCCTTCTGAGGCAGAGTGGAATTTCATGGGCTTCGGCGTAGAGACTTTGTACTGGCGATGTTCTATAAGCACCTGTAGCAATCCTAAGGGCAGAATGTTGAACAGGAGCAAGCCGTACTAGCACACTCTCCCTAGCAGAGTCATACACCGGGGCTCCATAATCAAGACGAGATCTAATTAGAGTTCTATACAGGTGAAGTAAGGTGTGACGGTCAGCACCCCACTGACCATGGAGGGTCAGGATCTATAGGATCTTGCAAGATTTTATCGAAGTATATATCCCAATCTTCTGTTAGATGTTTTAGCCTAATACCAGCAGGCCGAACTGTCTGTGGTTTGTTTCTATACAGGGTCATATACAGCGGATCATGAAGTATTGACCAATTAGGATGGGTTACCTGGCTTTGGATCTTGATTGCATAGTTTAACAGCAACATCTTTCTCCTGATATTTAGAGGAGGTTCATGGGCTTCGATATATAAACTTTGCACTGGAGATGTTCTGAATGCACCTAATGCTGATCTAAGAGCTGAATGTTGGATAGGGTTGAGCCGAGATAAAACACTCTCCCTAGCAGAATCAAAAACAGGCGCCCCGTAGCCCAGGCGTGATCTAATTATGGCTCTGTATAGGTGAAGCAGGGTGTTACGATCTGCTCCCCATGCTGTAGCTGATAAAACTCTGAGTATGTTCAGTTTCTTTTGACAGTTTGTCCGGAGATATTCAACGTGTTTTTGGAAGTTTAACTTGTTGTCGAAAAATAATCGTAGTAGACGAATACAATTAGCTATGGGAAGAGGTTGGTTATTCAAGTGGAGCTCGGGCTCAGGATGCATATTTCGTCTGTTACAGAAGTGTATGGCAGCAGATTTCTGGCTGGACAGTCTATAACCATTTTCTGTCATCCATGTCACGATGCGATTAATTGATATTTGTAGCTGGCGTTCAATGTAATGCATGTTTTGAGAATGACAGGATATTGAGAGATCATCTGCAAAGAGGTAGGAATCTACAGTTTTCGGAATGAGTTCAATTATGTGGTTCGATCTCATTGTAAATAAAGTGGCACTGAGAACCGACCCTTGCGGAATTCCTTCTTCTTGGGTAAAGATCTTAGAGAGGGTTCCCCGGTAACGGACTTGAAAGGATCTCTGATGAAGAAAATTTTTGATAAAGTATGATAAATTACCTCTCAGGCCAAGAGAATGCAGATCTTTTAAGAGGCCGAATCGCCAAATAGTGTCGAAGGCTTTCTCAACATCAAGACAGACCATTACGAGATGTTCCTTCTTGACGAAACCATTTCTAATGTTTGTCTCGGTTTTGATCATGAGATCTAATGAAGATCGATTTTTCCGGAATCCAAATTGGTTGTTGTTAATCAAGTTTTGGGACTCCAGGAACCAAGTGAGACGGCGATGTATCATTTTCTCTAGGGTTTTGCTTAGACAGCTGGTAAGGGATATTGGTCTGTAATTTTGCGGAACAGAATGATCTTTACCGGGCTTTGCAATTGCTAGTACATAAGAATGACTCCAGGAACTTGGGAAGGTATGTTCGGAAAAAATGCGATTGAAAAATATGAGCAGTAATGAGAGTGATCTCTGATCCAAATTTTGCAACATTACATAGTATATCCCATCTGGGCCAGCAGCACTGTTTCTTGAGTTGTTAAGGGATTGTTGCAGCTCAAGCATGGTAAATGGTTTGTTATAAGGTAAAGCGGAATTGTCAGTGAAATTTAGTCTGGATTTCTCTGCAATTGTTTTAAGTTTTTGAAATGTTTGATCATAGGCGATAGAAGAGGACAGCTGAGAAAATGTGGTTCCCAGTGCATTTGATATTTCTGTAGGGGTAGAAAGCTCCTGTCCATTCCAGTTCAGTAGTGGGGTGGATAAAGGAGGAAATTTACTGTTTAAACATTTTATTTTTCTCCAGATTAATCTAATATCAGTATTTTTATTCACTGACGAGGCGAATTTAATCCAGTTTTCTTTTTTCGCTTTACGTCTGATGTAACGAGCTTTTGCTCTAAGACGTTTATAACTAATAAGATTGAGGGTGGTTGGGTGTTTGCGGAAAAGGTTCCAGGCTTTGTTTTTCTCTTTTTTCGCATGGTTGCAGTCCTCATTCCACCAATAATTTGTTTTTCGTCTATTTCTTGCTTGATATTGAGGAATGGTAGCGGATGCGGCTGACAGAATTTCATTTGTGATGTGCTCAGTAACACTGTCAATGGAACAGGACTGAATAATGTAGTTGTCAAATGATATTTGCGTTCTGTATTTTGTCCAATCAGCTCTTGAAAATTTCCATTTCATTGGATTTTCTGTTGGGAAGGAACAGGATGTTTGAATTTTGCAGATTATGGGATAGTGATCACTGCTATAAGGATCGCTTAGAGTTACCCACTCTATACTTGGAAAGAGGATTGGGGAACAAATGGTAAGGTCTATTGTAGAGGTTGTACCTGTAGGGAGATGGATATATGTGGGAGTGCCAGTATTTAGTAAAGTTAAATTTTGCCTGTCTATCAACATTTCAATAAGCTTCCCTCGTTTGTCTGATATAGGTGAACCCCATATTGGATGGTGGGCATTAAAGTCTCCTAGGATACAAAAGGGAGATGGTAACTGCAAGACAAGATCTTCGATTTCTTGAATGGTATATTGATGATTTGGTGGAAAATAGATTGAAACCAGTGTCAGTGTAATACCATTTACAACGCGAGTGGCAACAGCTTCTAAGGAGGTTTGTAAATGGATGCGTCTGGAGGGGATACTTGAATCCACGAGTATTGCTACTCCTCCGTGAGCACTGTTAGTGTCAGCTCTGTCTTGTCTAAACAAGGTATAATTTTTGATTTTGATTGAGATCTGAGGTGTCAAATTCGTTTCCTGCAAGCACATTGCAAGAGGTCGGTATAGGTGAATTAATTCATGGATATCATCGATGTTGCTGCGAAGGCCTCTACAGTTCCATTGGATGATCTGTTCCATTATTTGGATTTGAAAGAGGGAGATGAATCTGACTGCTTTTTATAAGTGGGTTGTTTGTGACGATCCAGCTTAGGTTTTTCTTTTCTGGGGAAATTGGGGCGTGTTGAATTATTGCTATCTTCCATTTCATCATCTGCATGTAATTCAAGGAGGTCTTGGGTAGTCGTATCGTCGGTATCCATCCTTGTTGAGGGTGGTTGATTAACCTCGACAGGATCTGATTTTTGAGGTTTTTCTGTTACTTTACCTTGGGTTATGATTTGGGTTGGAACTGTGATAGGTGTATTCATACTTTGGTCTACTGTGTTTGGCTTTGATGTAGGCTGGGTCGATAGAACTGATCGAGCCCAGTCTGCAATCGATTTATCTGGAGAGAGTGACACTTCCGTCTGACATGCTACTGATTGGTGAGAGTGGATAATCGAGGCATAAGAGCTATTTGGCATGGTTAGTTTAATTTGTTTCCTAGCTTCTTGATAGGAGACTTTATTTTCAGTCTTATATTTTTGAATTTTTTTGCCTATCTTCCAGAGGTCACATTCTTTAGAGTATGCTGGATGGCTTCCCCTGCAATTAGGACACTGTGGAGTTTGTGCTTTGCATTCTAACTGGGTATGAGTTGTGGAGCCACAGTTTGGACATGTTGAAACGCCACGGCATGCTCTCTGGGAGTGACCAAATTTCTGGCACTTGTAGCATCTTAGGGGATTTGGGATAAAGGGTCGAACACGGCAATTTAAGTAACCTGCTTTGACTGATGCTGGTAGATTCGGTGTATTGAAAGTTAGAATTATGTTACGTGTTGGGACTAAGGTACCATCTTTTCGTATCATGATTCTTTTTGCTTGAGTTACATTTTGTGACTTTAGTTCTTGTACTATTTCTTCTTCAGACACGTTCAGTAGATCCCACTCAGTAATCACTCCTCTGGATGAATTCAGGGTGTTATGCGGAGTGACTTGTATTGGAATTCCGCTTAGAGTGGTGAGTTTCAGTAGTTGTTCAGAGTGTCTTGGGAGAGAAGTCTCTATTAACAAGTCCCCGGATTGGAGACGTTTCACCATTTTTGGAGATGATGCTGCATGTTCAAGGCATCGTTGGATGATGAAAGGGGAGAGCTTGCTAACAGGCTGTGCCGACAGAGAATGGATAATCAGGAAAGCTGGTGATTCCTGTCTGCCTGCATCTTTTTTCATTCTCTTAGAGGTAGAAAAGTCATGGTCGGGTTCACGATTGTCATATTGAGCACTCTTGGGCTCTAGACGTGGAAATTCATTCGTTTCCATTACTGCTCCTTTTAGCCCCGAGGGTTGATTTATTCCCCAGGTTACCGGCCCCGCCACGTGGAGGCAGGAGCGGTGCCACCAGTGACCAAGCGATAAAAGGTTAGTGGTTAGTGTGTTAGAAAAGTAGTTATATATACAAAAGAAAGGTGTCTTTCCTTTCTTGTAGGAGGCTTCCTTCTTTATTTACAAAGAGCCAGAAAATAAATAACTTTGAAAGTAAAGCCTTTGGAAATCTCTTTATCAACTTCTCTTTAGAAAAACGCTTTCAAATTCGCTTTGTAAATCGCTAGATCACTCGCTTGGCACTCGGGGCCGCCACGCGATGTATTCAATGTCCTGTGTGGTGATGTCTTAATTGGAATGCCCCCAAGAGATGTTGCTTGGAGAAGCATTTCTGAATGTCGCACTGAGGAAGTTTCTACTAAAAGGTCACCCGATCTAAGTCGTTTTACCGACTTCGGGGACCCTACCAGCCCTTCTAGACCCTTCTGAATAAAGAAGGGCGACATTTTACCTATTTCCTTTTCACCGGTAGAATGTATGATAAGGAATCGGGGTACAGGAGGTGGTGCAGCTTCTGTTCGGTGTTTCTTTTTTGATGATACATTATCTTCATCAGTTTCAGGTAGGGACCTCGTGGAGGCCCCAGAGGGGTTTGAAAGATTTAAATTACTCATAAGAGTAAAGAGAAAGTGTCTGATGCCTAAGTACCTCACCCACCACCGAGCCCAACGAGGGGACGCCCACTCGTGAACTAGCAGGTACTGCGTACACGAATGGGACGCCGAGTTCGCTTAGAGCACCATACCCACGTTAGCAATAAGCCTTTATCCCGTCCCAGGACCAAAGGGAGGGAGACTTATTGGAACGCAGTTGACCCTAGCAGTAAAATACCACCCGCCGATTGATCCCAGTCGGGCCGATCCGGGACCTCCCGTCTTGTCGAAGCAGGGGCCAAAGTGGTGTATTAAGGCTGGGCCCCTCAACCACCAGGATCCCCCTTTCCGCTTCCACGGGTCGCGGCGCACGGCTGCACACGCCGGATTCCAACGATGTATCCCTGGAACCAAGGTATGGGCGTTGGATCCCAGTGATGCTAATCTGGAAAACCAGCAGCATCACTGGGAGGTCCCCTCACCACGTACAGGTGCCCATGTCGAGGGGGTAGCTTCAAGAAAAACGCTCTAGAAATCACTGAGAATCGCTTGATCACTATAACGCTTGGCACCCGGGGCCGTGTGACCAAGCGTAAAGTAGTAAGTGTTAGTAAACGAAATATGAGAAATAAAGAAAGGTAGCTTTTCTTTCTTGCTCTGTACAAGTACTTTTGTAACAGTAGCTGATATTAAATAAATAAATTTCTTAAGGGCAGGAACTTAATAGAATTCTGAATCGCTTTTGGATAATTACACTTTAAGCACAGAGAAAACGCTCGATCACAATCGCTTGGCACCCGGGGCCACCCGTCTTGTCGAAGCAGGGACCAAAGTGGTGTATTAAGTCTGGGCCCCTCAACCACCAGGATCCCCCTTTCCGCATTCCACGGGTCGCGGCGCACGGCTGCACACGCCGGATTCCAACGATGTAACCCTGGAACCAAGTTATGGGCGTTAGATCCCAGTGATGCTAATCTGGAAGCCCAGCAGCATCACTGGGAGGTCCCCTCACCACGTACAGGTGTCCACGTCGAGGGGATTTTTTAAACGATAAGAACAAAAAGGAACTGTAAATCGCTTTCTGGAAATCGCACTGGAAGTACTGAGAAATCGCTTGGTCACAATCGCTTGGCACCGGGCCGATCAATTCAAAACATTGATCAATTGAGCAGACTGAAAAATGGAAATTGCAGCGATATTCTAATTTATTTTAGCCATATATCTTCTGACAGTTACAAAACTTAATTTATTCAGACATATTTTCTTTTTTGAAAAACATTTTCATTTTGTGCGCTAGAAATAGGGAATTTCTGTTGCTCTCTATTATCTGTTTAACTAGCATGGCTCTTGCTTTACAGTTCCACAAAACAGTGTCGTGTCTAGACCATTTCATTATGGAAGCGAAGGGTACTTTGCCCTGTCCAATTGCAAGGTGGGTGAGGGAAAATATGAAGCACGGTAGGAAAATAATTAAAATTAATGAAGTCAGAAATCAGGCAACTAAAATAATTTAGTAGGACTTTTTTGTACTTTGTTTTTTTAACCCTTACTGTGTTTACTAATAGCTTTCTTGTGTTCTTTGTCTCCAAATATGTATTGCAGATTTATTTTTATAGTGTGTGATACATAATAAAACTTAATTTATGTATTAACTTTAATGATTTACCCTATCATGCCTGACTTTTTGCCCCCGCCCTGTATAATTTATTATAGTAATAAATATATCACGGAATATCCAATGAAATTATAACAACTGCCATACTCCTTTTCCCATCAGATGCAATGTTGCGATATACATAGATGAAAATTCTTGGTATTGAACCGCTATATTTCGTACCTTGTCGTTACGTTTGGCCTGCTAGTGGAGTTCTGGTGCTCTATTTTTGAAGTCCTCGCACACTTATATTGGAAGGCGATGGCGATATCGATCTTCAGCACCTTCCGATTCCTTACATCTGTCAGACGAGAACAGTACTGTATAAACCAATATGCGGCCTTCGTTATGCATCTGCATCCGCTGAATGATGTTGTTAATGTTATACAAATTCAGAATAACGGATGGTGAATAATCAACAGCATAATAGTGTTCAGGAAATATCCCAAAAGGTTGAGTTAATAATTACTGTTGAAATTAATTCTGTTGCAATAACACTACACAAAATTCATTGAGATTGTTACTTCAGATTGTTAATACTCTGTTATTATTATTCGATAAGTTAATAATCCTTAACTTTCTCCACAGTGTATATCAGATTTAGAACTTAATACATAAATCCAATTGCTTACTTCTTACGGTTCAAAACGGACAAAAAGAGATGACAGTGTGACACAGAAAGAAAATTTTTCTTCCGTATCAGTAACCACTTCGTAGTTTGGGATTTTTTTCTTCAGTATATGAAAGAAGAGAATGCTGAATGCAGGAGCAGAAAATTGCACGTTTATTATTCAACCGAGTGTGAAGTGACAAGCAAGGATCAGAGAAAGTGAGCGCCTTTGGAAAGATTCAAAATAAATACCTTCTGTGGTCGTGGAGCACTGTGCCGCTCATAATCCCGGAAGATGACATGTAGTCTTGTTCCGTTTCAGTCCACTGCTGTGACTAGTCGACCAAACGTGCTGTCACGGATCACCGTTTGAGGAGATTACTACTCTTGGAAAATAGATCCTTGGCAACGAATGTCGAACGAAAGCTAATTTCATCGCTGCAGAAGAACAAAAGAAGGCAGCGATGTGATGGAAAGAGTAATGTACATGAAAGGAAAAATCACCGAACTGAGCATCCTATTGTCACTAGCCTGTCAGTTCACACGCGACAGACTTTGAATAAGTCTTCATTGTTAATAATTCTGACCGACCTTATCTAACTAAGCCATACTTCCATTCGACCGTTCTCAGAATCAAATGACTGGTCCTATATACTCAAGTGAAACTTCGTTGATGTAACTTTTCGAGGAGACGTAAGGATAATTTAATTCTGAATTACGATGGTCAGTAATTGTCTGAGACATATCTTAATCAGGCTGTACAACTCTCGGTAAGATACTGAAAGAACAGTCGATTAAGAATAAGGAATGATTCTGTTTCTAACCGACAGAGAAGGCTGTAATCGACTGTTAACTGCTTTCTCTGAAATTGAATTCAAGAAAGTGGCATTTTCAATTCAAAATGACTGATTATATTTTGTCTCTATGATCTTTGCGCTCGAAATGTGAATAACTTCGAAAGGTGCTGTTTGGTGGTATTACAAATGCTCTAGTCTATACTCAACATTAAAAAAAAAACTGAAGAACACAGTTATATATATATATATATATCTTTGGTACAGGAATATAAATATGCCCCTTAATTAAATACTGGACTTTGGTTGGGTGTGTGTGTGTGTGTGTGTGTGTGTGTTTAAAGGCACATAAGCTGCTGTGGCTATAATGCGCCTATTGACAGCAAAATGCTAAAAATAAAATTTAGGCATAACAATTTGGTTGTACTTTACAGAGATATTTTAGAATTTATCATATAGATCAATTTTCAGATAAGAGAAAAACTCGTTGATGTTTGCATCATCTCCAATAATATGTTATAATATCATTAGTTCTCGTAGATTTCTCAGGGAACACAGGACGGATGTTCTGTCCTGTTAATAGTGAGGGAAGTCAATCAGAATATGTTTGATTGTTATATTTTCTGAACAGTATGGACATTGAGGAGGATCTTCGCTTCGGAGCTGATGGAGGTGGGTCAGATATGTGTGTCCGATTCGTGCCCGTGCAAGAACCACTTCTTCTCTTCGCATTGTTTTGGTACTAGAGTGCCAACGCTTTGGATCATGTTTCAACTGGTAGAGTTTATTATTGGTTTGGGTGTGCCATAGCTCTTTCCACTGTGCGAAACATGCTGTTTGTATTATGTGACTGTAGTCGTTGTTGTTATGAAATTTAACGACACATAGGCTACTAGGGCCATATTGTGTCTTTCTAATGGTTAATAGGAAGTCTAACTATATTGTAATATCTGTTATATTTTATGGTATATTCCTATGTTATTTAAGAAGGCTAACAGTTCTGTTTTTTAGGGTCATCTCCAATAATCTGTAGTAAGGTTAGTGGATATTTTGCATTAGCACAAGATTTAAGGCGCCTCCGTAGCCAGGTGGGAAGGAGCAGCAGTGCGTTGCACACGCTTCTTGATTAGACCGAGGTTCGAGCCCGTCACCACCAAATACGGAGGATGCGGAAAGGTCACGGAATAACCACCGCATATTCCCGGAGCAATATGGCCTTAGTTGCTAATGCACCTAAAAACCAAATAACAACAACAAGATTTAAAACCGTTTGAGAGGATATTGAGAAGGTGAGGACAGTCCACTAATAAATGACTTGATTTGATTTTTGATTTTGGGTTTATTGGCGCAAAAACAACTAAGGTTATACTGCGCCAGGAAACGATTAAAATAACAATAAAGATAAATTCTGGTAACCTTCAAAAAGGTTACCTCGTCAAATTTTTATTTGTACATATATATAAATATATATATATATATAAGGCAGTATAAGTTTAAAAATAAATGATCCAATTTATATATGTGTGTATATATTAATAGCTTGTAAAAACTTAAAAACTTCTGACACGTGGTCGTTGTCTGATAAAATCTGACTGAGTGTTGATTGATTGATTGATTTGGGTTTTATTGGCGCACTAGCAACTAAGGCTATAATGCGCCAAGACCAGGTAATATCTAAAAATTTAACATCTCGGTGACCTAATTAATTAGGCCACCATGTCCAGATCTAAAAACATAAATAAACAACAATAACATATAAATTTTAAATACGATTAAAAACCTTTATTGCTTTTAAAAAGCTAAAAACAGCTGACACATTGTCATTGTCGGATAAAATCTGACTGAGTGTATAAGGCTCAGTCAGATGATTAAGAGCGGTAAAACGGGTACTGCTAAAATCTGGACAGTCAATTAAAAGGTGTCTGATCGTTAGAATTGTGCCACACGACTCACACATAGGAGGGTCATGAGCCCTCAGCAAAAACGAATGAGTTAAACGACTGTGTCAAATGCGGGTCCGGGCAAGAACAACTTCCTCCTTACGATTGCTGCGCAGACTAGACTGCCACGGTTCAATAACAGGCTTTATACAATATAGTTTATTTCCAGTCTGTCTATTCCACGAGTCCTGCCATTGGGAATGTATCTTTTGATGTATTATTTGCCTGTAGTCTGTATAGGGGACTGACAGGCTGTGGTTGTTATTGGGAATTGCTGATGTGGCTGCGGCGTCAGCCAAATCATTTCCCCTAATCCCAATGTGGCTGCGAATCCAGCAGAAGCGGATATCATATTCACATCCGAGGAGAAAGTGAATCTTCTGCTGAATACTAGACAGAACTGGATGAGGATTATATCTTACAGATATTAAAGCCTGTAACACGCTGAGAGAATCAGAGTATAAAATGAACCGTTGGTATTGGCATTCACTAATGTGATCCAAGGCTAACTCTATAGCATGCAGCTCTGCAGTAAATATACTGCATTCAGAGGGAATCTGCTCCGATGTAGTGCTGTGTGTAAAGACAGCAGCAGATCCCACATATGATTCCGACTTCGAACCGTCGGTGTAAACAGGCGCGAAGTCAGAATGTTCAGCTCGGTGTGCTGAATAAAGCTGCAGGTAGACAGACGATGGAGTGTCCGACTTTCCCCAATTTCTAAGGGACAAGTCACATGTTGGGAAATGAGCATGCCAGGGTGGAAAGGGTTGCTTTGGTGTTTGGGCAACCTTGTCTACCTTAATATTAAGTTCTTTGAGTAGCTCTTGGAGACGAATACCAAAAGGACGATTGGCACGGGTGTTGTACAAATTTTCCCATCGTGGCTCAAAAACGAATGGCCACGTAGGATGGTCTGGCAGGGATTTTAGTTTCAAGGCGTACTTTAGAGACAACTGCTTACGTCGAAGTGATAACGGTGGTTCGTTTGCTTCGACGTATAAGCTCTGGACGAGAGATGTTCGAAATGCTCCAATAGCGATACGGAGAGCCTGATGATGGACAGGATCCAGCCATCGAAGTACACTGTCTCTGGCGGTTGTTGTTGTTGTTGTTGTTCGGTTTAACGACACAAGGGCTACTACGGCCAAATTGTGTCTCTTCATCGTTAATTCACAAAAGCGTATTGTTAGAGAGATTAAATTATATGCTTCTGTACAAACCAATATGTTTTAGATATAATAAAAGTTCTTCAATATTTGCTTCATTTCCTAAGATGCGAGATAAATCAGGTGATATATTCAATGTAGAGAGTGACTGAAAAGTGTTTGACCTGATGGTTGAATGTAAGGGACAATCAACCAGGAAATGACGGACTGTAAGTTGCGTCTGACAGGATGAGCACTGCGGTGGACTTTCCCCCAATAATAGGAAGAGATGAGTATAGTGAGTGTGTCCAATTCTGAGTCTTGCCAGTACCACTTCCTCTCGTCTATTTCTTCGGAAGCCAGACAGCCACAGCTTTGGATCTTTTTTTATCTGATAAAGTTTATTGTTAGGGTCACTTTTCCAGGTCTGTGACCATTTATCATAGCAGGCTTTGCGTATGACCGACTTAAAATCAGAGAAAGGAACCTGAGGATGTTGTGAGAGAGCGGGTTGGGGATGTTTAGCGGCAAAGTCAGCACTTTCATTTCCCGGAATGCCTGAATGGCCAGGGATCCAGCAAAAATTGATTGACTGATTGGACACACTGCAAGCGAATAGCTGGGAATGAATCTGTTTCAATATAGGGTGAGAAATGGAGGAATTCTTCCTTATGGCAGAGACAGCACTAAGAGAATCTGTGTAAATTATGGCAGATGAGATGGAGAGCTCAATTATCTTACTAAGCGCTAACTTAATAGCATATAATTCAGCTGTGAAGACGCTGCAAGCAAGCGGTAGTGTGGCTGAACTTGTAAATAAAGGAAAAACTGCCGCAGCACCTACCATACTCTCAGTTTTTGAACCATCCGTATAAATTTTACAGGCATGGTTGTCCGTAGCATGAGCTGAATGTAACTGTCTGATATTGCAGGAAGGTATATTTTTCCCCCACTGGAGGAAGTATGTATCTTGAAAGACAGACACATATGTCCAAGGAGCAACAGGTGTAGTTGTGTCTTGGAAAATGTCATTTAAATTGATATTCCAAGTCTGAACAAGTTCTTTGATCCTGAGAGAGGCGGGTCTATTTTCATTTGGTTTGCTCTCGTAGAAGGCATCCCAACGAGTATTATAGAGATACTCCCAACTTGGGTGCGATGGTAGACTCTGGATCTTAGCAGCGTAGTGAAGCAGTAGTGTTTTTCTACGCAGGTGTAATGGGGGATCATGCGCTTCAATATATAGACTTTGGATCGGAGAAGTCCTGAAAGCTCCCAGCGCAGTTCTCAGAGCACTGTGATGGATCATATTTAGCTGTTTTAATGTAGTGCTCCTGGCAGAGTCATACACTGGACAACCATAATCTAGTCGTGAACGGATTAAACTTCTATAGAGATGCAGCAAAGTACACCGATCAGCTCCCCATGACATAGATGAGACAGAACGAAGTATATTCAAATGCCTTAAACAAGTAGTTCTCAAATAAGTGATGTGAGCTTGGAAATTTAGTTTGCGGTCTAATAGTAGTCCAAGAAATTTAACGGTATTAACAAGCGGGATTGGAGTATTGTTTATTTGCAGTTCAGGTTCGGGATGGAGAGTTCGCTTCTTGCAAAAGTGTGTGACAGTGCATTTCTTTTCTGACAGTCTGTAACCGTTCAGTGAAGTCCAGGTTTCTATTTTGGTTATGGCAAGTTGTAGCTGCCGTTCAATGGTATTCATACTTTGAGATTGACAGGAAATGGTAAGGTCATCTGCATACATATACGTTTGTACAGTTTTTGGGATATCTCGTGTCATACTACTAACTCTGATTGAAAACAGTGTTGGACTGAGTATTGATCCCTGTGGGACTCCCTCTTCCTGAATGTGAGATGTAGAGAGGATGTTTTTGTACCGGACTTGAAAAGAGCGCAATTGCAAGAAATTTTGAATTATTTCCGGCAAATGGCCCCGAAGCCCCAGATGGTAAAGGTCCCTAATAATACCATGGCGCCATGTTGTATCAAATGCCTTTTCAAGATCTAAATTGACCATGACTAGATGTTGTTTCATGACAAAGGCATTGCGTATATGAGATTCGGCTTTGATAAGCACGTCCAGTATTGATCTGTTTTTCCGAAAGCCATATTGTTGTTCTGGAAGAAGATTCTCTGACTCCAGGATGTAGGTGAGTCTAGTATGAACCATCCTTTCGAAAAATTTTCCCATGCAGCTCGTAAGAGATATTGGCCTGTAATTTTCAACACAGGAAGGATCTTTTCCTGGTTTTGGTAAGGCGATAACGAACGAATGGCGCCATGAAGAAGGATAGGCATTTTCAGTGAAGATCCGATTATAAAAAATTAATAGAGTTCTCAAGTCTTCATCAAGTAAATGCTTTAGCATAACGTAGTGAACTCCATCTGGTTCTGCAGCGCTATTTGAAGATCTGTTTAATGATTCTTGCAGTTCTATTAATGTAAATGGTTGGTTGTACGACAGTGAGCGGCGCGTGAAGAAGTTGATTTTATACCGTTCTGCACCTGCTTTGATGTTCTGAAAGGCAGACGCATAGGTGGCAGAAGCTGAGATTTTTGCAAATGATTCTGCTAATGCATTTGCAACTTCTTCAGGAGTAGAAATGTCTTTCCCTCTCCAATGAAGTATCGGGGAGGGCAGCCGAGAAAATTTGCCATTTAATGCCTGTATTCTTTTCCAGATGACCCGTGTATCCGTGTCTTTGGTAATGGTTGAGGCAAAAGCAATCCATGAATCCCGTTTCGCTTTCCGCCTAACTTGTCTAGCTTTCGCTTTGAGTCTTTTATAAGAAATTAGGTTACTAGTGGTGGGATACTTGAGGAAATTATTCCAAGCACGGTTTTTTTCCTGTTTGGCAATTAAACAATCTGTATTCCACCAATTATTTCTGTGTTTGTGATAAGGCGTGGATTTTGGAATGGAAGCATTAGCTGCAGTGAGAATCTGATTGGTTATATAAGTATTTACTTTATCAATATGTTGTCTTTGAACATAACATCTGTCTAAGAGTATTTTGGGCAGAATATCCTTCCCAATTTGCCTTTTTAAACTGCCAGTTGGATCGTCGAACAGGATTCGGAGTTACTCTTGTTTGTAGTGAGCAAATAATTGGAAAGTGATCACTGTTAAAGGGATCAGTTAATACTGACCATGTCATGATTGGAAAGACAGAGGGTGAACAAATTGATAAGTCGATTGCAGAAACAGATCCTGTTGCTAGGTGTATGTAAGTAGGAGATCCAGAATTTAGTAAATTAAGACCATTATTGTTCATGAATTCCTCCACCAATTTGCCTCTTCTATCCATTGTAGCAGACCCCCACAATGGATGATGTCCATTAAAGTCACCAAAGAGACAAATTGGAGTTGGGAGTTGTGAAATCAGGCTGTCAAGTTCTGAATGAGGAAGTGGTAGAGAGGGTGAAATGTAGATGGAAACAATGGTAACTGAAATACCAACTGCAATACGAGCTGCGACAACTTCTAGAGTGGTTCTCAATTGGATCGGCCTGGATGGAATGTCAGAGTTAACAAGAATAGCTACTCCGCCACGAGCAGCAGAGTTTGAACTCCTGTCTCGTCTATATATCACATAATTTGAGAATTTTGGTGAAATTTGGGGTGACAAGAAAGTTTCCTGTAGGCATACACCTATGGGATTGAATTGAGCTAGTAAATCCCTTAAGTCATCAGAATGACTACTTAGTCCTCTGCAGTTCCATTGTATGATGTTATACATTATTTAGTTTTAGCTGAGGATGATTCGTCTGACTGTTTTTTGTTCGTGGGACATTTTTTCCGGTCTTTTTTTGGGAATGTGGGGCGTCCAAGATCCATGGTGTCATCTGCATGGAGTTCTAGAATGGGCTCCTCATTACGTAGCAGCTCATCTACATCCATATTATTGGTAGGCGCTTCCATTTTTTTTGAGCTGAGTGAGATTTTAATTGTTCTTTTTCAATCGAGACCAATGGGGTATGAGTAGGGATACTGATTGGAGTATTTGTGGCTTCGCTAGTTTTTTTTGGAGGATTATGAGGATTATCTTTTTTAGAGGTTGAAAGTGTAACTTTAAGCCAATTCGCTAGAGAGGTGTTAGGCGGAACTGATACATCCGTTTGAGCTGCAGTAGAAACAAAGTTTCTAGTTCGAGCTGCATAAGAACGACCACTAGGCATGGTCGACATAACTTGTCTACGTGCCTCAGGAAACGTGACTTTATTTTCAATTTTGTATTTTTGTTGTTGTTGTTGTTGTTGTGGGATTTATTGGCGCAAGGGCTACTATGGCCAAATTGCGCCTGTTACTTTCGAAAATTCATCAATACATTATAGATGGGTCTAGAAGTGGTTGTATACATTGATCATTTTCAGATAAATAAACAATTCTGATAAATTGGCATCATCTCCTAGTATATGTTTTAGTTGCAGTGGGTTTTGTGAATTCAGTAGAGATCTGAAACATGCAATTCTGGCCGAATGGTAACGTGGACACTCAATGATAATATGCTTCACGGTTAGTGTGGTACTACAAAGCGAGCAAAGTGGAGGATCTGCACCTAGTAGTAAAAATAAGTGTGTTAGATATGTATGGCCAATTCGTGCTCTAGCAAGCACAACCTCTTCTTGCCTGTTTAATCGGGAACTGGATCTCCAAAGCTGTGGATTCTGTTTTATTTGAAGGAGCTTGTTATCTGTTTGGTGATGCCACATTTCAGACCATATCTCAGTGCATATCTGCCGTATGATTGGTTTGTAGTCGGAATATGGAACTGGGATGTAATTGAAACAAGTAGGGTGTTTTGCTGCTTCATCTGCACGCTCGTTTCCTCGAATACCAACATGGCTGGGTATCCAGCAAAACGTTACAGTTTGCTTATTTTCACTGAGGTGATATAACTGAGATCTAATTTGTGGGATAAGTGGATGGAAAGTTCGTGATTTATTCTGTAGGGCATTGACAGCACTTAAAGAGTCAGTGTATATTATGATCTGGGTGTCTAGATGGTCGTTCAAGACATTTAAAGCCATTTTTATCGCATAGAGTTCAGCAGTATAAACACTACATTCAAGTGGTAACTGGACAGAAACAGTGGTTGTAGGACTGATTACTCCAGTTCCTACGGATATATCAGTTTTGGAGCCATCTGTATATATTTGGAGACTGCGAGCATTGACCAATGCATGAGACGCATGTAACTGTCTAATGTTGTTGTTCGATAGGGAGTGTTTTACCCACTGAAGAAAATAGTTATCGCAAGGAGGTGTATACATTGCCCATGGTGCTTGTACTGCATCTGCAGCTTGAGATATATTTCCAAGATAGATGCCCCAGTCTTCTGTTAACTCTTGTAGCCGGATACCTGCAGGTTTATTTTCATTTGGTTTGTTTCTGTATAAGTTTACCCACTGAGGTTCAAAGAAATATGTCCAGATGGGGTGAGAAGGGATGCTACGTAATTTGGCTGCATAGCTAAGAAGCAATACTTTCCTCCTGAGATTTAGTGGAGGCTCATTGGCATCTATATACAAACTTTGTACTGGGGACGTCTTAAAAGCTCCGGAGGCAATCCTCAGAGCACTATGTTGAATTGGATTGAGCCAAGCCAAAGCTGTCTTACGTGCAGAATCATATACTGGAGCTCCATAGTCCAGACGAGATCTTATTAAGGTTCGATATAGATGCAGAAGCGTGAAGCGATCGGCTCCCCATGCCATGGAAGAGATAACTTTGAGGATATTCAACTTTTTCATGCACTGCGTCCGTAATTGCCTTATATGTGCCTGAAAAGTAAGTTTAGTGTCAAATACTAGTCCCAAGAACCGGATATTGTTGCTGAGTGGTATTTGTTGGATTCCTAACCTTAGTTCAGGATCTGGATGCAGCTGACGCTTTTTGCAAAAGTGGATAGCAGTTGTTTTTGTTGCAGAGAGGCGATAGCCATTATGAGATGCCCATGATTGTATTTTGTTTATTGAGAGCTGTAATTGACGCTCGATTGAGCGCATATTTTGTGAGTGGCAGGATATTGTAAGGTCGTCTGCATATAGATAGGTGTCAACATTAACTGGAACATTCTCTGTTACATTGTTTAAATTAACTGCAAAGAGCGTCGCACTAAGAACTGAACCTTGTGGGACCCCTTCTTCTTGGACAAATGTGCGGGATAGAGAATTACAGTAACGCACTTGAAAGGTTCTATTTTGTAGAAAGCTCTGTATGATTAGTGGTAGCTGACCTCGGAGTCCTGTGGCATACAGATTTTGAAGAATGCCATAGCGCCAGGTGGTATCAAAGGCTTTCTCTATATCCAGACAGACCATGACAAGATGTTCTTTACGGATAAAAGCATTCCGTATGTTGGATTCTGCCTTGATCATAAGATCTAGAGTTGACCGATTTTTTCTAAAGCCATACTGGTTCCTGTTTATTATCAAATGAGATTCTAGGTACCATATTAATCGGGCGTGAATCATTCTTTCTAATGTTTTACCAAGGCAACTACTAAGAGATATTGGCCGATAGTTTTGTGGATTTGATTGATCCTTTCCAGGTTTGACAAAAGCTAGGACTATTGAATGGCGCCAAGAAAGAGGGTAGTAGCCTTCAGAGAATATCCGGTTGAAATATATCAGTAAGGAGTTCATAGCTTTCTTCTTTAGGTGTTTGAGCATGATATAGTGTATCCCATCAGACCCTGGTGCACTATTAGCTGACCTATTTAAGGAGCTCTCTAGTTCAAGTAGTGTAAAAGGTCGATTATATGGAAGAGATGCCGTTGTTTTAAAGGTAAGCTTATGCTTTTCTGCGTTGGCTTTTATCTGTTTAAAGGCTGACTCATATGCGGATGTGGCAGAGATTTCAGAAAAGGATTCGGCTAGGGCGTTTGCAATTTCTATTGCAGAGGAGTAATCTTTACTTTTCCAACTTATAATAGGTGTTGATTCCGGGTGCGATTTACCATTCAGCTTTTTAATTTTGTTCCAGATTTTTCTGCTCTCTGTATTTTTATTAATGGTGGAAACAAACCGGATCCAAGAATCTTTTTTCGCTTTTTTCTGCACATAGCGTGCCTTAGCTTTACGTTTCTTAAAATTTATGAGGTTGTCAGTTGTTGGGTTTTTACGAAATAGATTCCATGCTTTATTCTGTTCTTTTTTGGCATCACGGCATGCATCATTCCACCAGACATTGGCATGTCTATGAGGACCAACTCTGGTTTTGGGTATAGAACAAGTTGCAGCTGTTTTTATCTGTGCAGTAATGTGGTCAGTAACAACATCTATAGGCTGGCTTTTGATGACTTGATCATCAAAGAAAATTGCATTGGTGAACTTGTTCCAATCTGCCTTGTTAAATTTCCATTTTCTGTGGCTGGTTATATGTGAGGTTCTATTTGTTTGCAATTTGCAAATGATCGGATAATGATCACTATTCAGTGGGTTACTTAAAACTAACCACTGAATAAGTGGGAATAGTTTTGGAGAACATATTGATAGATCTATGGCAGTAGATACTCCAGTGGAAAAGTGGAAATAAGTGTTAGCACCAGTATTTAATAATGTGAGATTCTGATTGTCCAGAACTGTTTCGATGAGTTTTCCTCGTTTGTCTATCTTGGGAGATCCCCACATAGGATGGTGCCCATTGAAATCCCCTAGCAGAATGAAAGGAGATGGAAGCTGCTTTATAAAATCCTCCAGCTCTTTTACAGTAAATTCTTTGTTTGGGGAGAGATACACAGAGACTACGGTTAGCATAAAACTGAAAACAGTACGTACTGCTACAGCCTCTAAAGTGGTCTGTAGAGGGATTTGTTTGGTAGGAACCTTGTTGTCAATAAGTATGGCTACGCCTCTTCTTGAGTTAGTGCTGCTTCTGTCTTGTTGGTAGATAGTATAGTTTTTGATCACTGGAGTCATCTGTGGAGTTACATTAGTTTCTTGTAGGCAGATGATAACTGGATTATGCTGTTTGATGAGATCATAAATGTCAAAAATATTGCTTCGTAGACCTCTACAGTTCCATTGTATAATGTTCTGCATTATTTAGTTTTAGAGGTTGTAAAAGGTTCAGTCTGTTTTTTGTATCCAGCCTGTTTGGATCGATCTAGTTTCATCCTTTCTTTTTTTGTTTTGTTTTGTTTGGATTTTTTTGGCGCACTAGCAACTACGGCTATGGTGCGCCA
Source organism: Mastigoproctus giganteus (assembly GCF_048544385.1). Taxonomy (NCBI): domain Eukaryota; kingdom Metazoa; phylum Arthropoda; class Arachnida; order Uropygi; family Thelyphonidae; genus Mastigoproctus; species Mastigoproctus giganteus. The sequence continues at coordinate 103,717,580 of NC_143580.1, forward strand.
AGACTAGGTAATATTTAAAATTTTTTTTTTTTTTTTTAAATTCTCGGTGGCCTAATTAGTAAGGCCACCATGTCCATATATATAATAACATTGATATAAAAAATAAATCAATAAAAACGTAACAATAACATAAATTAAATACAATTAAAAACTTTTATTAATTTAAAATAGATAAAAACAGCCGACACGTTGTCATTGTCAGATAAAATCTGACTGAGTGTATACGGCTCAGTCAGATGATTAAAAGCGGTAAGACGGATATTGTTAAAATCTGAACAGTCAATTAAAAGGTGTCTAATCGTTAAAACTGTGCCACAGGACACACACATAGGAGGGTCACCAGCCCTCAGCAAAAACGAGTGAGTTAAATGACTGTGTCCTATGCGGATCCGGGCAAGAACAACTTCCTCCTTACGATTCCTGCGCAGACTAGACTGCCACGGTTCAATTACAGGCTTTATACGATATAATTTATTTCCAGTCTGTTTATTCCACGATTCCTGCCATTGGGAATGAACCTTTTGATGTACTATTTGCCTGTAGTCTGTATAGGGGACTAGCAGGCAGCGGTTATTATTGGGAATTGCTGATTTGGCTGCGGCGTCAGCCAAATCATTTCCCCTAATCCCAATGTGGCTGGGAATCCAGCAGAAGCGGATGTCATATTCGCGTTCATGGAGAACGTGAATCTTCTGCTGAATGCTAGACAGGACTGGGTGAGGATTATACCTCACAGATATTAAAGCCTGTAACATGCTAAGAGAGTCGGTATATAAAATGAACCGTTGGTATTGGCATTTACTAATGTGTTCCAAGGCTAACTCTACAGCGTGCAGCTCTGCAGTAAATATGCTGCAATCAGAGGGAATCTGGTCTGATATAGTGCTGTCTGTGAAGACAGCAGCAGATCCCACATATGATTCTGACTTCGAACCGTCTGTGTAGACTGGCGCGAAGTCGGAATATTCAGTTCGGTGTGCTGAATGAAGCTGCAGGTAGACACATGATGGCGTGTCCGACTTTCCCCAGTTTCTAAGCGACAAGTCGCATGCCGGGACACGAGCATGCCAGGGTGGAAAGGGTTGCTTTGATGTTTGGGCAACCTTGTCTACCTTGATATTAAGTTCTTTGAGTAGATCTTGGAAACGAATACCAAAAGGACGATTGGCAGTCTTACGAGTATTGTATAAATTTTCCCATCGTGGCTCAAAAACGAATGGCCACGTAGGATGGTCTGGCAGGGATTTCAGTTTTAAAGCATACTTTAAACACAACTGCTTACGTCGAAGCGATAACGGTGGTTCGTTTGCTTCGACGTATAAGCTCTGGACAGGAGATGTGCGATATGCTCCAGTAGCAATACGTAGGGCCTGATGATGGACGGGGTCCAGCCATCGCAGGACACTGTCTCTGGCTGAGGAATATACCTGGGACCCATAATCTAATTTGGATCGCACAAGTGCACGGTAAAGCCGTAGAAGGGTGCATCGGTCTGCACCCCAAGATAAGGAGGAGAGCGAGCGGAGCATATTAAGGGCTCTTGTGCACTTTGTGCGGAGTTGACGAATGTGATCCAAAAAGGTCAATTTTTTATCGAATATGAGTCCCAAGAATTTTGTGTTCGCTGCTACTGGAATAGCATTTTGTCCGAGCCTTAATTCAGGTTCAGGATGAAGATTACGCTTGCGACAAAAGTGTACGCAAACGGTCTTCTCCGGCGAGAACCTGAAGCCATTAGCAAGTGCCCAGGAACTTAGACTATCAATGGCTTTCTGCAGTTGTCGTTCAATAACCCTCATGTTGCACGACTGGCAAAAAATGCTAAAGTCGTCAACATAGAGGGCACTGTTTACAGTTGGAGGAAGTTGTTTTGTGATGGAATTTATTTTTATGGCAAAAAGCGTGACACTTAATACTGACCCTTGTGGTACTCCCTCCTCTTGGCTAAAGGAGCGAGAGAGTGAGGATCCCACACGAACCTGGAACGATCGATTGGCTAAAAAGTTTTGAATAAAAAAGGGCAGGTGCCCTCTTAGGCCTAGGCTATGTAAATCTTTTAAGATGCCAAATCTCCAAGTTGTGTCATACGCTTTCTCCATGTCAAAGAACACCGACACCAAGTGTTCGCGTTTTAGGAAAGCATCCCGGATGGATGCTTCCAATCTAATAAGGTGGTCCAAAGTGGACCGGTTCCTTCGGAAGCCGCACTGGATGTTGGAGAGAAGGTCATTTGATTCTAAATACCATATTAAACGAGAATTGACCATTCTCTCCAGGATTTTGCACAGACAGCTAGTCAGAGCAATAGGACGATAGTTGGTGGTGGCTTTTGGATCCTTTCCTGGCTTAGGAAAGGCAAGAACGATTGCCTTTCGCCAGGAGTCCGGAAACTGCCCTTCAGTAAAGATTCTGTTATACAGAAGGAGCAGACAATCCATAGATTTTGGTGAAAGATGTTTAATCATTTCATAATGGATGCCATCTGGTCCAACAGCACTTGCTTTGGAAAGAGTGAGGGCTCTTTTCAGTTCCTCTATAGTGAATGCCCCGTTGTAGGGATAGAGGCCCTTGGTCTTAAAATTAAGTGCTTGTTTTTCCATTTTATCTTTCAGGACCAGGAACTCTGGGGAGTAGAAGGATGTTGCGGAGATGTTAGAGAATGTTTCCCCAAGAGCGTTGGCTATTGCAGTTGGATCTGCAATAGCGCATCCATTATAATCTAGGATTGAAGAAGGGTGGGATGTATATTTCCCCTTCATTTTCCGGATTTTATCCCAGACTACCTTAGAGTTGGTAGACTGGTTAATAGATGATGTAAAACGGATCCACGATTCCTTTTGACTCTGACGACGGATGTAGCGTGCTTTGGCTCGTGCACGTTTGAAGGCTATAAGGTTGTTCGTGGTAGGATATCGGCGAAATATCCCCCACGCTTTGTTTTGAGCCTTTTTTGCTGCTGTGCATTGTGAATTCCACCAAGGTTTAGGAAATGGTGGAAACCGGGCTGATGTTTTTGCGACAGCATTAGCAGCTGCTTGGACAGTGATTTCTGTGATGTACTTTACTGCGTCATTGATAGGCTCTTGACTGACTGTACTAAGATCAAAATTTGCCTGATGTTGAAAGGCAGTCCAGTCAGCCTGATCAATCTTCCACCGTGGTAACCTGAAAGGAAGACATGGTCTCCCACTGTGTAGCAGGGTTATCACGGGGAAGTGATCGCTACCGTATGGATTTTCCTCCACTTCCCATGTGAGTGAAGGGAGTAGAGAAGGGGAGCAGATAGAGAGATCAATGGCAGAAAAAGTACGGGTAGGCATGTGGAAGAAGGTGTTTGTTCCAGTATTTAGAAGGGAAAGGTCATTGTCATTGAGCATACACTCTATGACTCGTCCCCTTCCGTTGATGTTAGCACTACCCCACAGAGTGTTATGTCCGTTAAAATCCCCGAGAATTAAGAAAGGGGGAGGCAGCTGCGTTAGAAGATCATCAAGGTCTGCCTGGGTGATGTCAGTTCCAGGCGGCAAATAGATAGAGCAGACGGTTAATAAAAATCCCACCGTAAGGCGAATTGCGACGGCTTCTATGCTAGTTGTAATTGGCAAGGGCTGCACTGGGGTCTGGTTACCCACAAGGATAGCCACTCCCCCATGTACAGAACCCTCCGCAATTCTATCCTTACGAAAAATTGTGGTGTTATGCATCGTGGGATCGTCATTTGCCTTTAGGTATGTCTCCGGCAAGCAAAAGCAAACTGGCTCGTGCTTTTGCAGGAGGGCCTTGATGTCATCAATGTTTCGCCGGAATCCACGACAATTCCATTGTAGGAATTTAGCCATTATTTTGGCTTGGTGGGTCCATCAGGCGGCTTCCGAGGTGCTGAGGGCTTACTTTTATCAGTCTTGGATTTGTCCTTTTTTGGGAAGAAAGGACGCTGTCCCGTGTCCATTTCCTCCTCCGCGAAGAGTTCCAAGACTGACTCTTCGGGTACCTCCTTCCGCTCCACATCCATCTTTTCTTGGGTACTAGGGGGGACTTCCCCTTTCTTATTCTTTTCTTTCATAATTGTCTTTGTTACTTGTGGAGCATTAGGAGGTACTGATATAGGAGTGGCAGCTGATTGGTCCTTCTGTGTAGGTTTTTGCGAACTTAAAAGATACCGCGCGATGGGAGTGAAAGACTCCTTTGGAGGAATGGTCATGTCCGTCTGAGTTCCGACGGAACATCTCCCTGCTACCTTCTGGGCGTAGGTAGGTCTGTTGGTATTCAGGGGTTTGACCGATTTCCTTGCCTCCTGGTATGATATGTTAAGCTCTGCCTTCAGCCGTTGAATCTCTTTTTCTTCTTTCCACCTCTGGCATGCTCGTGAATAGGCCGGGTGTTCGCCTTCACAGTTAATACAGGTGGGTTTTGCGGCTGAACATGCTGTTGTTTCGTGGTCCTTTGCACCGCATCGAGCGCATGCAAGGACTCCACGGCAGGCCATTTGAGAATGTCCATACTTCTGGCATTTGAAACACCGTAAAGGGTTCGGAATGTATGGACGCACTGAACAGTTGATGTAACCAGCTTTAATCTCATCAGGAGGTTTAGGAGTGTTGAAAGTCAGGATAACGCTCCTGGTCTTAACTATTTTTCCATCCCTTCGCGCAGTGATTCTCTTGACGGCAATGACTCCCTGTGGTTTTAATTCGGAGCAGATTTCCTCCTCGTATACGTCGAGAAGGTCCCACTCCGAAATGACACCTCTAGATGAATTGAGTGTTCTGTGTGGTGTCACTTTTATAGGGATTCCTCCGATAGATGTTGTTCGGAGTAGGTGTTCAGATTGCCTGTCATTTGTAGTTTCAATTAAGAGGTCTCCAGAGCGGAGCCTCTTAACTGATTTGGGTGAACCTACTAACCCATCTAACCCTTTCTGTATAAAGAAAGGTGACATTTTTCCAATCGGTTTTTCATTGGTGGAGTGCATGATTAAAAACCGCGGGATAGGACCTGATGGTAATTCAGTCCGCTGCCTCTTTGAAGCAACATTGCTGTCAGTGTCTGTGTTTTCAGATAGGGGCCGGGTTGGGGCCCCTGAAGAAATGAGTTTATCAGGATTCATGGAATTTATTAAAGTGTTCAGTGCCCGGGCTCCCCACCCACCACGGAGCCCAAAGGGACGCCCACTACCCGGCATGCAATAAATGCGCTCGGGAGTGGGACGCCAGGGCTACCCAGACACTATACCCGCACCGCCGCCAGCCTGAATCCTGTCCCTCGGACCATGAGGGTAGGGGCGTGGCATTGACACGGTTGACCCTCGCAGGCGAACCTACTAGCCGATTGATCCTAGCCGGGCCTTCCAGGACCACCCGTCTTGTCGAAGCAGGGGCCAAAGTGGTGTATTGAAGCTGGGCCCCTCAACCACCAGGATCCCCCTTTCCGAATTTCCACGGGTCGCAGCGCACGGCAAACACGCCGGATTCCATTGATGTAAGCCCGGAACCTAGGCTGTGGGCGTTGGATCCCAGTGATGCTAGTCTGGAAGTCCAGCAGCGTCACTGGGAGGTCCCCTCACCACGTACAGGTGCCCACGTCGAGGGGCCTTTCTTTTTTCCTTAAGGCAGGACGCCCAGTGTCCATGTCGTCTTCTGCGTGTAAATCTAAAATGGTCTCTTCTTGCAGAGTACCAGAATCTATATCTATATTTCCTGAGCATGGTTGGTCAGCATTGTTTGACGCTGATGCTTTCAATTTTGTAGTTTCTGGCAAAGTATCATTTGCAGTTGGTGGTACTGTTAACGGAGTATTGCTAGCGCAAGTTACTTTCCATTGTTCTGTAGATGGTTGTTGTGGGGACGAAAGCACTGATCGAGCCCAATCGGCAATTGAAATAGATGGGGATACTGTGACTGCTGTTTGTGTACCAGTTGATTGATATTTTTTGGTTGCTGCAGCATAGCTAACTTTTGGCATATTGAGCATAACTTGCTTCCTAGCTTCTTGGTAGGTGACCTTTTTTTCAACTTTGTATTTTTGGATGTTTTTTCCTAACCTCCAGAGTTCACATGCTTTTGAATACGCAGGGTGCTGGCCTTTACAATTTGGACATTGTGGCGTTTCTGCAGTGCAGTCAGTTTGTAAATGGGCTTTAGAGCCACAGTTCGGGCAGGTAGAGTCCCCTCGACATACTGTTTGTGAGTGTCCAAATTTTTGACATTTGAAACATCTGATTGGATTGGGAATGTAGGGACGTACTCGGCAGTTAAGGTATCCGGCTTTCACACATGATGGTAGGGTTGGTGTACTGAACGTTAGAATAATGTTCCTAGTGGGAACAAGTTCACCATCTTTTTTTAACATTATTCGTTTGGCTTGAACGACTTTTTGTTCTTGCAATTCTTCTACTATCTCATCTTCGGTGACATTCATCAGATCCCACTCTGCTATTACTCCTTTGGAGCTATTTAATGTGGCATGAGGGGTGACCTGTACAGGTATTCCGCCAAAGGTTGACAATTTCAGTAGAGCCTGGGAATGCTGATGTTTAGTTGTTTCAACTAGTAAGTCTCCAGAACGTAATCTTTTGACCATTTTCGGTGAACCAGCCACACTTTCTAAACATTTCTGAATTAGAAATGGTGAAAGGGCACTCATAGGTTTGGATGAAAGAGAATGCAATATGAGGAATGTTGGATATTCCTGTTCATTCTCATTTTTGCGTAATCTCTTAGATTGGGATGCGTCACGTTCGGTTTCATTAATGTCATAACATGAGCGTCTGGGCTCAAGTGCTGAGTAGTTGTCACAATCCATGGTTGCTCCTTTTTGCCCCAGAGGATAACTTTTCCCCCAGGTTACCGGCCCCGCCACGTGGAGGCAGGAGCGGTGCCACCAGTGACCAAGCGAGAAGAGATTAGTGGTTAGTGTGTTATGTAGGTTAGTTCTATATACAGGAAGAAGAAAGGTACCTTTCCTTTCTTTTGAAAAGCTTACTTCTTTATTGAGAAGAGCAGAAAAGAAATAACTTAGTAAACAAAAGCTTGAAAATTCTCTAAAAACAGCTAATTCTAGAGAAGGCGCTTTGAGATTCGCTTTTAGACTCGCTTTGATCACTCGCTTGGCACTCGGGGCCTTGTATTTTTGTATTTTCTTTCCTGTTATCCATAGCTCACAAGTTTTGGAAAAGGCTGGATGGCTTCCTTTGCAGTTTGGACAAACAGGAGTTTTGACTGAACAATCCGCTTGGGTGTGATCTTTAGAGCCACAGATGGGACATATGGCTTCCCCGCGACAAGCCTGCTGGGAATGGCCGTATTTCTGACATTTAAAGCAACGAACAGGATTCGGGATGTATGGTCGAATCCGGCAGTTTAAATAACCAGCTTTAATACAGGATGGTAAGTCTGGAGTGCTAAATGTCAGAATGATGGATCTTGTTGGAGTAAGATTTCCATCTTTTTTTGTCATGATCCGTTTTACATTTACTACTTTCTGACTGCTGAGTTCTTGGAGTAGTTCTTCTTCGGAGACTGTAATTAGGTCCCACTCGCTGATGACACCTTTTGATGAATTTAGAGTTTTGTGGGGAGTAATTTCTACTGTCAACCCACCAAATGTTGTTGTTTTTAACAGCCGCTCAGAATGTTTAGAGGTGGCTGTTTCTATCAGAAGGTCTCCGGATTGCAGTCTTTTAACCATTTTTGGTGATCCTGCAATTGACTCCAAGATTTTCTGAATTAAGAATGGTGACAACTTACCCACAGGTTGGACGGACAGGGAATGAATCACCAGGACGTTTGGGCAATCGTCATGACATTCTGCTTCTCTTCGCAGTCTTTTAGGTTGACTTGAGTCATGGTCAGGGTTGGAATCTTCCGCTCTTGAGCTCAAAGGCTCTAAGTTTGGATAATGATTTTTATCCATGCTTGCTCCTTTTTGCCCTGGGGGTTTGCCTTCACCACCCAGGTTACCGGCCCCGCACGGGAAGGCAGGAGCAGTGCCGCTTGGTGGCCAAGCGTAGAGTTAGTAAGTTAGTACGGCTAGTTAAATTAAAGAAAAAGGTACTTGCCTTCTTCTGGGCTCTCTTCTTAGTGTTTTTAAGTAAGTAGAGCTACTTAACAGAAAATTTTAATTCTAAGAGAAAAACAAGGAAAACTCTGTCACTTGGAGGAAAAACGCTTTATAAACTCGCAAGAATCGCTTGGCCACGGAAACGCTTGGCACCCGGGGCCGTGGTTCGATAAGGAGTGTTTTCCCCACTGAAGAAAATAGTCATCGCAATGAGGTATATACATTGCCCATGGTGCTTGTACTGCGTCCGTAGCTTGAAAGATATTTCCAAGATAGATGTTCCAATTTTGAGTTACCTCTTGTAGCCGAATACCAGCAGGTTTGTTTTCGTTGAGTTCATTTCTATATAAGTTTTCCCGCTGCGGTTCAAAAAGATATGTCCAGATGGGATGAGACGGGTGACTACGTAATTTGACTGCATAACTAAGAAGCAATACTTTTCTCCTAAGATGTAGTGGAGGTTCATTGGCATCTATATACATACTTTGCACTGGGGATGTCTTAAAGGCCCCTAAGGCAATCCTGAGAGCACTATGCTGGACCGGATTGAGCCAAGCCAATGCTGTCTTTCGTGCAGAATCATAAACTGGGGCTCCATAATCTAGACGAGATCTTATTAAGGTTCGATACAGATGTAGAAGAGTGAAGCGATCGGCTCCCCATGTCATGGAAGATATAACTTTGAGGATATTAATCTTTTTTATGCACTGAGTTCTTATTTGTTGTATATGTGCCTGAAAGGTAAGTTTGGTGTCAAGTGTAAGGCCCAAGAACCAGATACTTTTGCTAAGTGGTATTTTTTGGGTTCCTAATATTAGCTCGGGATCTGGATGGAGCTGACGCTTTTTGCAAAAATGGATAGCAGTTGTTTTTGTTGCAGAGAGACGATAGCCATTGCGGGATGCCCATGATTCTATTTTATTTATCGAGAGCTGCAATTGTCGCTCAATGGACCGCATGCTTTGTGAATGATAGGATATAGTAAGGTCATCTGCATATAAATAGGTGTCAACATTAGCCGGAATATTTTCTGTTGCATTATTTAGCCTAACCGCAAAGAGCGTTGCACTTAGAACTGATCCTTGTGGGACCCCTTCTTCTTGGACAAATGTACGGGAGAGTGAATTGCAGTAACGCACTTGAAAGGTCCTGTTTTCTAGAAAACTCTGTATGATAAGGGGTAGTTGACCCCGGAGCCCTGTGGCATACAGATTTTGAAGTATGCCATACCGCCAGGTGGTATCAAAGGCTTTTTCGATATCCAAGCAAATCATGACTAGATGTTCTTTACGGATAAAAGCATTGCGTATGTTGGATTCTGCCTTGACCATAAGGACTAGAGTTGACCGATTTTTCCGAAATCCGTACTGATTCTTATTCATCACCGAATGGGATTCTAGATACCATACTAATCGGGCGTGGATCATTTTTTCTAGTGTCTTACCAAGGCAACTGCTGAGAGATATTGGCCGATAGTTTCGTGGATCTGATTGATCCTTTCCAGGTTTAGCAAACGCTAGAACTATTGAGTGACGCCAAGAAAGAGGAAAGTAGCCATCTGAGAATATCCGGTTGAAGTATATTAGCAATGAATTCAAAGCTTGTTTGTTTAAATGTTTAAGCATTATATAGTATATCCCATCAGGCCCTGGTGCACTATCACCCGACCTATTTAGACAGCTCTCTAGTTCAAATGATGTAAAAGGTCGGTTATATGGAGGAGATGCCCTTGTATTGAAGTTCAGGTTGTGCTTTTCTGCTTTAGCTTTTAGCTGTTTAAAAGTAGACTCATATGCTGATGCTGCGGAGATTTGGAAAAAGCAATCTGCCAGGGCATTTGCAATTTCTGTTGGAGTGGAGAAGTCTTTACCTTTCCAGCTTATAATCGGCATTGATTCGGGAAACAGTTTACCATTCAGTTTTTTTATTTTATTCCAGATTTTTCTAATCTCTGTATTTTTAGTAATAGTGGAAGCGAACCGGATCCAAGAGTCTTTTTTCGCTTTTCTCTGCACATAACGTGCCTTTGCTTTAAGTTTCTTAAAATTAATCAAGTTTTCAGTTGTTGGATACTTGCGAAATCGATTCCATGCTTTATTCTTTTCTCTTTTAGCATCACGGCATGCATCATTCCACCAGATATTGGCATGTCTGCGAGGACTGGCTGTGGTTTTTGGTATAGCACAGGTTGCAGCTGTTATTATTTGTGCAGTAATGTGGTCGGTAACTTTATCTATGGACTGGCTTTTGATGACTTCATTTGTTGTTGTTGTTGGAGTGGATTTATTGGCGCAAGGGCTGCTATGACCATATTGCGCCTATACCGTTACTTTGGAGTGTTTGTCAATATAGGAAAGGAGACTATTCTAGAAGTGATTGTATGCGTTAATCATTTTTAGAAAGGTGAACAGTTCTGATAAAGTGGCATCATTTCCAAGTATGTGGCTTAGTTGCAGAGGTTTTTGTGAGCTAATTAAAGATCTGAAGCATGCGATTCTAGCTGAATGATAATGTGCACATTCAATGATAATATGTTTTACAGTAAGTATAGAACTACAATGCGGGCAAAGTGGAGGATCTTCTCCTAGCAGTAGAAATAGGTGTGTAAGATGTGTATGGCCAATTTGTGCTCTTGCCAGAACGACCTCTTCCTGCCTGTTTGATCGGGAACTGGATCTCCACAGCTGTGGATTGTGTTTTATTTCAAGAAGTTTGTTACCGGTTTGATTATGCCACATTTCAGACCACATCTCAGTACATATCCGCCGTATGATTGGTTTGTAATCAGAAAAAGGAACAGGGGTGGAATCGAAGCAAGTGGGGTGTTTTGCTGCTTCGTCTGCACGCTCATTTCCTGGAATTCCAACGTGGCTCGGTATCCAGCAAAACGTAACAGTCCGATTATTTTTGTTGAGTTGGCATAACTGTGACCTGATTTGTGAGAGAAGTGGATGCAAATGTTGTGATTTATTCTGCAGAGCATTCACCGCACTTAAAGAGTCTGTATATATTATTACTTGGGTGTTTGGAACATCGTTAAGGAGTTTTAAAGCCATTTTGATGGCGTATAGTTCGGCTGTAAAAACACTGCATTCAAGTGGTAATTGGACAGAGACAGTGCATGCAGGACTCATTACTGCAGCTCCCACGGATACATCAGTTTTGGAGCCGTCCGTGTATATCTGAAGACTGTGAGCATTGGTCAATGCGTGATTCGCATGTAGTTGTCTAAGATTGTGGTTCGATAAGGAGTGTTTTCCCCACTGAAGAAAATAGTCGTCGCAATGAGGTATATACATTGCCCATGGTGCCTGTACTGCGTCCGTAGCTTGAAAGATATTTCCAAGATAGATGTTCCAATTTTGAGTTACCTCTTGTAGCCGAATACCAGCAGGTTTGTTTTCGTTGGGTTTATTTCTATATAAGTTTTCCCACTGCGGCTCAAAAAGATATGTCCAGATGGGATGAGACGGGTGACTACGTAATTTGACTGCATAACTAAGAAGCAATACCTTTCTCCTAAGATGTAGTGGAGGTTCATTGGCATCTATATACATACTTTGCACTGGGGATGTCTTAAAGGCCCCTAAGGCAATCCTGAGAGCACTATGCTGGACCGGATTGAGCCAAGCCAATGCTGTCTTTCGTGCAGAATCATAAACTGGGGCTCCATAATCTAGACGAGATCTTATTAAGGTTCGATACAGATGTAGAAGAGTGAAGCGATCGGCTCCCCATGTCATGGCAGATATAACTTTGAGGATATTAATCTTTTTCATTCACTGAGTTCTTATTTGTCGTATATGTGCCTGAGTTAGTTAGTTAGTTAGTTGAGTTTTATTGGCGCATCAGCAACTTAGGCTATAATGCGCCAAAACTTTGTCAACAAAATTAGTAAAACATTCAGTGACCTAATGAATTAGGTCACTAAGTCAGAGTATAAAAACAATTGTAAACTGTAAAAGACAAATATCTGTAAACGAGTAACAATAGTAAACCTTAAAATAATAAGATTTTTTTTTTTTTAAATACGAGTAAAAAGGTTTACTGTTTTTAGGAAACTAAAAATAGCAGACACATGGTCATTGTCGGATAAAATCTGACTGAGTGTATATGGCTCAGTCAGATGGTTAAAAGCGGTATAACGAGCATTTCTAAAATTGGTACAGTCACATAAAATATGTTTGATGGATAAAATGGTGTCGCACTGCTCGCACATAGGAGGGTCATCAGCCCTCAGCAAAAAGGAGTGTGTTAGATGACAGTGTCCTATGCGGAGCCGAGCAAGAACAACTTCCTCTTTGCGATCCCTGCGTACGCTGGACCGCCATGGATGGATCATAGGCTTAATTCGACATAGTTTGTTTGTAGTAATCAGTCGATGCCACGAATCTTGCCACTGAGATTGTAGGTTACTATGGATCACTTGCCTGTAGTCTGTATAGGGGACTAACAGGTCAAGATTATCCGTCAGGGCTGCCGATTTGGCTGCAGTGTCAGCCAAATCATTTCCTCTAATCCCGATGTGACTGGGGATCCAGCAGAATCGGATATCGAATCCACTTACAAAGAGGCTGTATATTATCTGCTGGATTCGGGACAGGGTTGGATGATTAGTGTGTGACATTGCTGATAAAGCCTGTAGTGCACTCATTGAGTCGGCATATATAATACTCCGTTGGTAACGGTGTTTTCTTATGTGATCTAGAGCTAACTCTATGGCATGCAGCTCTGCAGTGTAAATGCTGCAGTCAAGGGGTATCTGCTCTGATACGGTATTATTTGGAAAGACAGCAGCAGATTCCACATACGATTCTGACTTCGAGCCGTCTGTGTAAACTGGCAAGAAGTCAGAATGTTCTGCACGGTGTTGTGAATAGAGCTGAAGGTAGACAGAGGCTGGAGTATTAGACTTCGTCGCAAGTTTGAGCGAGAAGTCACATGCTGGTGTTTGTGCATGCCAGGGTGGAAGGGGCTCCTTTGGTGATCGAGCGACCTTGTCTACCGAGATGTTAAGCTCATTGAGTAGCTCTTGAACACGAATGCCGAATGGGCGATTGGCGGTCCGCCGTGTGTTATAAAGATTTTCCCATCGTGGCTCGAAAACGGATGTCCACGTGGGATGGTCCGGCAGGGACTTCAGCTTGAAGGCATATTGTAGAGACAACTGCATTCGTCGAAGCGACAGCGATGGTTCATTTGCTTCGACATACAGACTTTGGACAGGTGATGTTCGGAATGCACCAGTAGCGATACGAATGGCTTGGTGATGGATGGGGTCAAGCCAACGAACGGCGCTATTTCTGGCAGATGCATACACCTGAGACCCATAATCTAATTTTGAGCGTACAAGTGCACGGTACAGACGTAGTAGAGTGCATCGGTCTGCACCCAAAGAGGTAGAAGAGAGAGAGCGGAGGATGTTAAGCCCTCTCGTACACTTCGTACGTAGCTGACGAATGTGTTGAACAAATGTCAACTTTTTGTCAAAAATGAGTCCCAGGAATTTTGCCTCTGATACGACTGGGATGGTGCTTTGTCCAAGTCGTAATTCAGGCTCAGGGTGGAGGTTACGTTTGCGACAAAAATGGACGCAAACGGTCTTCTCCGGTGAGAACCTGAAACCACTGGCCGTGGCCCAGATGTTAACACGGTCAATAGCTTGTTGCAGTTGTCTCTCAATAACCCTCATATTGCATGATTGAGAGAATATGCTGAAGTCATCGACATAGAGTGCACTGTTTACAGTTGGAGGAAGTTGTTCTGAAATAGAATTTATTTTAATGGCAAAAAGCGTAACACTTAAGACAGATCCTTGTGGTACCCCCTCCTCTTGGCAAAAAGGCCGCGAAAGGGAGGATCCTACACGAACTTGGAAATAACGGCAGGATAAAAAATTTTTAATAAAAATGGGAAGGTGGCCTCTCAGACCGAGATTGTATAGATCTCTTAAAATACCAAATCTCCAAGTTGTGTCGTACGCTTTTTCCATGTCAAAGAACACCGACACCAAATGTTCTCTTTTTAGGAAAGCATCTCGGATAGATGTTTCCAGTCTAACTAAGTGGTCCAATGTGGACCTATTTCTTCGGAAGCCGCACTGAAAGCGGGAGAGAAGGTCATTCGACTCTAAATACCATAAGAGCCGAGCATTGACCATTCTCTCCAATATTTTGCACAGACAGCTGGTCAGAGCAATAGGACGATAGTTTTTTGGATATTTAGGATCCTTTCCTTGCTTAGCAAAAGCAAGAATAGTTGCCTTGCGCCAGGTTTCCGGAAAGTGCTCCTCGAGGAAGATTCTGTTGTACAGGAGGAGCAGACGGTCCATGGATTCTGGTGAAAGATGTGTGTGTGTGTGTGTGTGTGGTATGGGTGTTTAATGGCGCACAAGCTGCTGTGGCTATATTGCGCCTATTCATAGGTAGGTTGAAAAGATAAAATAAATAATTAATGTGAAGACGGTTCAATCTCATTACATGCCAGAAACTAATCAGAGTCGCTTATACATTCCTATTTGTTTCAAATAACAGAAAAGTTCATTAATATTGGCATTTTCACCAATGATATCATTTAATGTTATCCGTTCACGGAAATTAGCCGGAGAATGAAATATTGAAGTTCGATGTTGTTGATAATGTGGACAGTCAATCAAAATATGTTTGACTGTTAGCTGCTCAGAGCACTGTGAACAAAGAGGAGGATCATCGCCTGTGAGTAGATGGAGGTGAGTCAGATGAGTATGTCCTATTCTAATCCGTGCGAGTACCACTTCTTCTCGCCGAACTGTCTGAATGCATGAGTGCCAAAATTTTGGGTCCTGTTTTAACTGGAACAGTTTGTTATTTGTTTGTTTATGCCATAGCTCTGTCCATTGTGCATGATATGCTGCTTGAATTATAATATTATAATCAGAAACTGGGATAAAGGCAGAGGTTAAGTCTACTGTTGATGGATTTTTAGCCGAAATATCAGCCAACTCGTTCCCTTTGATGCCTGAATGTGCTGGAATCCAGCAAAAGTTCACTCGTTGCTGGCGATCTTCGATTTTCAACAGCAAATACTTGATTTGATTTAGTATAGGGTGATCCTTATAAGAGAAATTCTGCATTGCTCTAATTGAGCTCAGAGAGTCGGTGTAAATTAAATATTTTGCAGATGGGTGAAGACTCAAATTTTCTAGAGCTAATTGAATTGCATATAATTCTGCTGAAAAGCTGCTGTACTCAGGTGGAAGAGAGGCTGATATGATAGCAGAGGGAAACACTGCTGCTGCTCCAACAGTTGAATGAGATTTTGAACCATCAGTATATATCGGTAAGAAGTCAAAACAGTTTTGAATATGGCTAGCATGGAGTTGTTGCACATTCAGAGTTGGTAGATGATTCTTTCCCCATTGGAGAAAATAATTATCACAGGCTGGTTGAGGAAATGGGGTCCATGGTGGGCAAGAATAATTCTTTCTGTGCTGCCTACTCTGGAGAGGAACATTCCAATTTTGTGCTATTTCAAGGAGCCGTAGGCCTGTTGGGCGTATTTTATTTGGTTTATTTCTATAGAGATTGTGAAATGATGGATTAAAGAGATATGGTTGGATGGGGTGCGGAGAACAGTTTCGTATTCTGACTGCATATTTAAGTAGTAACATTTTTCTGCGGAGGTAAAGAGGGGGCTCATGGGCTTCAATATATAGACTATAGGTTGGCGATGTCCTATAAGCACCAAGAGCAATCCTCAGTGCATTGTGTTGTACAGGATCCAGCCAGCGTAATACACTCTTTCGAGCAGAATCATAAACTGGGGCACCGTAATCTAACCGAGATCTAATCAGTGCTCTATATAAGAGCAGCAAAGTTGTACGATCTGCTCCCCAAGACTGGGCAGATAGAGCTCTAAGCATGTTCAGCTTTTTCAGACAGGTAGTACGTATTACTCTAATGTGCTCAAGGAAATTTAACTTGCTGTCTAATATTAATCCCAAGAATCTAATATTGTTGGTAATCGGGATGCTGGAATTTGATATCCGGAGTTCAGGGTCTGTATGTAATTTGCGTTGGTTACAAAAGTGGATAGCAACTGTTTTCTGATGGGAAAGCTGATATCCATTGAACTCAGCCCATTTTTGAATTTTATTGAGGGATATTTGCAATTGGCGTTCAATAGATCTCATGTTCTGAGAGTGGCAAGAAATGGAGAGATCGTCAGCATAAAGATAGGCTTCTACAGTATTTGGAAGTTCTTTGGAAATGGAATCAATTCTAATGGCAAATAGGGTTGCGCTCAAAACCGACCCCTGTGGTACTCCTTCTTCCTGCAAGAATGTAGAAGAAAGGGAGTTTTGGTATCGAACCTGGAAAGAGCGGATCTGGAGGAAGTTCCTAATGAATATAGGCAGGTTGCCTCGTAGACCAAGATTATGTAGGTCACTCAGAATGCCATATCGCCAGGTAGTATCGAATGCCTTTTCTATATCAATGGAGACCATGACAAGGTGTTCATTTTTCACAAAGGCATTGCGAATTTCAGATTCGGCCTTGATCATCAGATCTAGAGAGGACCTATTTTTGCGAAAGCCATGTTGACAATTACTCAATAGTTGTTCAGTTTCAATGATCCAGCTGAGTCGACTGTGGATCATTTTTTCAAGAATTTTACCAAGGCAACTTGACAGAGAGATTGGCCTGTAACTATTAGGATTGGAAGGATCTTTTCCAGGTTTCAAAAAGGGCAAAACTGTAGCATGGTGCCAAGATGTTGGATAAATATTTTCCAGGAAGATCCGGTTAAAGAAAACTAGCAGCATTTGTAAGTTTTGCTCATCGAGATGCTGCAGCATGACATAATATATGCCATCTGGCCCAGCTGCACTGTTTCTCGTTGTTTTTATGGCTTGTAAAAGTTCACAATATTCAAGGGGCTGATTATACGGAAGTGATAGTGAGGTTGTAAAGTTAATGGGCCTCTGTTCGGTGGAGGTCTTAATTTTTTGGAATTTTGGAGTGTAATTTGATACAGCAGAGACTTCGGCAAAGGTTTTACCCAAGGCATTCGCTATATCTAGAGGACCAGAGAGTTCTTGTCCATTGTATGAAAGAATTGGGGAAGGGATGATTGGAAACTTCCCAGAAAGCTGTCTAAATTTCTTCCATATTAATCTGGAGTCGGTATTTCTGTTGATAGTACATGCAAACCGAGTCCAAGAATCTTTCTTGGCTTGCCTGTGAATGAACCGCGCTTTTGCCCTTAGCTTCTTGTAGCTAATTAAATTAGCTGTTGTCGGAAATCGACGGAATAAGTTGAATGCTTCATTTTTTTCCTTCTTTGCTTTTGTGCACTCTTCGTTCCACCAGTAGTTGAAGTGCCGTCGGGTTGGGGGGTTTGATAATGGAATTGAGTATTTTGCTGCAACTAAAAGACTGGATGTGATATAATCGGTTACTTTATCTATAGGTTGTAGCTGAATAGTTTCTTTGTCCAGAATGATTGCTGATTGAAATTTGGCCCATTTGGCTTTAGAAAATTTCCATTTTCTGCAGGGTTTGTCTAATGGTAGTTGTGTAGTGAGCAGGTTACAGACAATTGGAAAATGGTCACTTCCCATTGGGTCATCCATAGCGGACCACTGAATGACTGGAAACAGTATCGGAGAACAAATCGAGAGGTCAATTGCAGAGGTCTGTCCAGTAGGTAACTGTATATGGGTGTGTGTCCCAGTATTAAGAATGGTAAGGTTTTGTTTATCTAGTAGAGTTTCAATCAGTCGGCCCTGTCTGTCTAATTTAGAGGATCCCCATAAAGGGTGGTGGCCATTAAAATCCCCTAGCAAGCAGACTGGTGAGGGTAACTGTACTAAAAGTTCTTCAATATCTTTGAAAGAGTAGGTATTGTTTGGTGGGAGATAGACTGAGACTAGCGTAAATGCAATCTCAGCAATCAGACGCACAGCAACGGCTTCAATTTTGGTTTGAAGAATGATTTGACTAGCAGGGATCTTTGAGTTAATCAAAATAGCTACACCACCACGAGCAGAGTCAGATGTATTCCGATCTCTTCGGTAGACTGAGTAGTTTTTTATAGAAACAGAGATTTTAGCAGTTAAATAGGTTTCCTGCAGACAGAAACCCACTGGAGAGTAGCGTCTAATTAAGTACTGAATGTCATCAATGTTGCATCTAAAGCCTCTACAATTCCACTGTAAAATATAAGGCATTATTTGAGTTTAGAAGAAGCTGTACCTGACGTGGCTGTCTTGTGGCGTTCTGGCTTTGGTTTATTTCTTTTTGGAAAGGTGGGGCGACCTGTGTCCATATCTTCTTCTTCTTCCTCTGCAAATATTTCAAGAATCGGATCTTCCTGTTTAGACGGGTACTCTTGATCCATTGATGTTTCCTGAATACTCTGTTTTGAAGTTGAACTGGGATTATTTGGTGTGGTAGCAATCATTGGCGAATGAGGAGATTTTGCTGGGATCGTAAGAGGCGTATTACTTGCTTGATCTGAGTGCTTCTGGATATTGGACTGTTGCTGAGAAAGAACAGCTCGGGCCCAGTCGGAGATTGATATGTTGGATGGAACAGTAACATCAGTTTGCGTGGCTATTGTTTGATATTTTTTTGCAACACTGGCATAGCTACGGTTAGATATACTGGGTGCAATTAATTTTCTTGCTTCCTGGTAAGTAACTTTGTTTTCGACTTTATATTTTACAATGTTCTTCTCCATTTTCCACTTCTCACATGTTTTAGAGTAAGCAGGATGGTTACCCTTGCAATTAAGACAAGTCATTTCTTTTGCCGAACAGTCGTTTTGACTGTGATCAGAAGATCCACAGTTGGGACAAGCTGGGTTCCCTCTGCATGCCGTCTGAGAATGGCCATACTTTTGGCATTTGTAGAATCTCAGCGGATTAGGAATATAAGGACGAATGCGACAGAGTAGATATCCTGCTTTTACTGTTGAGGGTAGATTTGGACTGTTAAAGGTGAGAATGATACTTCTGGTGGGTGTGAGTATATTGTCCCTTTTAGTCATGATTCTTTTGACAGCAATTACATTTTGTTCATTTAGCTCTTCTTTAATTTCTTCTTCTGTCACATTCAAGAGGTCCCAACTAGATATAACACCCTTAGATGTATTTAGGGTTGCATGGGCAGTTACCTTTACTGGAATTTTTGCAAAGTTTGTCACTTTCAGGAGTTTTTCAGAATGCCTGCAGTTGACAGTTTCTACTAGTAAGTCCCCCGATTGCAATCTCTTAACCATCTTGGGAGACCCTGCAATACTTTCCAAGTGTTTTTGGATAAGAAAGGGGGATAGCTTACTAAGAGGCTGTTCTGATAATGAATGCATTATTAAAAATGCAGGAAACTCGGTCGCAGAGGAAATGGTTTTTAACCTCTTTGCTTGCGAAGAGTCATGTTCGTGCTCTGTGTTTAGCCGACTGCTTGTCGGTTCTAAACAAGGAAACATATTTTGTTCCATCTTGGCTCCTTTTAGCCCCTGGCAGATGAACTTTTCTGCCAAGGTTACCGGCCCCGCCACGGGGAGGCAGGAGCAGTGCCTGGAGTGACCAAGCGAAATTAGTAGGAGTTAGTCTATTAGATATGAAAAATAAAGAAAGGTTACTTTCCTTCCTTGCTCTCTACCAGTACTTTTGATACAAGAGCTACTAAATTAAAGGATTTCTCAAAGAGAGGAACGTAAAAGAGAACGCAGAATTCACCTATCAAAAAGTCGCAGTGAAAGCACAAGTAGAAATCGCTCAGTCAATCGCTTGGCACCCGGGGCCCATGAAAGATGTTCGATCATTTCATAATGGATGTTATCTGGTCCAAGAGCGGTAGCCTTTGTACGGGGGAGTGCTGTTTTCAGCTCATGGATATTAAATGGCCCATTGTATGGGTGGGATCCCTTCGATGTGAATTTAAGGGCCTGTTTTTCAGCGTTGCGCTTTAGGACCAGAAACTCTGGGGAGAAAGATGATGTTGCGGAGATTTTAGAAAAAGTTTCCCCAAGAGCATTCGCTATTGCAGTAAAGTCTGCAATAGTACATCCATTATATTCCAGGACCGATGAGGGGTGCGCTGTGTATTTTCACTTCATTTTCCGGATTTTATACCAGACTACATTAGAGTTGGTAGACTGGTTAATAGATGATGTAAAACGGATCCACGATTCCTTTTGACTCTGACGACGGATGTAGCGTGCTTTGGCTCGTGCACGTTTAAAGGCTATAAGGTTGGTCGTGGTAGGATGTCGGCGGAATATCCCCCACGCTTTGTTTTGAGCCTTTTTTGCTGCTGTGCATTGTGAATTCCACCAGGGTTTGGGAAATGGTGGAAACCGGGCAGATGTTTTTGGAACAGTATTCGCAGCTGCTTGGACAATATTTTCTGTGATGTACTTAACTGCATCATTGATAGGCTCTTGACTGACTGTACTAAGATTAAAATTTGCCTGATGTTGGAAGGCAGTCCAGTCAGCCTGATCAAACTTCCACCGTGGTAACCTGAAGGGAAGACATGGTCTCCCACTGTGTAACAAGGTTATCACAGGGAAGTGATCACTTCCGTATGGATTCTCCTCCACTTCCCAAGTGAGTGAAGGGAGCAGAGAAGGGGAGCAGATAGAGAGATCAATGGGAGAAAAGGTACGGGTAGGCATGTAGAAAAAGGTGTTTGTTCCAGTATTTAGAAGGGAAAGGTCATTGTCATTGAGCATACGCTCTATGACTCGTCCCCTTCCGTTGATGCTAGCACTACCCCACAGGGTGTTATGTCCATTCATATCCCCGAGAAGTAATAAAGGGGGAGGCAACTGCGTTAGAAGATCATCAAGGTCTGCCTGGGAGATGTCAGTCCCAGGTGGCAAATAAATAGAGCATACAGTTAATAAGAATCCCACTGAAAGGCGAATTGCAACAGCCTCTATGCTGGTTGTAATTAGCAAGGGCTGCACTGGGGTATGGTTACCCACAAGGATAGCCACTCCCCCATGTACAGAGCCGTCCGCAATTCAATCCTTTCGAAAAACTGTGATGGTGTGCATGGTGGGATCATCATTTGCCTTTAGATATGTCTCCTGCAAGCAAAAGCAAACTGGCTCGTGCTTTTGCAGGAGGGCCTTGATGTCATCTATATTTCGCCGGAATCCACGACAATTCCATTGTAGGAATTTAGCCATTATTGTGGCTTGGTGGGTCCATCAGGCGGCTTCCGAGGTGCTGAGGGCTTACTTTTTTCAGTCTTGGATTTATCTTTTTTGGGGTTTGGTTTGGTTTGGTTTGGTTTTTAATGCCGCATTGGCAGCTATGGCCATAATGCGCCAAATCAAAAAATAAAACTAATACAAAAATATTGGTCAGCCTTAGAACAGGCTACCGTGTCAAAAAGGTAAAAATGATACAGTGGTTAAAGGTTATATAAAAGGTATAAAATATAAACTTAAATCTTTGTGTATAAATTGATCGATTGTAAAAAATTAAAAACGTCAGACATGTTGTCTCTGTCACCTAAAATCTGACCGAGTGTAAAGGGTTCAGCCAGATTACTAAAACTGCTAGAAAAAGATTGTCTAAAAACAGGACATTCAATAAAAACGTGAGAGATAGTTAAAATGACGTTACACGTCTCACACATAGGTGGGCCATCCGCCCTCAGCAAAAAGGAGTGTGTTAGATGGCTATGACCTATGCGGAGCCGAGCAAGAACAACTTCCTCTTTTCGGACCCTGCGTACACTGGACTGCCATTGCATGATTACAGGCTTAATACGCTGTAGTTTATTCGCGGTCTGTTCTTGCCAAGAGTCTTGCCATTGGGAGTATAATTTACATCGTATTATTTGCCTGTAGTCTGTATAGGGGACTGACAGGCAATGACTATCCAGGGAAATGGCTGATTTGGCAGCAGTATCAGCTAATTCATTTCCCCGGATCCCAATGTGGCTTGGGATCCAGCAGAAGCGAATGTCAAATTCTGATTCAAAGGCAGAACATAACATCTGCCGGATCCGTGACAGGACCGGATGAGAGTTGTACCTCATCGACACTAGAGCCTGTAATACGCTCAATGAATCACAGTAAACCATGTACCTTTGGTAATCGCTATTTTTAATGAACTCAAGGGCTATTTCAATTGCATGCAACTCTGCAGTATAAATGCTAGCGTGGGATCTTGAATGATAATGTCTTCTGAGGAAATACAACAGCAGATCCCACATAAGATTCTGACTTTGAGCCATCTGTATAGACTGGCAGAAAGTCAGAGTACTGCTCTCTATGCGATGCGAAGAGTTGCTGATAGACGGCCGCCGGTGTATTAGCCTTCTCCATGATCTTGAGGGAGAAGTCGCACATTGGCAAATGTGCATACCAGGGTGGAAGGAGTTGCCTTGGTGACTGGGCAACATTGTTTACCGTCACGTTTAGTTCATTTAATAGCCCTTGCATCCGAATACCAAAAGGTCTGTTGGCAGTCCGACGGGTGTTATAGAGATTTTCCCAACGTGGCTCAAAAACTGATGTCCATGTGGGATGATCAGGCAGGGCTTTCAATTTAAAGGTGTAATGTAAAGACAACTGCTTACGTCGAAAAGATAGGGATGGTTCATTTGCTTCGACGTAAAGGCTTTGGACTGGAGATGTGCGAAATGCTCCTGTGGCTATCCGAATGGCCTGATGGGGAACTGGATTTAACCACCGAAGTGCACTATCTCTAGCAGATCCATATACCTGGGACCCATAATCGAGTTTAGAACGGACAAGGGCTCGGTAAAGACGAAGAAGAGTAGAGCGATCTGCGCCCCATGATGTTGACGAAAGGGCACGAAGGATGTTAAGCCCTTTAACACACCTTGTCCTAAGCTGACGAATATGTTGAACAAATGTCAACTTTTTGTCGAAGATAAGTCCAAGGAATTTGACTTCTGCTACGACTGGGATGTTGTTTTGCCCAAGCCTTAAATCCGGTTCAGGATGAAGATTACGTTTGCGACAGAAGTGTACACAAACGGTCTTCTGTGATGAAAATCTGAACCCATTAGCCAATGACCAAGATGTAAGGTGGTCAATGGATTTCTGCAGTTGCCTTTCAATGACCCTCATATTGCATGAATGACAAAATATAGTAAAGTCGTCAACATAGAGGGCATTGTTTATTGTGGGCGGAAGTTGTTCCGTGATAGAGTTTATTTTGATTGCAAAAAGCGTGACACTTAGAACGGACCCTTGTGGGACTCCCTCTTCCTGACAGAACTCTCTCGAGAGAGTAGATCCTAAACGCACTTGAAAATGGCGATTGGAAAGGAAGTTTTTGATAAAGAGAGGAAAGTTACCCCTAAGACCAAAGTTGTAGAGGTCTTTTAATATTCCAAATCGCCAGGCTGTGTCGTACGCTTTTTCAATATCAAAGAAAACTGCTACCAGATGCTCGGATTTAATAAAAGAGTCACGAATGTATGTTTCAAGTCGGATTAAATGATCCAAAGTGGATCTGTCTCTTCGGAAGCCGCACTGAGTCCTGGAAAGCAGGTCATTTGTTTCCAAATACCACACAAGGCGGGCATTAACCATTCTTTCCAGGACCTTGCACAAACAGCTTGTCAGAGCAATAGGCCGATAGTTACTTGGATATCTAGGATCCTTTCCTGGTTTTGGGAAGGCAAGAACGATTGCTTTCCGCCAGGAATCCGGAAATTGTTTATCAAGAAAAATTCTGTTAAATAAAATTAATAAGTGATTTTTAGACTGTGGTGACAGATGTTTTATCATTTCGTAGTGGATGTCATCGGGCCCGACAGCACTTGCATGCGTAAGAAAGAGTGCTGCATTTAACTCTTCCTGTGTAAAGGGCTTGTTATATGGTTCGAGCCCTTTTGAAGAGAAATTTAATGGATGTTTCTCACGTTTTTCTTTCAAGGCCAAGAACTCTGGAGGGAATGATGTTGTTGCAGATATTTTCGCAAATGTTTCACCTAGAGTATTTACAACTGCAGTTCGGTCTGCAATTAGACATCCATTGTGCTGGAGAATCACCGAAGGGCACGGTGGGTATTTGCCCTTCATTTTCCGGATCTTGTCCCAGACTACTTTTGAGTTGGCAGTCTGGGTTATGGATGATGTAAAACGGATCCAAGATTTCCTTTGGCTCTGACGTTGGATATAACGTGCTTTTGCACGTGCACGTTTAAAGGATATTAGATTATCAGTCGTGGGATATCGACGGAATATCCCCCAGGCTTTGTTTTGTGCCTTTTTTGCTGTTGTGCACTCCGAATTCCACCAAGGTTTAGGAAATAGTGGAAACCGGCTGGATGTTTTTGGGATTGCAATTGCAGCTGATTGGACAATACTTTCTGTAACGTACGTGACTGCATCATTGATATGTTCCCGACTGACTGTAGCGAGGTCAAGATTTGCCAGATGTTGAAAGGCATTCCAGTCAGCCTGATCAATCTTCCACCGCGGTAAACTAAATGGCTGACACGGTCTACCACTAGTTAAGGTGGTGATCACGGGGAAATGATCACTTCCATATGGGTTTTCTTCCACCTCCCATATAGCTGAAGGAAGGAGGGAAGGGGAACAGATAGAAAGATCAATGGCAGAAAAAGTACGGGTAGGCATGTGGAAGAAAGAGTGTCTTCCCACATTGAGAAGGGAGAGGTCATTGTCATTGAGCATACGCTCTATGACTCGTCCCCTTCCGTTAATGTTAGTACTACCCCACAGAGTGTTATGTCCATTACAGTCCCCAAGAAATAATAAAGGGGGAGGCAATTGCGTGACGAGATCATCAAGGTCTTTCTGGAGGATGTCAATACCAGGTGGTAAATAAACAGAGCAAACAGTTAATAAAAACCCCACTTTAAGGCGAATTGCTACAGCCTCTACGTTGGTTGTAAGTTGCAAAGGCTGAAAGGGAATCTGGTTGCTCACGAGGATTGCAACTCCTCCATGGGCAGGACCATCCACAATTCTATCCTTACGAATGATGGTAATGTTATTCATGGTGGGGTCATCATTTGCCTTTAAATAAGTCTCCTGTATGCAAAAGCAAACTGGTTTGTGCTTTTGCAGGAGTGCCTTGATGTCGTCAATATTTTGCCGGAATCCACGACAATTCCACTGTAGGAATTTAGCCATTATTTGGACTTGGTGGGTCCATCAGGCGGCTTCCGAGGTGCTGAGGGCTTAATTTTGTCAGTCTTGGATTTATCTTTTTTGGGGAAGAATGGACGCTGTCCCGTGTCCATTTCCTCCTCCGCAAAGAGTTCCAAAACTGACTCATCATGTACCTCCTTCTGCTCGATATCCATGTTTTCCTGGGTACTAGGTGTTCCTTCCCCTTTCTTATTCTTTTCTTTTGCTTTTGTTACTTGTAGAGCATTAAGAGGTATCGATATAGGAGTGGCAGCTGATTGGTCCTTCTGTGCAGGTTTTAGGGAGCTTAAGAGATAACGTGCGATGGGCGTAAATGATTCTTTTGGAGGGATGGACATGTCCGTCTGAGTTCCAATGGAACACCTCCCTGCTACCTTCTGGGCGTAGGTAGGTTTGTTGATGTTTAGAGGTTTCACCGCTTTCCTTGCCTCCTGGTACGATATGTTTAGCTCTGCCTTCAGCCGTTGAATTTCTTTTTCTTCCTTCCACCTCTGGCATGCCGTTGAATAGGCCGGATGTTCTCCCTCACAGTTAATGCAGGTGGGTTTCGTGGCTGAACATGCCGTTGTTTCGTGGTCCTTTGCACCGCACCGGGCGCATGCAAGGACTCCACGGCAGGCCATTTGAGAATGTCCATACTTCTGACATTTAAAACACCGTAAAGGGTTCGGAATGTATGGACGTACTGGACAGTTGATATATCCAGCTTTAATTTCATCAGGAGGTTTGGGAGTGTTAAAAGTCAGGATAACACTCCTGGTTTTAACAAGTTTCCCATCCCTACGCGCACTAATTCTCTTGACGGCTATAACTCCTTGAGGTTTCAGTTCCAAGCAGATTTCCTCCTCGGTTACGTCGAGAAGGTCCCATTCTGAAATGACACCTCTCGATGAATTCAGTGTTCTATGTGGTGTTACAGTAACGGGTACTCCTCCGATCGATGTTGCGCGGAGTAGCTGCTCGGATTGTCTCTCAGTTTTTGATTCAATTAAAAGGTCTCCAGAACGGAGCCTCTTAACAGATTTGGGTGAACCTGCTAACCCATCTAACCCTTTCTGTATGAAGAAGGGTGACATTTTACCAATTGGTTTTTCTCCGGTGGAGTGTATAATTAGGAACCTTGGAACAGGCCCTGATGG
The DNA here is from genome assembly GCF_048544385.1 of Mastigoproctus giganteus. Classification (NCBI taxonomy): domain Eukaryota; kingdom Metazoa; phylum Arthropoda; class Arachnida; order Uropygi; family Thelyphonidae; genus Mastigoproctus; species Mastigoproctus giganteus. Next base: position 103,743,937 of record NC_143580.1, read on the forward strand.
TAATTCCGTTCGCTGCCTTTTTTTTGCAATACTGCTATCTGTATCTGTGTCTAAATTTTCAGATAGGGACCGGGTTGGGGCCCCTGAAGGAGTAAGTTTCTCAGGATTCATAGAGGTTTTTTATTTGTTCAGTGCCCGGGCTCCCCACCCACCACGGAGCCCAAAGGGACGCCCACTACCCGGCATGCAATAAATGCGCTCGGGAGTGGGACGCCAGGGCTACCCAGACACTATACCCGCACCGCCGCCAGCCTGAATCCTGTCCCTCGGACCATGAGGGTAGGGGCGTGGCATTGACACGGTTGACCCTGGCAGGCGAACCTACTAGCCGATTGATCCTAGCCGGGCCTTCCAGGACCACCCGTCTTGTGGAAGCAGGGGCCAAAGTGGTGTATTGAAGCTGGGCCCCTCAACCACCAGGATCCCCCTTTCCGAATTTCCACGGGTCGCAGCGCACGGCAAACACGCCGGATTCCATTGATGTAAGCCCGGAACCTAGGCTGTGGGCGTTGGATCCCAGTGATGCTAGTCTGGAAGTCCAGCAGCGTCACTGGGAGGTCCCCTCACCACGTACAGGTGCCCACGTCGAGGGGCTCTTTTGGGGAAGAAAGGACGCTGTCCCGTGTCCATTTCCTCCTCCGCAAAGAGTTCCAAGACTGACTCTTCGGGTACCTCCTTCTGCTCGACATCCATCTTTTCTTGGGTACTAGGGGGGACTTCCCCTTTCTTATTCTTTTCTTTCATAACTACCTTTGTAATTTGTGGAGCATTAGGAGGTACCGATATAGGAGTGGCAGCTGATTGGTCCTTCTGTGTAGGTTTTTGCAAACTTAAGAGATACCGCGCGATGGGAGTGAAAGACTCCTTTGGAGGAATGGTCATGTCCGTCTGAGTTCCGACGGAACATCTCCCTGCTACCTTCTGGGCGTAGGTAGGTCTGTTGATATTCAGGGGTTTGACCGATTTCCTTGCCTCCTGGTATGATATATTTAGCTCTGCCTTCAGCCGTTGAATTTCTTTTTCTTCTTTCCACCTCTGGCATGCTCGTGAGTAGGCCGGATGTTCGCCCTCACAGTTAATACAGGTGGGTTTTGCGGCTGAACAAGCTGTTGTTTCGTGGTCCTTTGCACCGCATCGAGCGCATGCAAGGACTCCACGGCAGGCCATTTGAGGATGTCCATACTTCTGGCACTTAAAGCACCGTAAAGGGTTCGGAACGTATGGACGCACTGAACAGTTGATGTATCCAGCTTCAATCTCGTCAGGAGGTTTAGGAGTGTTAAAAGTCAGGATTACGCTCCTGGTTTTAACAATTTTTCCATCCCTTCGCGCAGTGATTCTCTTGACAGCAATGGCTCCCTGTGGTTTTAATTCGGAGTAGATTTCCTCCTCGGTCACGTCGAGAAGGTCCCACTCCGAAATGACACCTCTCGATGAATTGAGTGTTCTGTGTGGTGTCACTGTTACATTACATTTAAGACGCCTGAGCTCACCACTGCCTGTGCAAATGCACATCCGTGGCTTTTTGTCTCATCGTAGACTAGCGTCAGCATCAGAGAATTTAAATTTAGTTAATTAAAACTGAACTCAAGTTAAATTGAACTCAAAGAAAATTTTATTGGCCTTTAGCCCGCTCTTAGGAACAATATGTTTGTTCTTTTACATATTTTGATGAGAGCGGTTTCCATCCCTGCCCCTGGGAGGCAGGCCACTACTATCTAGCATTCTTTGTCTTCTTTGAAATACCGCACTTATAAATTCATTAAAGAATTTAAAATTCCTTTTACAGGAAAACAGGACACTGAGACGATCCCGTTCCATCGACTCATCTATTGAACATTCTAATATATTTCTAACATCACTATACTGAACACAGTCAAGCATTATATGTTCAGAAGTCTCCACACCGCCACAGGTGCAGAGATCAGACTCTCTTAGCCCAAGTTCAAATAGTCTTTTTGCTAAGCCATGACCAGTCATCAAGAATGTAGCATTTAGGCCAAATTGGAGCCATGGTTTTGTTTTAGGATTAATAATTTGGACTGATGGTAAAAACAAATAAGACTGCCTACCCTTTTCAGAGTTTTGCCAGTTTTGTTGCCATAGATTTTCTATTTCAAGACTGATCCTTTTCTTTTCTAGCTTTAGATCACTTCTTGAATAAATGTAATTTTCTTCTAGACAAGAGGAAATTCCCAATATTGTCTTTCTTATATTGTTCTTGGTGTAATACATCATACCAGCCAATAATACATTATATAATGCTGGAGTTCTGCCCGCAACCACCTGTAAGGCATCAGTCGAGACTGTGCGACATGCCCGGGTAATGCTCAACAAAACAAAACGTTGAGTTTGAGACATATATTTTTGTATGAGCGAATTTTCTAGTCGATGTGCCCAAGCTCCAGAGGCATAAGTAATGATTGGGACAAATACGCAATCATATAGTAAGTTCAATGAACGTGCCTTGATGCCCCAATCACACCTAACAACCCTCCGGAGCTTAGAGTAAAGAACTCTAACTTTATTTTTCAAATATTTAATATGCTCTGTAAAATAGAGCCTTTCTTCTAACATTATTCCCAAATACCTCACCACTCTGGCATACCGCACAGTCCCTCCACTCAGCCGAATAGTAGGGGGACGATTGGTACTTAGCTTCCCTTTTAATAGCATTTGAACAGTCTTAGTTGTTGATATTTCTAATCTATTTAATTTACACCATCCGTCTAGCGAATCAAGAGCTAATTCAGCTCTAGTCTCCAGCTGAAGACGGGAATCACCATGGACCAATAAGACTAGGTCATCAGCATAAGCTATGCACTGAACGCCTTCAAAAGCGCTCTCCAGGAATTCGTCCATGACGATGTTCCAGACAAAAGGTCCAATTACTGAACCCTGAGGACATCCCCGACTCACTTTCTTAATAACCTCACAGTATTTATTTCTTACTACTATTTTTCTGTTAGAAAAATAATCTCTAAAAACACAATACAAATTCATTGGACATTGACACTTTCTTAATCTAGCAAGAACACTCTCCCACCAGAGCCGGTCGAAAGCCCCCTTAAAGTCAATAAAGATTGCAAGGACGTATCTTGCACCGCTCATTTCAACAATCTGGGTTAGTCCATAGGCAGCATCTTCCGCACTCTTCCCTTTCTTGAAGCCAAACTGGGTCAAGGAGGACATGGACTTATTTTCGTATATAATCATTAATCGGCCTATGATCAGCCTTTCATACACCTTACCCAAGACTGACAAAAGAGCAATGGGTCGATACGTGCCTGTGTCATTTAGCAATCTATCTGTACTTTTAATTATTAACCTCACACGGGCTTCCCTCCAGCTCTGTGGAAAAGCACCATAATACAGACATTTATTATACAGATTTAGGAATGTCTCAGGGCTCAACATAAAAGCTTGCTTCATTACTTTAACTTCTACATTATCAGGACCTGGTGACTTTCCTTCTTTTGCCCGGTCCATCGCCAACTTAACTTCATCCATAGAGAACGCCTCTTCAAGAACCTCAGTGTTGTATTGAATGTTCTGCTCTTTCATCCACAACTGTAGCGGCGTAGAAGCTCCTTCATTAATCTCAGGAAAAAGATCATTCAGTGTCCTGCTTACCGAATCTCGCCAATTTAGAGTTTGATTATTATCAGAACCAATAGTACTGGTTATGTCCTGCGCTCCTTTTTTATTTACAATAATCTTAAAAATCCCCCAAGGATCTCGGGATCCTTGCTCCTTGACATAAGTCTCCCAACAAGACTTTTTAGTATCACTTATAGCTTTACAGTACTCTTTTCGTTTGTCCCTATAATTTGATTTGATTTGATTTGAGTTTTATTGGCGCATAAGCAGCTGAGGCTATAATGCGCCAAATACCGGTCATATGTAAAAAAAAAAATTAAAACATTCAGTGACCTAAGTAGTTAGGCCACCATGTCCAGATGTATAATAACAAAGATATAAAAAAATAAATCAATAAAGACGTAACAATAACATAAATTTTAAATACAATTAAAAACTTTTATCGATTTAAAATAGCTAAAAACAGCAGACACGTTGTCATTGTCGGATAAAATCTGACTGAGTGTATACGGCTCAGTCAGATGGTTAAAAGCGGTAGAACGAGTGCTGCTAAAATCTGGACAGTCAATTAAAAGGTGTCTGATCGTTAAAATTGTGCCACAGGACACACACATAGGAGGGTCATCAGCCCTCAGCAAAAACGAATGTGTCAAATGACTATGTCCTATGCGGGTCCGGGCAAGAACAACTTCCTCCTTACGATTCCTGCGCAGACTAGACTGCCACGGTTCAATTAAAGGCTTTATACGGTATAGTTTATTCCCAGTCTGTCCATTCCACAACTCCTGCCATTGGGAATGTATCTTCTCGTGTATTATTTGCCTGTAGTCTGTATAGGGGACTGACAGGCAGAGATTATTATTAGGGATTGCTGATTTGGCTGCGGTGTCAGCCAAATCATTTCCCCTAATCCCAATGTGGCTGGGAATCCAGCAGAAGCGGATGTCATATTCGCGATCATGGAGAACGTGAATCTTCTGCTGAATGCTAGACAGAACCGGGTGAGGATTATACCTCACGGATATTAAAGCCTGTAACACACTGAGAGAGTCAGAATATAAAATGAACCGTTGGTATTGGCATTCACTAATGTGATCCAAGGCTAACTTTATAGCGTGCAGCTCTGCAGTAAATATGCTGCATTCAGAAGGAATCTGCTCCGAAGTAGTGCTGTCTCTAAAGACAGCAGCAGATCCCACATATGATTCCGCCTTCGAGCCGTCTGTGTAGACTGGCGCGAAGTCAGAATGTTCAGCTCGGTGTGCTGAAAAAAGCTGCAGGTAGACAGACGATGGAGTGTCCGACTTACCCCAATTTCTAAGGGACAAGTCACATGCCGGGACATGAGCATGCCAGGGTGGAAGGGGTTGCTTTGGTGTTTGGGCAACCCTGTCTACCTTTATATTAAGTTCTTTGAGTAGCTCTTGGGCACGAATACCAAAAGGACGATTGGCAGTCTTACGGGTGTTGTACAAATTTTCCCATCGCGGCTCAAAAACGGTTAGCCACGTAGGGTGGTCTGGCAGGGATTTCAGTTTTAGAGCGTAGTTTAGAGACAACTGCTTACGTCGAAGCAATAATGGCGGTTCGTTTGCTTCGACGTATAAGCTCTGGACAGGAGATGTGCGATATGCTCCAATAGCGGTACGGAGAGCCAGATGATGGACAGGATCGAGCCAGCGAAGTACACTGTCTCTGGCCGAATTGTATACCAGGGACCCGTAATCCAGTCTGGATCGTACAAGTGCACGATATATGCGTAGTAGGGTGCATCGATCCGCACCCCAAGATGTTGAGGAAAGAGAGCGCAGAATATTTAGCCCTCTTGTGCACTTTGTGCGGAGTTGACGGATGTGATCCAGAAAGGTCAGCTTTTTATCGAATACGAGTCCCAAGAATTTTGTGTCCGCTGCTATTGGAATTACATTTTGTCCGAGCTTTAATTCAGGTTCAGGATGAAGATTACGCTTACGACAAAAGTGTACGCAAACGGTCTTCTCCGGCGAGAACCTGAAGCCATTAGCAAGAGCCCAGGAGTTGAGGCGATCAATAGCTTTCTGCAGTTGTCTTTCAATAACCCTCATGTTGCATGACTGACAAAATATGCTAAAGTCATCAACATAGAGGGCACAGTTGACAGTTGGAGGAAGTTGTTCTGTGATGGAATTCACTTTGATGGCAAAAAGCGTGACACTTAGTACTGATCCTTGTGGTACTCCCTCCTCCTGGCTGAAGGAACGAGAGAGTGAGGATCCCACACGAACTTGGAAAGATCGATTGGCTAAAAAGTTTTTAATAAAAATGGGGAGTTGCCCCCTAAGGCCAAGGCTATGCAGATCTTTCAAGATGCCAAATCTCCAAGTTGTGTCATACGCTTTCTCCATGTCAAAGAACACCGACACCAAGTGTTCACGTTTTAGGAAAGCATCCCGGATGGATGCTTCCAATCTAATAAGATGGTCCAGAGTGGACCGGTTCCTTCGGAAGCCGCACTGTATGTTGGAGAGAAGGTCATTTGATTCTAAGTACCATATTAAACGAGAATTAACCATTCTCTCCAGGATTTTGCACAGACAGCTAGTCAGAGCAATAGGACGATAGTTGGTGGTGACTTTTGGATCCTTTCCTGGCTTAGGGAAGGCAAGAACGATTGCCTTTCGCCAGGAATCCGGAAACTGCCCTTCAGTAAAGATTCTGTTATACAGAAAGAGCAGACAATCCATAGATTTTGGTGAAAGATGTTTAATCATGTCGTAATGGATGCCATCTGGTCCAGCAGCACTTGCTTTGGAAAGAGCGAGGGCTCTTTTCAGTTCCTGAATAGTAAAATCCCCGTTGTAGGGATAGAGGCCCTTGGACTTAAAATTAAGTGCTTCTCTTTCCAGTTTATGTTTCAGGACCAGGAACTCTGGGGAGTATGAGGATGTTGCGGAGATGTTGGAGAATGTTTCCCCAAGAGCATTGGCTATTGCAGTTGGATCTGCAATAGCGCACCCATTATAATCTAAGATTGAAGAAGGGTGGGATGTATATTTTCCCTTCATTTTCCGGATTTTATCCCAGACTACCTTAGAGTTGGTACACTGGTTAATAGATGATGTAAAACGGATCCACGATTCCTTTTGACTCTGACGACGGATGTAGCGTGCTTTGGCTCGTGCACGTTTGAAGGCTATAAGGTTGTTCGTGGTAGGATATCGGCGAAATATCCCCCACGCTTTGTTTTGAGCCTTTTTGGCTGCTGTGCATTGTGAATTCCACCAAGGTTTGGGAAATGGTGGAAACCGGGCTGATGTTTTTGGGACAGCAGTAGCAGCTGCGTGGACAATGATTTCTGTGATGTACGTTACTGCGTCATTGATAGGCTCCTGACTGACTGTACTGAGTTCAAAATTTGCCTGATGTTGGAAGGCATTCCAGTCAGCCTGATCAAACTTCCACCGTGGTAACCTAAAAGGAAGACACGGTCTCCCACTGTGTAACAAGGTTATCACAGGGAAGTGATCACTTCCGTATGGATTCTCCTCCACTTCCCAGGTGAGGGAAGGGAGTAGAGAAGGGGAGCAGATAGAGAGATCAATGGCAGAAAAAGTACGGGTAGGCATATGGAAGAAGGTGTTTGTTCCAGTATTTAGAAGGGAAAGGTCATTGTCATTGAGCATACGCTCTATGACTCGTCCCCTTCCGTTGATGTTAGCACTACCCCACAAGGTGTTATGTCCGTTAAAATCCCCGAGAAGTAAGAAAGGGGGAGGCAGCTGCGTTAGAAGATCATCAAGGTCTGCCTGGGAGATGTCAGTCCCAGGTGGCAAATAAATAGAGCAGACCGTTATTAAAAATCCCACTGTAAGGCGAATTGCAACAGCCTCTATGCTGGTTGTAATTAGCAAGGGCTGAACTGGGGTCTGATTACCCACAAGGATAGCCACTCCTCCATGAGCAGGACCATCCGCAATTCTATCCTTACGAAAGATTGTGATGTTATGCAGGGTGGGATCATCATTTGCCTTTAGATATGTCTCCTGCAAGCAAAAGCAAACTGGCTCGTGCTTTTGCAGGAGGGCCTTGATGTCATCAGTATTTCGCCGGAATCCACGACAATTCCATTGTAGGAATTTAGCCATTATTTTGGCTTGGTGGGTCCATCAGGCGGCTTCCGAGGTGCTGAGGGCTTACTTTTATCAGTCTTGGCTTTGTCTTTTTTGGGGAAGAATGGACGATGTCCCGTGTCCATTTCTTCCTCCGCAAAGAGTTCCAAGACTGATTCATCCTGTACCTCCTTGTTCTCTACATCCATTGTTTCTGGTATTACGGGTGACTCTTCAGAACGTTTTTGCTCTTTTTTACCACTTGGTTTTGGTAGTGGTGGAGCACTAGGAGGTACGGATATAGGAGTGGCAACTGATTGTGTTTTTTTGGTGGGCTTTTGTGAATTTAATAAATAGCGTGCAATCGGAGTGAATGACTCTTTCGGTGGTATAGTCATCTCAGTTTGAGTACCGATAGTGCACTTGGCAGAAACCTTCTGAGCATAGGAAGGTTTCCCGCTATTTATTGGTTCGATACGTTTTCTGGCCTCTGGGTAGGAGATATTCAGCTCTGTTTTCAGTTTTTGGATTTCTTTTTCATCCTTCCACCGCTGGCATGCTCGAGAATAGGCGGGGTGCTCTCCTTGGCAATTAATACAGATCGGTTTTGAAGCTGAACATTCCTTGCTCTCGTGGTCTTTAACACCACATCGAGCACAGGCAGGGTTACCACGACAAGATGTTTGTGAGTGGCCGTATTTTTGGCATCTAAAACACCTCAGTGGGTTTGGGATGTAAATCCTCACTGGGCAGTTTAGATAGCCTGCCTTGATGGAACTTGGAGGCCTTGGGGTATTGAACGTGAGGATAAGAACTCGGGTAGGGACGAGATTCCCATCCTTTCGTATCGATATTCTTTTCACAGCTGTCACTCCTTGGTCTTTCAATTCAGAGCAGATCTCTTCTTCAGAAACATGAAGAAGGTCCCACTCTGATATAACACCACGTGAAGAGTTCAGAGTTTTGTGGGGGGTTACGGTGATAGGTATTCCCCCTATGGATGTAGAGTTTAAGAATTTTTCAGCTTGTTTTGTGCTGGAAGCTTCAACTAAAAGATCGCCAGAACGCAGTCGTTTAACGGATTTTGGTGACCCTGCCAACCCTTCTAATCCTTTCTGGATAAAGAAGGGTGACATCTTTCCAATTGACTGTTCTCCGATGGAATGGAGAATGAGGAAGAGCGGTGTCACTGATGGTGTTGGTGTATCCTCAGTTCTGGCTCTTTTTGCAGAGGTGTTTTCTTTTTCATCTTCTCGATTAGGTAGGGGCCTTGTTGGGGCCCCAGAAGAAAGGGGATTTAAATTACTCATATGAGTAAAGAGAAAATGTCTGATGCCTAAGTACCTCACCCACCACGGAGCCCTACGAGGGGACGCCCACTCGTGAACTAGCAGGTACTGCGTACACGAATGGGACGCCGAGTTCGCTTAGAACACCATACCCACGTTACCAATAAGTCTTTATCCCGTCCCAGGACCATAGGGAGGGAGGCTTATTGGAACGCAGTTGACCCTAGCAGTATAAAACCACCCGCCGATTGATCCCAGTCGGGCCGGTCCGGGACCACCCGTCTTGTCGAAGCAGGGGCCAAAGTGGTGTATTGAAGCTGGGCCCCTCAACCACCAGGATCCCCCTTTCCGCTTCCACGGGTCGCGGCGCACGGCTGCACACGCCGGATTTCAAAGATGTAACCCTGAAACCAAGGTATGGGCGTTAGATCCCAGTGATGCTAATCTGGAAACCCAGCAGCGTCACTGGGAGGTCCCCTCACCACGTACAGGTGCCCACGTTGAGGGGCCCTATAATTAGTCAAATACCTAGCCAGTAAGTCAACATCTCCAAAACGTCTGTGTCTTTGGTATAACCTTCTTGATTTATTAGTCTGCTTTCGTAAAACAGTTAATTGCTGTGTCCACCAGAAGACTGGTCTGCTTTTAACATAACTTTTCTTAAAACACTTGTTACAACAATTAATTATTATTTCAGTCAACGTACACACATATTCATTAACATCAAAATTTTGCCAGTTAACATTATTTATCATATTCAGAAATATGTCATTAAACCTTTGCCAAAATATATTTTTAATACAATATCGCTCTACATCAAACATAATTCGAGCTTCATTTTTATTTTCTATAGAAAACAATATCGCATTGTGATCACTTGTAGTGTAACCCTCAGCAACTCTCCAACTGTCACTGTTACAGGGATTCCTCCGATTGATGTTACTCGGAGTAGATGTTCGGATTGCCTGTCATTTTTTGTTTCAATTAAGAGGTCTCCAGAACGGAGCCTCTTAACTGATTCGGGTTTGAGTTTGAGTTTGATTTGGGTGTTATTGGCGCATTAGCAACTTAGGCTATAATGCGCCAAGACCAGGTCATGTATAAAAGAATAAACTTTCAGTGACCTAATTAGTTAGGTCACTATGTCAAAAAATTTTTAACAAATGTATATAAGCTAAATCAACAGAAAATCACAATAAAATGTAAACTTTATATATAGGCAAAAACGTTTATTGATTTTAAAAAGCTAAAAACAGCAGACACGTGGTCATTGTCGGATAAAATCTGGCTGAGCGTATAAGGCTCAGCCAGATGACTAAAAGCGGTAAAATAAAAATCACGTTCAGGTGTAAAACGTGGACACACGGTTAAAATGTGATAAATAGTTAAAATGGTGCCACAGTTCTCGCACATAGGGCAGTCATCTGCCCTCAGCAGAAAAGCATGTGTAAGATGACTGTGTCCTATGCGGAGGCGAGCTAAAACAACTTCCTCTCTGCGATTCCTGCGCAGACTAGACTGCCAATGTCCGATTACAGGCTTTATCTGATAGAGCTTGTTTGTGACCTGCTCATGCCAAGATTGTTGCCATTGGGACAATAATTTAGTGTGTATTAGCTGCCTGTAGTCTGTATAGGGGACTAACAGGCAATAAGTGTTTTGGGGTTCTGGTAATCTGGCCGCAGCATCAGCCAGTTCATTTCCCCCGATCCCAATGTGGCTTGGGATCCAGCAGAAACGGATATCGAATGAACTCTCAAACAAAGAATGTAAAGTCTGCTGAACCCGGTCAATATTGGATGAGGATTATATCTCATCCCCGATAAAGCCTGCAGTGTACTTGAAGAGTCAGTGTACACCATACATCTTTGATGCTTCCGTGTTTTAATCTGGTCCAAGGCTAGCTCTATAGCATACAACTCAGCTGTATATATGCTGCATTCGAGGGGAATTTTCCCAGATATAGTACAATCTGGAAAGACAGCAGCAGATCCTACAGACAACTCTGACTTCGAGCCATCAGTGAACACAGGCAAGAAATCAGAGTAATCGGATCGATGGGCAGCATAGAGTTGTTGGTAGACAGAGGACGGAGTTATGGCTTTACCCCAACTTTTTATTGAGAAGTCACATGATGGTAAGCGAGCATGCCAGGGTGGAAATAGATGCCTTGGTGACTTTGCAACATTGTCTACCGTAATGCTGAGCTCTCTGAGCAGATCTTGGACACGAATGCCAAAGGATCGGTTAGCAGTCTGACTGGTTTTATAAAGCGTTTCCCATCGTGGCTCAAAAACACAAGCCCACGTTGGGTTGTCTGGCAGGGATTTTAGTTTGAAGGTGTATTTTAGCGACAATTGCTTTCGTCGGAGCAATAGTGGTGGTTCACCTGCTTCGACGTATAAACTCTGGACGGGAGATGTTCTGAATGCTTGTTTGTTTGTTTGTTTCGGAATTTATTGGGCGCATCGGCAACTATGGCCATAGTGCGCCATGCATATGGTAGCTATGCATGTCATTTCTTCTCAAATAGAGAAAATGGAAAGAAGGGACCAGAAAGTTTTTTTTTTTTTTTTTTTATTTTAACTAAAGGAGGTGATATAATTTAATTATCTTGAGAAAGTTATAAATGCTTGAGACATTTGTTTCATTGTTTAAAAGTGAGGTAAGTGTAGGATCTTTTGTTGTGGATGAAGTGTAAAAATTCTGGCGTTCTCTTGTATATTTTGTGCATTCAACCAGAATGTGTTTCACTGTGAGCATTGTATTACAGTGATGACATTGAGGGGGCGTTTCTCCTCTTAAAAGATAACCATGAGTTACATTTGTATGTCCTATTCGCAGACGAGCCAATATTACCTCCTGGTGTCGGATTGAACTGAAGCTGGAAGGCCATCGCTCAAGGTTTGGCTTGATACTTCGAAGTTTATTGTTTAACAGATTTTCCCATAATAACTGCCATTGGCACGTACATTTTTCCTGGATTATTGCTCGATAGTCTTGATGAGGCACTTTCCAATTGTTCACGGGTGGAAGGTGAGCTAATTTGGCAGCATTGTCCGCTAGTTCATTTCCAGGAATTGCCATATGTCCTGGGACCCAGCAGAAGTGTATGTTTTTCCCAAGTACTGATAAGGTATGCAGAGAGCTGACTATTCTTTTCACGACTGGGTGGGTGATGTTCATTGTGTTTTTTAGTGCTTGAAGTGCACTTAAGGAATCTGTGAAAATTATGCTGTTGTTGATATCGGAAGACTCGATATGATTCAGTGCAACCTGAATTGCTATTAGTTCTGCGGAAAATATACTGAACTCACGTGATAACTGGTAAGCTAATGTGATGTTTGGGAAAACTGCGGCGATTCCAACGTGGACATCATTCTTTGATCCATCGGTATGTACTATGGAGAAGCTAGGATATTGGCTCACTACTGCATGATATAGCTGCAAGAGGTTTTCTCTATGCAATGTAGATTTATTCCATTCATGCAGATGTAAATCACATGAGGGCGGAATGATATTCCAAGGAGCTGTTGTTGTAGTTTGGTTTAACGACACAAGGGCTACTACGGCCAAATTGTGTCTCCTAATCGTTAATTTACAAAATATGTATTGCTAGAGAGATTAAATTATATACTTAAATTCCAAGGAGCAAGAGAGGATGGGAGGCTATGTGCCACATTGTCTAAGGTTAGATTTAGTTCTTCTAAGAGGCGTTTTATTCTCATACCCAAAGGACGATTAGCATTAGGCCGGTTTTGGTATAACCTGGTGTGCTGTGATGAGAAAAGTATCTGCCAATTTGGGTGTTCTGGCATAGATCTAATTTTATAGGCGTAGCGTAGTATCAGTTGTTGTCGCCTGATCGAGAGAGGAGGTTCGTGTGCTTCAGCATATAAGCTATGTATTGGTGACGTGCGATATGCTCCTAATGCAACGCGTATTCCACTATGATGGATAGGGTCAAGCCAGCGAAGGGCACTAGGTCTTGCTGAACTATAGACTGGTGCTCCGTAGTCAAGTTTTGATCTTATTAATGCTCTATATAGCCGTAATAAAGTAAGGCGATCAGCTCCCCAATTAGTTGCAGAGAGAACCCGGATGATGTTTAGTTTTTGTTGACATGAGTTTCTTAGTCTTTTGATATGCTCAACAAAAGTGAGTTTTTGGTCTAAAGTGATTCCTAAGAACCGTATGCTCGGATGAACTGCTATTGGTTGGCGATTCAGTTGTAGCTCTGGATTGGGATGGAGTTTGCGTTGGCGGCAAAAATGGATGCAAAATGTTTTTTCCGGACAAAGTTGAAATCCATTAGTCTGAGCCCATGAACAGATCTTATTTATTGCCCCTTGCAACTGTCTCTCAATAGTATTCATGTTTTTTGCATGACACCAAATACTCAGGTCATCTACAAACAGTGCCTTATCAATAGTGTTTGGAATTTGTCCGGCAATGGTGTTTATTGCAATTATAAAAAGTGAAGCACTGAGTACAGAGCCTTGAGGAACTCCTTCTTCTTGGGAAAATACTTGGGACAGTGAGGTTTTGAATCGAACCTGGAATGTACGCTTGCATAGGAAATTCTGTATGAAAATCGGGAGGTGACCCCGAAGTCCATGGCGATGTAGTTCACGGAGTATTCCATACTTCCACGTGGAATCATAGGCCTTACTGATATCAAAGCAGACTAACACATGGTGTTCCGATCTGAGGAATGCATTTCGAATGGAATTTTCTAGTCTGACTAGTATATCTAGTGTAGATCTGTTTTGTCGGACACCGTATTGTGCAGAATGTAGCAGATTGAGATTTTCCAGGTACCAGATCAGTCGGCGGTTCACCATCTTTTCAAGAATTTTGCAAATGCAACTGGTCAAGGCAATTGGTCTATAATGAGTGGGATTTGTAGGGTCTTTACCTGGTTTAGGGAAGGCAAGGACTGTGGCACGATGCCATTGATTAGGGAATTTATCTTCCAGGAAGAGTCTATTGAATAGATGAAGAAGTAACTGTAATGATTCGGTACTAAGTTTCTGAATCATGGAATAGTGAATATTATCTGGTCCTACAGCACTGCGTCTAGATGTTGATAAAGCTCTGTGTAATTCGTGAATGGTAAAAGGTAAGTTGTATTGTTCATCTCCTTTTGAAGAGAAGTTTAACTTTTGTTTCTCTAAACTTGTTTTTAATCTTCTGAAACTCGGTGTATAACTTTCTATTGCTGATGTTTTTGCAAAGGTTTCACCTAGTTGTTGTTGTTGTTGTTTTTTTTTTTTTGGCGCAAGGGCTACTATGACCAAATTGCGCCTATTTCTGTGGAGAGACACTGTACAGGTCAGTAAAGGGAGTTTATAAGAGCATATATATATTAATCTGTTTCAGAAAGTGAAAAAATTCAGATAGATTAGAGTTGTCTCCAAGTATATGTCTTAGTTGAAGAGATTCATTCAAGTTACGGAGGGATCTAAATGATGTTAATCTGATAGACTGATAATGGTCGCACTCTACAAGAATATGTTTTATAGTTAGTGGTGAATCACAATGCAAACATAGTGGGGGGTTATTTCCTTGCAATAAATAGAGATGCGTAAGGTGGGTATGTCCAATACGTGCTCTGGCAAGTACAACCTCTTCGTGCCTGTTTGAGCGGAAACTAGATTTCCATACCTGCGGATTCTGTTTTATATTTCGTAACTTGTTATTTAACTGATTGTGCCAAATTTCTCTCCATTTTTCATTGCATATTCGATGAATGATTAATTTATAGTCTGTGAAAGGAATCTGGATATTGTCATTGTCAGTGGGATTTCTTGCTGCTTTATCTGCATGCTCATTACCTGGTATTCCTGTGTGCCCTGGGATCCAACAAAAAGTAACACTCTGCTTATTTTTATGGAGATCCAATATTTGAGTTCTTATTAGAGTTATCAATGGATGTGGAGAGCGAGAATTGCCATGGAGCGCTGTCACTGCACTCAAAGAATCTGTATATATTATAGTCTTCGGTGTGGAGTTAGTAGCAATGAAAGTCAAACCCATCTTAATGGCATAGAGTTCTGCAGTGAAAACACTGCATTCCTGAGGCAACGAGACAGAGACTGTTGATGTTGGTAGAACCACAGCAGCTCCCACAGCTGTGTCACTTTTGGAGCCATCAGTATAGATTTGCAGAGTTTGTGCATTTGCCAAGGAGTGGGCTGCATGTATTTTCTGAAAAGTTTCATTGTTGAGGGATTGTTTCCCCCAACGTTGAAAGTAATAATCACATGAAGGTATGCATGCTTTCCATGGAGGTTGCACAATTTCTCTATCTTGATGAATATTGGTCAAATGCATATTCCACTGCTGAATTAGTTCTTGTAGACGGATTCCTGTAGGTTTGTTTTCATGCGGTTTATTTCTAAAAAGGTTTACCCATTGGGGATCATAGAGGTGTGACCAGATAGGATGATATGGAAAACTATTTATTTTAACTGCATAGTTGAGGAGCAGCATCTTTCTCCGTAGATGGAGTGGAGGTTCATTGGCTTCTATATATAGGCTTTGGATTGGCGAAGTCCTGAATGCCCCAAGAGCAATCCTGAGCGCACTGTGTTGTACTGTGTCAAGACAGGCCAACAGAGTCTTTCGAGCGGAATCATAAACTGGAGCGCCGTAATCTAATCGCGATCTTATTAAAGCTCTGTATAGATGGAGCAGAGTATAGCGATCAGCTCCCCATGTCATGGATGAGATAACTTTAAGTATATTCAGCTTTTTCATACAGATAGTTCGTGTTTGTAGTATATGCTTCTGGAATGTCAGTTTGGTGTCAAATGTCATGCCCAAGAATCGGATATTGTTAGTGATTGGTATCGGTTTATTTCCCAATGTTAATTCAGGTTCTGGATGTAACTGACGTTTTTTACAAAAGTGAATGGCTACAGTTTTGGTTGCGGATAGACGATAACCATTATGTGAAGTCCATGACACTATTTTGTTTATGGAAAGTTGCAGTTGTCGTTCAATGGAACGCATGTTCTGTGAATGGCAGGATATTGCAAGATCATCAGCATACAGATAGGTGTCTACGTTACCCAAAATGTTGGGCACTAAATTGTTTATCCTGAGAGCAAAGAGTGTAGCACTGAGTACCGAACCCTGTGGTACACCTTCTCTTTGGACAAAAGATTGTGAAAGAGCATTACGGTATCTCACTTGGAAAGTTCTTTTTTTAAGGTAACTCTCTATGATCATTGGGAGCCGACCTCTGAGTCCTATGGCATAGAGGTCTTGTAGAATGCCATAGCGCCAGGTGGTGTCAAATGCTTTTTCAATGTCTAGGCACACCATGACAAAATGTTCTTTTCGGATAAAGGCGTTTCGTATACTACACTCTGCTTTCACCATCAAGTCTAATGTGGATCGGTTTTTGCGGAAGCCATATTGATTACAGTTAATGACTGAATGAGATTCTATGTACCATATAAGCCTATTGTGTATTATCTTTTCTAATGTCTTGCCCAAGCAGCTGGTAAGGGATATTGGTCTATAGTTGCATGGATTCGTCTGATCTTTTCCAGCTTTAGGAAACGCTAGCACTGTTGAATGACACCATGAGTGAGGATAGTGGCTTTCGGAGAAGAGCCGATTGAGAAACAGCAATAGGGAGTTTAACGCCTTTTTGTCTAGATGTTGCAGCATGAGATAATAAATCCCATCAGGACCTGATGCCCCATTCGTTGATTTTTTTAGAGCGTCCTGTAGTTCTAAAAACGTAAACGACTGATTATATGGATGTGTTAGTTTTGTGCTGAAATTTAATTTGCATTTCTCAACCCTTCTTTTATGTTGCTGAAAGGATGATTGATATGCAGCAATATCTGATATTTTGGCAAAGTTTTCTGCAAGAGCATTGGCTATATCATTTGGAGAAGATAAGTCTTGTCCGTTCCATTTCAGTATTGTATTGGGCGTTGGTAAGAATCGTCCATTCAGTTTTTTTTATTTTATTCCAGATTATTCTGCTATTGGTATCTTTCGTTATAGTAGAGGCAAACTGAATCCAAGAATCTTTTTTAGCCTTTTTTCTTACAAATCGTGCTTTTGCTTTAAGTTTTTTGAAATTTATAAGGTTCTCTGTTGTTGGGTGTTTTCGAAATAGGTTCCATGCCCGATTTTTCTCTTTTTTGGCAAGCTGGCACGCATCACTCCACCACAAATTTGCATGTTTAGAAGAACCGGTACGGATTTTGGGTATAGCCTTGGTTGCGGCATTTAGGATCTCAACTGTGATGTGTTGTGTAGCATCATCGATGGATTTATTTCTGATAATTTCATTGTCGAATGAGATATTAGAAGCAAACAACTTCCAATCTGCTTTGCAAAATTTCCATTTTAAGTGCATATTATTAGCCTGAGGTATTCTAGATGTTTGGATTTCACAAATTATCGGATAATGGTCACTGTTTAGGGGATTATCCATTGTTGACCAGCGAATGAGGGGATACAATGTTGGAGAGCAGATTGTTAAATCTATAGCTGTAGTTGTTCTAGTAGCGAAATGAATGTAAGTATCTGCACCAGTGTTCAGCAGTGTTAGATTACATTTGTCAAGTAGCGATTCCAGAATTTTTCCTCGTCTGTCTGTATGCGGGGAGCCCCAGAGTGGATGGTGGGCATTAAAATCCCCCAATAAACAAAAGGGGGGTGGGATCTGCAGCAGAAGTTCTTCTAGATCATTATAAGTATATACTTTGTTTGGTGATAGGTAGATAGACACTATTGTTAACAGGATTCCTAGGGAGACACGTACTGCTACTGCTTCTAAGGGGGTCTGCAGTGGAATATGGTTAGTAGGAATTCTTGAGTTTACAAGAATGGCCACACCTCCATGCACAGTGTTATTGTTATTTCTGTTATGCTGATATATAGTATAGTTCTTGATTTTTGGGATTACTTGTGATGGTAGATTAGTTTCTTGTAAACAAATGCTTACCGGACTGTACTGTTGGATTAGGTCATAGATATCATCAATGTTGCTACGTAGGCCTCTACAGTTCCACTGTATGATGTGATCCATTATTTGTTTTTAGTAGTTGGGTTTGGTTCAGTCTGCCTTTTAGGTCCAGTCTGTTTCTGTCTCTCCAATTTTATTCTTTCTTTTTTCGAGAAAATAGGTCGTCCGGTGTCCATGTCATCTTCTGCGTGTAGATCTAAGATTGGCTCATCCTGGTTAATGGTTTCATCTGTATCCATATTTGTTAAATTTGGCTGAGTTTTTTGCATTGGAGCTACTATCTTAGTTTTTATGATTTCTGAGGAGGACTGCGATACATTTGATGGTACTGTAATTGGTGTATTACTTGCACGATCTGTTGCATGTTGTTGTTTAGTGGATTGCTGTGAGGTTGAGAGTATTTTTCGGGCCCAATCTGAAATAGATATGGTTGGGGGAATTGAAACGTCTGTTTGAGTGGTGGCTGACTGGAATTTCTTTGCTGCTGTTGCATAGGTATATTTTGGTGTCGTAAGCATAATTTGTTTCTTCGCCTCCTGGTACGTCACTTTCCGTTCTACTCTGTATTTTTGTATCTTTTTTCCTGTTTTCCATAGTTCACAGGTCCTTGAATAAGCGGGATGTTGGCCTTGACAGTTCGGACAATGTGGCGTTTCAGCATCACATTCCGTTTGTGTGTGATATTTTGAACCACAGTTTGGGCACACTGCATCCCCTCGACAGACGGTCTGAGAGTGCCCAAACTTTTGGCACTTATAACACCTGATGGGATTAGGAATGTATGGTCTTACACGGCAGTTTAGATAGCCGGCTTTAACATTCAATGGTAAATTTGGTGTGCCAAACGTTAGGATGATGTTCCGTGTGGGAACAAGCTGACCATCTTTTCTGATCATAATCCGCTTAGCTTCTGAGACTTTCTGTTCTTTTAATTCTTGGACCAGTTCTTCATCTGTGACATTCATCAAATCCCACTCAGCAATTACCCCTCTGGAGGTATTTAGTGTTGCATGGGGTGTAACTTGTACTGGAATACCACCAAAGGTTGAGAGGTTCAGCAGAGTCTCTGATTGCTTACGACTCGCACTTTCTATTAGCAAATCTCCGGATCTAAGCCTTTTCACCATTTTAGGCGAACCTGATGAGCTTTCCAAGCATTTCTGTATCAGAAATGGGGAGAGCGTATTCATGCATATGTTTGTCAAGGAGTGGAAAATTAGGAAAGATGGGAATTCCTGTTGCTCTTTGTCAGTTCGCAGTCTTTTCGACTGTGATGTGTCATGATCTGTGTCATTGACTTTTGGACCTGATGAGCGTCGAGGCTCAATTGGAGGAAAATTATCAAATTCCATGTTTGCTCCTTTTAGCCCCGGGAGAGGGACTTTCTTCTCCCAGGTTACCGGCCCCGCCACGTGGAGGCAGGAGCGGTGCCACCAGTGACCAAGCGAAAAGTGGTTAGTGGTTAGTGTGTTAGAGAAGTTACTTATATATATAATAGAAAGGTGTCTTTCCTTTCTTGTCAGGAAGCTTACTCCTTTATTTAGGAAGAGCCAAAATAAATAACTTTATAAAAGAAAAGGTTTTAACAAACTCTCTAATCAGTCGCTTGGAAAAAAGACGCTTTCAAATCGCTTTGTATATCGCTTTGATCACTCGCTTGGCACTCGGGGCCTTCACCTAGTATATTGGCAATTCCAGCAGGATCATTTACATACTGCCCTCTCCATTCCATGATGGGTAGAGGTGTCGTTTTATATTTGCCACTCATTTTTCTGATTGCTTTCCAAATTTTATGTGCAGGCGTTGTTTGATTAATAGTCGAAGTGAAGCGGATCCAAGCTGCCTTTTTGTTGCAGCGTCTGACATATCTCGCTTTTGCTCTAGCGCGCTTATATTGAATGAGATTGGTTGTAGTTGGACTCCGGCGAAAAGAATTCCAAGCTTTGCTTTGCTCTTTTTTAGCCACAAGGCATTCATCACTCCACCAGGTTTTTGGATGAATCGGTAATTTTGATGAGGATTTCGGGACAGTTTGTTCTGCTGCATGTAATATCGTTTTTGTGACATAGTCAACTGCTTCATCAGTTGTGGAATTTTGGATTATTTCGGGATCAAGCTTAGTTAATTTTTTATAGGACTGCCAATCTGCCTTTTCAGTGAGCCAATGTGGAATTTTAGTAGGATGATGAGAGGGCTTATTAAGTAATTCAATTATTATGGGGAAATGATCGCTATGTAGCGGATCGTTGTTTATCGTCCACTTTAGACTAGGATATAAGGTTGCTGAACAGATAGACAAGTCTATTGCAGTGCTTGTTCCTGAAGGAAGGTGAACGTATGTAGGTGAACCGTCATTTAGAAGAAGGAGGTTGTTATTGTCTAGACACTGTTCAATTAGTTTTCCTCTTTGGTCGATGTTGTTGTTACCCCAAAGAGTGTGATGACCATTTAAGTCTCCCAGAATGAGGAAAGGTGTTGGGAGTTGAGCTATAAGATTGTTGAGATCATTTTGTTGGAAGGTATAGCTTGGTGGGATGTATAAGGAGCAGATTGTCATATGGATGTCAGCTGCCACTCGGACTGCTATTGCCTCGAGGGGAGAGTTCAGTGAGACCTGTTTGGTAGGAATATGTGGGTTTGTTAAAATGGCTACGCCACCATGTGCGATATTCTGATTGGTTCTATCTTTTCTAATAATGTTATAATGAGACAGTTTTGGTGTATTTTGGGGTTTAAAAATAAGTTTCTTGAAGGCAGATACATATTGGTGAGTATTTACAGGAAAGATCGTATAGGTCATCGATATTGGCGCGGAATCCACGACAGTTCCATTGTAGTATTTTGTTCATTGTTTATCTCTTATTAGACTTTCTGAGCGTTTTCGGGTTGTTGAGGTTTTCTGTTTTTCACTTTTGTTTTTATCTTTTTTTGGGAAGGAAGGCCTTTCGGTGTCCATATCTTCTTCAACAAAGATTTGAAGAACAGGGTCATCTGCTGATTTTTCTTTAGTGTCCATTTGTTGTTGGTGACTAGAAGTTAGGATATGTTTTTCTTTAAATCCTTCATCCGGAGTGTGTATGCTTTCTTGTGGTATGGTAATTGGTGTATTGACTGCTTGGGTTTGAGTTGCACTGTACAAAGATTTTACATAATTTGAGAAAGACTGTTTTGGAGGTACTGTTATTTCAGTTTGCGATCCGGTTGATTGGAATTTTTGGGTGGCTTGGGCATACGTAGGTCTGTCTGCATGAATTGGTGGTGAGATGATTCTTTTTGCTTCTTGGTAAGAAACATTATGCTCAGTTTTATATTTCTGGATAAGTTTCTCACTTTTCCAGCGCTCGCATATTCTGGCGTAAGCGGGATGATCTTTTTTGCAATTTGGACATACTGATTGAGGAGTATTACAGTTTTCGCAATCGTGTTCGATTGAACCACACTTTGCGCAAGTAGGGGTTCCCCGGCAAGCTGTTTGGGAATGTCCATACTTCTGGCATCGGAAACACCGTAGCGGGTTTGGGACATATGGTCTGACATTACATACCAGATATCCGGCCTTAATGGATGATGGACGATTCGGTGTGTTAAAGGTCAAGATCAGATTGCGTTTAGGGATCAGATTACCATCTTTTCTCGTGGAGATTCTCTTGACATGAATAACTCCTTGTTCTTTCAGTTCTTCTAGCATTTCTTCTTCAGTTACATCTAGTAAGTCCCAGTTTGAGATCACTCCTTTAGAGGTGTTTAGTGATCTGTGGGGTGTTACAGTTACTGGGAGACCTGCAAAGAAATTTGTTTTCAGAAGTCGCTCAGAATGTTTGGTATTAGATGTCTCAATGAGAATATCTCCTGATCTGAGTCTTTTTACGGATTTCGGAGATCCTGCTTTACTTTCCAATTCCTTTTGAATTCTAAAGGGAGAGAGTTTGCCAACTGCATTCTCACCAGTTGAATGGATGATTAGATAGGTTGGAATTGGATATGTCTCTGGCTCAGTTTTTTGGCGCTTTGCCGTTCCTGCTGTGGAACTGTCTTTCTTTTTTGATATCTGGGTTGCGTCTGGCAGCCCAGATAAGTCTGAGTTTTATTTACTCATGATATGCTCTTTTTGGCCCCGGGAGATTGTCTTTTTCTCCCAGGTTACCAGCCCCGCCACGTGGAGGCAAGAGCGGTGCCGCCTAGTGACCCAAGCGAAGAAAAGGGTTAGTAATAACTAAAAATAAAAAGGGGGATTAAAGAAAGGTGGCTTTCCTTTCTAGGTTATAGTATTTGAATATATCTATTTAATTATAATATTCAGGAGTTATCGGACTTTCGAAACTCAGGAGAAACGTATTTACAATTAAGCGTACTAGATAATCACTCTGGAAAGGCGCTGTGGTCACTAATATCGCTTGGCACTCGGGGCCTTTTCTGAATGCTCCAGTTGCAGTACGGATGGCTTGGTGGTGGAGTGGGTCTAGCCACCGTAGTACGCTATTTCTAGCCGATGCGTACACTTGGGACCCATAGTCTAATTTTGAACGAACAAGAGTACGATAAAGACGCAGTAAAGTGCATCGGTCTGCCCCCCATTTATTTGAGGAGATGGCACGAAGGAGATTCAATCCCCTCGTGCACCTTGTTCGCAGTTGACGGATATGTGGTAAAAATGTCAACTTCTTATCGAATGTGAGACCCAAGAATTTTGTCTCAGGTACTACTGGAATGATGTGTTGTCCAAGTTTGAGTTCTGGGTCAGGGTGAAAGTTCCGTTTGCGACAAAAATGTACGCAGACGGTCTTCTGTGGTGATAGCCTGAAACCATTAGCCATTGCCCAAGTTTTTACATGGTCAATGGCATGCTGCAATTGTCGTTCAATAACCCTCATGTTGCATGACTGACAGAAGATGGTAAAGTCATCAACAAAGAGGGCGCTATTTACGGTTGGAGGAAGTTGTTCAGTAATAGAATTAACTTTGATAGCGAAAAGCGTAACACTTAACACTGACCCTTGGGGGACTCCTTCTTCTTGACAAAAAGATTGAGAATAAACAGAGCCGACACGAACTTGGAATGACCGGTTCAATAAGAAATTTTTAATGAAGAGGGCTAGATGGCCCCTCAGACCCAGATCATGGATATCCTTTAAGATTCCAAATCTCCAGGCCGTGTCATACGCTTTTTCGATATCAAAGAAAATTGACACCAGGTGTTCACGTTTAAGGAAAGCATCTCGGATAGATGTTTCCAATCTTATAAGATGGTCAAGTGTTGACCTGTTCCTTCGGAAACCACATTGAACTTTGGAAAGGAGGTCATTCCCTTCTAAATACCACATGAGACGGGCATTCACCATCCTTTCCAGTATCTTGCACAAGCAGCTTGTCAAAGCAATGGGACGGTAATTACTCGGAAATTTTGGATCTTTTCCTGGCTTTGGAAACGCAAGCACGATTGCCTTATGCCAGGAGTCCGGAAACTCATCTTCAAGATAAACTCTGTTGTACAAACAGAGCAACTGATCCAGAGATTGAGACGAAAGATGTTTTATCATCTCATAATGGATGTCATCCGGCCCTACGGCACTCGCCTGGGATAGTGATAGAGCCGCTTTCATTTCCCATTCAGTGAAGGGTTGATTGTATTCTTCACAGTTCTTTGATGACAATTTCAAAGGTTGTCTTTCAGCATTTTCTTTGAGGGCCAGAAACTCAGGGTGGTAAGATGTTTTGGCAGACACTTTAGCAAATACCTCCCCAAGAGTATTTGCAATTGCAGTTTGGTCTGCAATTGCAGATCCATTATACTCCAGAATCGAAGAAGGGTGGGATATATATTTCCCCTTCATTTTTCGGACTTTATCCCACACAAGCTTAGATGATGAAGCCTGATTGATAGAAGATGTGAATTTGATCCAAGATTCCTTCTGACTCTGACGTCTTACGTAACGTGCTTTCGCACGTGCACGTTTGAATGTTATTAAGTTATCTGCGGTGGGGTACCGGCGAAAAATACCCCACGCCTTGTTTTGAGACTTTCTTGCTGCAGTGCAATAGGAATTCCACCAGGGTTTTGGAAATGGTGGAAACCGAGACGAAGTCTTTGGTATTGCAATTGCCGCTGCTTGGACAACAGCGTCTGTAATGGACTTTACCGCGTCATTAATCGGTTCCTTGCTGACTGTGTTGATATCAAATAGTGCTAGATTTTTGAAGGCATTCCAGTCAGCGTGACCGATCTTCCACCGTGGCATCCTGGACGGGTGGCATGGTCTCCCTTTACAAAGGGTGGATATCACGGGGAAGTGGTCACTGCCATAAATATTGTCTTCAACCTCCCATGTACACATGGGAAGGAGAGAGGGCGAGCATATAGAGAGATCGATCGCGGTAAATGTACGGGTAGGCATGTGGCAAAAGGTGTTAAGTCCAGCATTTAGAAGGGCCAGGTCATTGTTTTCAAGCATGTGCTCTATAGTCCGACCCCTTCCATTAATGTCTACACTACCCCACAGAGTACTGTGTCCATTAAAATCCCCTAGTAACAGAAAAGGTGGCGGCAATTGTCTAATGAGATCATCAAGGTCTGCCTGGGGGATGTCATTCCCAGGTGGCAAATAGATGGAACAAACAGTTAAAAGAAACCCTACTGTAACTTGAACTGCTACAGCCTCTAAGTTGGTGGTAAGTGGTGTAGCTTGAAATGGGATGTGGTTACCCACAAGGATGGCGACGCCTCCGTGGGCAGGTCCATCCGCATCTCTGTCTTTTCGTATAACGAAAACGTTACGCAAGTATGGGTCCTCATTTGCCTTTAAATACGTCTCCTGTAAGCAAAAGCAAGTAGGCTCATGCTTACTCAGGAGCGCCTTGATGTCGTCACTATTTCGACGGAATCCACGACAATTCCATTGTAGAAATTTAAACTTTCCCATTATTTGGATTTGTTGGGTCCATCAGGTGGTTTCCGAAGGGCTGAGGGCTTCATTTTCTCAGTCCTGGCTTTATCTTTCTTTGGAAACACAGGTCTTTGGCCTGTGTCCATATCTTCTTCTGCAAAGATTTCCAGAACTGGGTCATCCGATACCTCCTTATCCTCGACATCCATTGTTTCTCGTATTGCAGGTGACCCTTCCGATGTTTGCACCTTTACTTTACCACTTGGTTTTGGTAGTGGTGGAGCATTAGGAGGTACGGAAATAGGAGTGGCAGCTGACTGTGTTTTTTGGGTGGGCTTTTGTGAATGCAATAAATAGCGTGCAATCGGAATAAATGACTCTTTTGGTGGTATAGTCATCTCCGTTTGTGTACCGATGGTGCACTTTGCAGAAACCTTCTGGGCGTATGAAGGTTTCCCGCTATTTATTGGTTGAATGCGTTTTCTGGCCTCCTGATAGGATATGTTCAGTTCTGTTTTTATTTTTTGAATTTCTTTCTCGTCCTTCCACTTCTGGCATGCTCTAGAATAGGCAGGGTGCTCTCCTTGGCAATTTATACAAATTGGTTTGGAAGCTGAACACTCCTTGCTCTCGTGGTCTTTCGTACCACATCGAGCGCAGGCAGGATTACCACGACAAGCCGTTTGTGAATGGCCGTATTTCTGACATCTAAAACACCTCAGTGGGTTCGGAAGTAAAGCCGCACTGGGCAGTTTAAATAGCCTGCCTTGATGGAACTTGGAGGCCGTGGGGTGTTAAATGTTATGATGAGAACTCGGGTAGGGACGAGATTCCCATCCTTCCGCATTGATATTCTCTTGACAGCCGTCACTCCTTGGTCTTTTAATTCAGAGCAGATCTCTTCTTCAGAAACGTGAAGAAGATCCCACTCTGAAATGACACCTCGTGAAGAGTTCAATGTTTTGTGGGGTGTTACGCTAATCGGTATTCCCCCTATGGATGTCGCGTTGAGGATTTTTTCTCCTTGCTTCGTGCTTGAAGCTTCGACTAAAAGATCGCCAGAACGCAGCCGTTTTACGGATTTCGGTGATCCAGCCAACCCTTCTAATCCTTTCTGGATGAAGAAGGGTGACATCTTCCCAATTGACTGCTCTCCGATAGAATGGAGAATGAGGAAAAGCGGTGTTATAGATGGTGTTTTATCCTCAGTTCTGGCTCTTTTGGCATTGTTGGTGTCAGTATTATCGTCTCGGTTAGGTAGGGGCCTTGTTGGGGCCCCAGAAGAAGAATTTAAATTACTCATATGAGTAAAGAAAAAATGTCTGATGCCTAAGTACCTCACCCACCACGGAGCCCTACGAGGGGGCGCCCACTCGTGAACTAGCAGGTACTGCGTACACGAGTGGGACGCCGAGTTCGCTTAGAACACCATACCCACGTTACCAATAAGTCTTTATCCCGTCCCAGGACCATAGGGAGGGAGACTTATTGGAACGCAGTTGACCCTAGCAGTATAAAACCACCCGCCGATTGATCCCAGTCGAGCCGGTCCGGGACCGCCCGTCTTGTCGAAGCAGGGGCCAAAGTGGTGTATTAAGGCTGGGCCCCTCAACCACCAGGTCCCCCTTTCCGCTTCCACGGGTCGCGGCGCACGGCTGCACACGCCGGATTCCAACGATGTAACCCTGGAACCAAGGTATGGGCGTTAGATCCCAGTGACGCTAGTCTGGAAGTCCAGCAATGTCACTGGGAGGTCCCCTCACCACGTACAGGTGCCCACGTCGAGGGGACTGATTCGGGAGAACCTACTAACCCATCTAACCCTTTTTGAATAAAAAAGGGCGACATTTTACCAATCGGTTTTTCACTGGTGGAATGAATAATTAGGAATCTTGGGACAGGCCCTGATGATGATGTTTCAGTTCGCTGCCTCTTTGTTGCAATAATATCTGCCTCTCCGTCTATATTTTCAGATAGGGACCGGGTTGGGGCCCCTGAAGAAGTAAGTTTCTCAGGATTCATGAAGGTTATTTAGTTGTTCAGTGCCCGGGCTCCCCACCCACCACGGAGCCCAAAGGGACGCCCACTACCCGGCATGCAATAAATGCGCTCGGGAGTGGGAAGCCAGGGCTACCCAGACACTATACCCGCACCGCCGCCAGCCTGAATCCTGTCCCTCGGACCATGAGGGTAGGGGCGTGGCATTGACACGGTTGACCCTCGCAGGCGAACCTACTAGCCGATTGATCCTAGCCGGGCCTTCCAGGACCACCCGTCTTGTCGAAGCAGGGGCCAAAGTGGTGTATTGAAGCTGGGCCCCTCAACCACCAGGATCCCCCTTTCCGAATTTCCACGGGTCGCAGCGCACGGCAAACACGCCGGATTCCATTGATGTAAGCCCGGAACCTAAGCTGTGGGCGTTGGATCCCAGTGATGCTAGTCTGGAAGTCCAGCAGCGTCACTGGGAGGTCCCCTCACCACGTACAGGTGCCCACGTCGAGGGGTTCCATTGATGTAAGCGTATATGTGCCTGAAAGGTAAGTTTGGTGTCAAGTGTAAGGCCCAAGAACCGGATACTTTTGCTAAGTGGTATTTTTTGGGTTCCTAATATTAGCTCGGGATCTGGATGGAGCTGACGCTTTTTGCAAAAATGGATAGCAGTTGTTTTTGTTGCAGAGAGACGATAGCCATTGCGGGATGCCCATGATTCTATTTTATTTATCGAGAGCTGCAATTGTCGCTCAATGGACCGCATGCTTTGTGAATGATAGGATATAGTAAGGTCATCTGCATATAAATAGGTGTCAACATTAGCCGGAATATTTTCTGTTGCATTATTTAGCCTAACCGCAAAGAGCGTTGCACTTAGAACTGATCCTTGTGGGACCCCTTCTTCTTGGACAAATGTACGGGAGAGTGAATTGCAGTAACGCACTTGAAAGGTCCTGTTTTCTAGAAAACTCTGTATGATAAGGGGTAGTTGACCCCGGAGCCCTGTGGCATACAGATTTTGAAGTATGCCATACCGCCAGGTGGTATCAAAGGCTTTTTCGATATCCAAGCAAATCATGACTAGATGTTCTTTACGGATAAAAGCATTGCGTATGTTGGATTCTGCCTTGACCATAAGGTCTAGAGTTGACCGATTTTTCCGAAATCCGTACTGATTCTTATTCATCACCGAATGAGATTCCAGATACCATACTAAACGGGCGTGGATCATTTTTTCTAGTGTCTTACCAAGGCAACTGCTGAGAGATATTGGCCGATAGTTTCGTGGATCTGATTGATCCTTTCCAGGTTTAGCAAACGCTAGAACTATTGAGTGACGCCAAGAAAGAGGAAAGTAGCCATCTGAGAATATCCGGTTGAAGTATATTAGCAATGAATTCAAAGCTTGTTTGTTTAAATGTTTAAGCATTATATAGTATATCCCATCAGGCCCTGGTGCACTATCACCCGACCTATTTAGACAGCTCTCTAGTTCAAATGATGTAAAAGGTCGGTTATATGGAGGAGATGCCCTTGTATTGAAGTTCAGGTTATGCTTTTCTGCTTTAGCTTTTAGCTGTTTAAAAGTAGACTCATATGCTGATGCTGCGGAGATTTGGAAAAAGCAATCTGCCAGGGCATTTGCAATTTCTGTTGGAGTGGAGAAGTCTTTACCTTTCCAGCTTATAATCGGCATTGATTCGGGGAACAGTTTACCATTCAGTTTTTTGATTTTATTCCAGATTTTTCTAATCTCTGTATTTTTAGTAATAGTGGAAGCGAACCGGATCCAAGAGTCTTTTTTCGCTTTTTTCTGCACATAACGTGCCTTTGCTTTAAGTTTCTTAAAATTAATCAAGTTTTCAGTTGTTGGATACTTGCGAAATCGATTCCATGCTTTATTCTTTTCTCTTTTAGCATCACGGCATGCATCATTCCACCAGATATTGGCATGTCTGCGAGGACTGGCTGTGGTTTTTGGTATAGCACAGGTTGCAGCTGTTATTAACTGTGCAGTAATGTGGTCGGTAACTTTATCTATGGACTGGCTTTTGATGACTTCATTATCAAAGGAAATTGAATCTGTGAACTTGTTCCAGTCTGCTTTTGAAAATTTCCATTTTATGCGGCTGGCTATATGTGTGGTTCTGTTTCTTTGCAATTTGCAAATAATTGGGTAATGGTCACTGTTTAGTGGGTTACTTGAAACTATCGACTGAATGATTGGGAATAGTTTTGGGGAACATATTGATAAGTCTATGGCAGTAGATACTCCGGTGGGAAAATGAATATAAGTGTCAGCACCAGTGTTTAATAATGTGAGATTCTGGCTGTCAAGAACTGTTTCAATAAGTTTTCCTCGTTTGTCTATCTGGGGAGATTTCAAGTTTTCAGTTGTTGGATACTTGCGAAATCGATTCCATGCTTTATTCTTTTCTCTTTTAGCATCACGGCATGCATCATTCCACCAGATATTGGCATGTCTGCGAGGACTGGCTGTGGTTTTTGGTATAGCACAGGTTGCAGCTGTTATTAACTGTGCAGTAATGTGGTCGGTAACTTTATCTATGGACTGGCTTTTGATGACTTCATTATCAAAGGAAATTGAATCTGTGAACTTGTTCCAGTCTGCTTTTGAAAATTTCCATTTTATGCGGCTGGCTATATGTGTGGTTCTGTTTCTTTGCAATTTGCAAATAATTGGGTAATGGTCACTGTTTAGTGGGTTACTTGAAACTATCCACTGAATGATTGGGAATAGTTTTGGGGAACATATTGATAAGTCTATGGCAGTAGATACTCCGGTGGGAAAATGAATATAAGTGTCAGCACCAGTGTTTAATAATGTGAGATTCTGGCTGTCAAGAACTGTTTCAATAAGTTTTCCTCGTTTGTCTATCTGGGGAGATTCCCACATAGTGTGGTGCCCATTGAAATCTCCTAGTAGAATGAAAGGAGATGGAAGCTGCTTTATAAGGTCCTCCAGTTCTTTCACAGTGAATTCTTTGTTTGGGGAAAGGTATACAGAGACAATGGTTAAAGTAAAATTTAAAACAATACGTATGGCTACAGCTTCTAATGTGGTCTGCAGGGAGATCTGTTTTGTAGGAACTTTGTTGTCAACTAGTATGGCTACACCTCCTCTGGTTGAGTTAGTATTGCTTCTGCCTTGTTGATAGATACTATAATTTTTAATCACTGGAGTCACCTGCGGAGTTAGATTGGTTTCTTGCAAGCAGAGGCTGATTGGACTGTGCTGTTTGATTAGGTCATAAATATCAAATATATTGCTTCGTAGACCTCTACAGTTCCACTGTATAATATTCTGCATTATTTAGTTTTTGGGAATTGAGTATGGTTCTGTCTGTTTTTTATATCCAACCTGCTTGTGTCGTTCTGGTTTCATCTTTTCTTTTTTTGGGAAGCTAGGACGCCCAAGGTCCATATCATCTTCTGCATGTAAATCTAATATTGTTTCATCATGCGGGGTACCAGCATCTGTGTCCATATTTCCTGAGTATGGTTGTTGTGCAATATTTGGGGATGATGCTTTCAATTTCACAGTTTCTGGTAGAGTATCAGTTGCAGTTGGTGGGACTGTTAGCGGAGTATTGTTAGCACAAGTCACTTTACATTGTTCTGTAGGTGGCTGCTGTGGGACCGACAGCACTGATCGGGCCCAATCAGCAATTGAGATGGATGGAGGTACTGTGACTGCCGTTTGTGTTGTAGCTGACTGGTATTTTTTGGCTGCCGCAGCATAGGTAATTTTTGGCATACTGAGCATAACTTTTTTCCTAGCTTCCTGGTAGGTGACCTTTTGCTCAACCTTGTATTTCTGGATCTCTTTTCCTACCCTCCAGAGTTCACATGATTTTGAGTATGCTGGATGCTGGCCTTTACAATTTGGGCATTGTGGCGTTTCTGCATTGCAGTCCGTTTGTGCATGAGCTTTAGAACCACAGTTTGGGCAGATGGCGTCTCCTCGACATACTGTTTGCGCGTGTCCAAATTTTTGACACTTGAAGCGTCTGATTGGGTTCGGAATGTAGGGACGTATTCGGCAATTAAGGTATCCGGCTTTGACACATGATGGTAAGGTTGGTGTACTAAATGTGAGGATAATATTCCTAGTGGGAACAAGTTCACCATCTTTTTTAATTATTATCCGCTTTGCTTGAACTACCTTTTGATCTTTTAGTTCTTCTACTATCTCGTCTTCAGTGACATTCATCAGGTCCCACTCTGCTATTACTCCTTTGGAGCTATTTAAAGTGGCATGAGGGGTGACCTGTACTGGTATTCCGCCGAAAGTGGATAATTTCAGTAGAGACTGAGAATGCTGGTGCTTAGTTGTTTCGACTAGAAGATCTCCAGATCGGAGTCTTTTCACCATTTTCGGTTTGGTTTCGTTTGGTTTGGTTTTTTATGGCGCATTGGCAGCTGTGGCCATAATGCGCCAAGACTACGTAATATTTAAAAAGTTTAAATTCTCGGTGACCTAATTAGTAAGGCCACCATGTCCAAATATATAATAATGTAACAAAAGCATAAATTAAATACAATTAAAAACTTTTACCATTTTCGGTGAACCAGCCACACTTTCCAAACATTTCTGGATTAGAAATGGTGAAAGTGAACTCACAGGTTTGGCAGAAAGAGAATGTAATATGAGGAACGCTGGATATTCCTGCTGATTCTCATTTTTGCGTAGTCTCTTAGATTGTGATTCGTCACGTTCGGGTTCATTTGAGTCATGACATGAGCGTCTAGGCTCAAGTACTGGAAAGTTGTCATAATCCATGGTTGCTCCTTTTAGCCCCAGAGGATAACTTTTCCTCCAGGTTACCGGCCCCGCCACGTGGAGGCAGGAGCGGTGCCACCAGTGACCAAGCGATTAGAGATTAGTGGTTAGTGTGTTATGTGTTATTTCTATATACAAGAAGAAGAAAGGTACCTTTCCTTTCTTTTTGAAAAGCTTACTTCTTTATTTAGAAGAGCTGAAAATAAATAACTTAGCAAATGAAACACTTGAAATTTCTCTGAAATCTATTAACCCTAGAGAAGTCGCTTTGAAATTCACTTGTAGATTCGCTTTGATCACTCGCTTGGCACTCGGGGCCTGGTAGCCGTTGAGGCTGGCCCATTGTTGTATTTTATTTAGTGAAATTTGAAGCTGTCTTTCAATAGATCTCATGTTTTGGGAATGGCAGGAGATGGAAAGGTCATCTGCATATAGATAAGTCTCAATTGTGTTTGGAAGCTGTTTGGTGATGGAATCTATTCTAATAGCAAAAAGAGTGGCACTCAATACTGATCCCTGTGGAACACCTTCTTCCTGAATGAAAGTTGAAGAGAGGGCATGTTGGTATCGAACTTGAAATGATCTAGTATGTAGAAAGTTCTTAATAAATACAGGAAGGTTGCCACGTAGTCCGAGAGAGTACAGATCACTAAGTATACCATGCCTCCAGGTGGTATCAAATGCCTTCTCTATGTCTATTGAAACCATTACTAGATGTTCATGTTTGACAAAAGCATTACGTATGGCAAATTCAGCCTTGACCATAAGGTCTAAGCATGACCTGTTTTGACGAAAGCCATATTGACTACGGCTCATTAGCTCTTCCGACTCGATGATCCAGATGAGTCTTCTGTGGATAATTTTCTCAAGGATTTTACTGAGGCAGCTTGAGAGAGATATGGGTCTATAGCTATATGGATTGGATGGATCTTTTCCAGGTTTTAGGAATGCCAAAACTGTAGAGTGATGCCAGGAAACTGGAAAAACATTTTCTAAAAATATGCGATTGTAAAAGACCAGGAGGCAGCGCAGAGCTTTGTCATTAAGATGTTGTAGCATGACATAATAAATCCCATCTGGTCCAGCAGCACCATTGCGGGCTGTTCTAATGACATGTAATAGTTCAGAATATTGCAGAGGTTTATTATATGGGAGAAGGTTTGAAGTTTCAAAATTAATACCATGCTTTTCTTTAGTGTTTTTAATTCTTTGGAATAAGCTAGTATATGCTGATGTTGATGAGATTTCTGCAAAAATATTGCCCAAAGCATTGGCTATATCTACAGGATTAGATATATCTTGCCCATTCCAGGAGAGGATTGGAGAAGGTATTGGTAGGAAACTTACCAGACAGCTGTCTAATTCTTTTCCATATTATTTTGGGATCAGTATTTCTGTTAAAACTGGATGCAAAACGGGTCCAGGAGGATTCTTTCTTTGCTTGCTTTTGTATAAAGCGTGCTTTTGCCCTTAATTTCTTATAATTAATGAGATTGACTGTGCTTGGGCACTGCCGAAACAAATTCCAGGCTTTATTTTTTGCTCTCTTTGCTGTGGTGCATTTGTCATTCCACCAGTAATTATAATGTTTTCGGCCCGGCGGATTTGATAGTGGTATCGTGTCTTTAGCCACATTTAGAAGATGCGACGTGATGTATTCTGTCACATCATCAATATGCTGGTGGCGGATTTTTTCCTCGTCAAGGTCAATTGATGACTGAAATTTTGCCCAGTCTGCTCGGACAAATTTGCACTTTCTGCACGGTTGAAATGAAGGAGTCTTTGCTTTCAGAAATTTGCATACTATTGGGAAATGGTCACTGCCCATGGGATCGTTTATTACATACCACTCTATGGTTGGGACTAGTACTGGTGAACAAATTGAGAGATCTATTGCTGAGGTGTGTCCTGCTGGGAGCTGTACGTGTGTCGGTGCACCTGTATTGAGTACAGTGAGATTTAGTGCCTCCAAAAAACTTTCAATTAATCTACCTCGTCTATCCAATTTAGTAGAGCCCCATAATGGGTGGTGCCCGTTAAAGTCCCCTAATATACAGAAAGGTGGAGGTATCTGTATAAAGAGGTCTTCAAGATCTTTTAAAGAGCAAGTACAGTTTGGTGGTAGATAGATTGAGACTAGTGTTATTGTACCATGGAGAGTTATACGAACAGCAACAGCTTCTATTTCAGTTTGGAGTGGGATATGTTTTGATGGGATCTTTGAATGTACTAGTATTGCCACACCACCATGGGCAGCGTTAGCAGTATTTCGATCTCTTCGATAAATCCAATAGTCCTTTATCGAAGGAGAAATTTGTGTGGTTAGGTAAGTTTCCTGTAAACAAAAGGCAACCGGAGAATATTGGTTAATTAGGTATTGAATATCGTCTGTGTTGGAACGAAAGCCTCTGCAATTCCATTGTAAGATGTTGTGGTTCATTTTGGTTTAGTTGAGGATGAATCATCTGACTGTTTTTTGTTTGAAGAGGATTTTTTTCGGTCTTTTTTCGGGAAAGTAGGGCGTCCAGTATCCATCGTGTCATTTGCGTGAAGTTCTAGTATGGGTTCTTCATGATCTGGGTTTACATCTACTTCCATACTACTGGCTGATGATTCAGGTTTATTCTTATCTTTAGCAGTTTTAAGTTTTTCTTTGTTATGCGGAACTGTCCGAGTCTCAATTGGGAATTTTTCTGTGTTATTTGAGACTGTCTCAGTATCATTTGGGATACTAATTGGGGTGTTGGTGGCATTGCTGGTTTTCGTTTTAGAATTTTCTTTTCCTGTGGTTGATATGGTTGCTTTAACCCAATTAGCTAGCGAGACGTTGGGCGGTATCGACACATCTGTTTGAATTGCAGTTGTATGAAAACTTCGGGTTCGAGAGGCATAAGATGGACTTGGCATGGTCAGCATTATTTGTCTGCGTGCCTCAGGATATGTGACTTTGTGTTCTACTTTATATTTTTGGATATTCCTACCTGTTTTCCACCTTTCACATGTTTTAGAAAATGCGGGGTGATTGCCTTTGCAGTTGGGGCAAATGGGAATTGCGGCTGGTTGTTGTTGTTATGGGAGTTTCTGGCGCAAGGGCTACTTTGGCCATATTGCGCCTACCAAAGGTAGTGAAGCTGTATGTGATGACTGCTCTGGGAGCAGTTAAAATTTATCATACATTTGAATTCCTTAATTATTTTTATTTTTTATTTATTTTTATTTTATTATTATTATTTATTATTTTTTTTTTTATTTATTCTATTTTATTTTTCCTCAAACCTGCGTTCTGCACTGTTTCCGGGTCCTGCCCTGGAACTAGGAGCAGCCTTGGCTCACCTTTTCTTCTTTCTCCCTCTGTGCAGGATAGTTAACCACTCTCACATTTTTTTTTTTTTTTTTTTCTTTTTCTCTTACTCTCTCTCTGCTGGCACCCCGACTTACATCTTCCTCTTCACTGTGGGATTAAAATTATTTAATTATTCTGTAATTATTATTATTTATTTATTTTATTATTATTTATTTTTTATTTATTATTTTTTTTTTTTCATTTACTTAGCTTCATTTTTTTTTTTTTTTTTTTTTTTTTTACTCGTGCTCGTTTCTGACAACTGGGATGTGGACTATCATTGGTGCCAGACAGCTCTCCCTTTTTTAAATTTTATTTATTTATTTTTTTATTATTTTTATTTTTATTTATTTTTTTTTTATCATTATTTATTATTTATTTATTTATTTAATATATTTACTTTTTCACCACGGGGAACTATTATAATTATTTATTTGTTTATGATTATTTATTTTTTTTTTATTTTTTTTTTTTTGCACCACGGGAAATACATTTTGTCTCTGTTTTTGGTTTATTTAATTTTTATTTTATTTCTTTTTTTTCCCCCTCTCTGGAGTGGGCCCCCAGAGAAATCTGGCCCACCTTTTGGCAACATCAGGTGGTTCAGAGTCTCGTATCGAGACAGTACGTGCTCCATTGGGACTGGCCCACCTTCCCGTGGTGTGGACGAGTACCCAGAATCATCTATCCAGGTGATTGATGCTTCTGGGTAGCCAAGAGGTCAGAACAGAACAACAGAACACACACACAATACACACAAACCGACGTCACACACATCTGGCCCATTTGTAGTGATACTGTTCTTCACAGAGATACGAGGCGGAGTTGAACTCGCGTTCTAGGAGCCGCCCTTTACAAAAACACATGTCCACATGTCCACATACATTTGAATTCGTTTCAGGTACAGAAAGAATTCGGAGAGGTTTGCATTATTACCTATTATGCGGCTGAGTGACAACGGTTCTTGTAAATTTGACAAGGAGCTGAAAATACACTGTCGGACATTATTAAACAAGCTACATTCAATGAGTATATGCTTTACTGTCAGTGGTTTCAAGCAGTGCGTACACTGCGGAGGATCGTTTCCTGTGAGCAAAGAAAGATGAGTGAGGTGAGTATGGCCTATTCGGCTTCTGGCTAGAATTACTTCTTCTTTTCTATTTTTACGCAGGCTGGAATTCCATAATTGTGGTTCAGGTTTCAGCTGAAATAGCTTGTTCTGTGTTTGATTTCTCCACATAAGTGCCCACTGCTCCATACATTTTTTTTGGATATTGCATCTACAATCAGTATACGGGACAAGGTCATTTGTTGAATTTATGCTGGAGGGATGTTTTGCAGCATTATCTGCGCATTCATTTCCTTTAATACCGCTGTGACCTGGAATCCAAGAGAAGACAACAGTTTGCTGATGTTCGTGAAGACGTATCAGCGCATGTCTTAAGATTTTTAGCAAAGGATTGTGAGGTGTCGTGTTTTTGAGAGCTGAGAGAGCACTTTTGGAATCCGTATATATGATGCTTTTATTGATTGACAGGAGTGAAATATGTTCCAAGGCAAGCTTGATGGCATGAAGTTCAGCAGTATAACTGCTGCATTCTGCAGGAAGTGTAATTGAAATAGTTCTGTTAGGGAAGACAGCAGCTGCACCCACTTTATTACCAGACTTAGAGCCATCAGTATAGATCTTAGTAAAGAGGGAATAATTCTGTGTATGGACAAGATGTAGCTGTTGGATGTTGATATCTGATATAGCACCTTTTCCCCACTGCTCAAAGTAATCATCACAAGAAGGCGTGAAGGTAATCCACGGAGGGTCTGGATCTCTTAACTCACTGAGAATATTATGAAGTTGAATATTCCAGCATTCTGTTAGATTTTGGAATCTGATACCAGTAGGCCGAATTGTTCTTGGTTTGTTTGCATAGTGGATTATGTACTGAGGATCATGTAGTAGTGGCCAAATAGGATGTGTGGGGTGACTT
The DNA here is from genome assembly GCF_048544385.1 of Mastigoproctus giganteus. NCBI lineage: Eukaryota > Metazoa > Arthropoda > Arachnida > Uropygi > Thelyphonidae > Mastigoproctus > Mastigoproctus giganteus. Next base: position 103,780,917 of record NC_143580.1, read on the forward strand.
TTAATTTTAACAGAGTATGTCATCAATAACATCTTTCTTCTGATATTCAGTGGAGGTTCGTGGGCCTCAACATACAGACTTTGAACTGGCGATGTTCTGTATGCACCTAGAGCAATCCTAAGAGCAGTGTGTTGGATGGGAGCAAGACGAGCTAAGGTACTCTCTCTAGCAGAGCTATAAACAGGTGCTCCATAATCCAGCAGAGATCTAATTATGGATCTGTATAGACGGAGCAAAGTGTAACGGTCTGCACCCCATGATGTACTGGAGATTACCCTGAGTATGTTCATTTTCTTGATGCAAGTAGTTCGTAGGTTTTTGATGTGGTCTTGGAAATTTAGCTTCTTATCGAAAATTAGTCCTAGGAGACGAATATTGTTCATGATTGGAATAGGATGACTGTCCAAGAGTAGCTCAGGATCTGGATGGATTTTGCGCTTGTTGCAGAAGTGAATAGCTGTAGACTTTTGCTTTGATAGCTTGTATCCATTTTGGGTCATCCACAGTTCAATATTATTTATTGATATTTGTAGGTGCCTCTCGATATAATTCATATTCTGGGAATGACAGGATAAGGTAAGGTCATCAGCGTAGAGATATGAGTCGACAGTGTTTGGAATTCTGTTTGTGATATTGTTGATTCGCATTGCAAATAAAGTGGCACTGAGTACAGAGCCTTGTGGGATTCCTTCTTCTTGTATGTATGTTTCTGACAGAGCCTGATGGTATCGGACTTGGAAAGACCTGTGGCGAAGGAAGTTTTCGATAAAAGATGGTAAATGGCCTCTCATATCAATAGTATAGAGATCCTTTAGGATTCCATAACGCCATGTGGTATCGAAAGCTTTTTCTATGTCAAGACAAACCATGACCAGATGTTGATTTCTAATAAACGCATTTCTTATGTTTGATTCCGCCTTTACCATAAGATCTAAAGATGATCTATTCCTCCGAAAGCCAAATTGATTGCTGCTGATTATGGTTCTTTTCTCCAGGTACCATGTTAATCGGCGGTGCACCATTTTTTCCAAAGTTTTACTCAAGCAGCTGGTTAGACATATCGGTCTATAGTTGTATGGAGCAGAGTGATCTTTACCTGGTTTAGGGACAGCTATTACGTAAGAATGTTGCCAGGAACAGGGGAATGTGTGTTCAGAATAGACCCTATTGTAGAATTTTAGGAGTGAGGGCAGAGATTTCTCATGTAGATGTTTCAGCATTATATAGTAAATACCATCAGGGCCAGGGGCGCTGTTTCTAGAGGTATTTATGGATTCTTTCAGTTCAGATAGTGTGAGTGGTTGATTATAAGGCAAAGAATAGGTAGTTTTGAAATTTATTTTAAATTTCTGAGCTTCGGCTTTAATTTTTTGGAATGATGGCTGATAAGCTATTGAGGCGGACAACTCAGAGAACGCAGTTCCTAAGGTGTTTGCAATCTCTGTGTGGTCAGAGATCTCCTTCCCATTCCAGTTAAGAATAGCTGAAGGTGATTTAAGGTACTTGCCATTCAACTGCCTTATTTTTTTCCAAATTATTCTGGAGTCGGTATCTTTGTTAATTGTTGAAGCAAATTTTATCCAAGAGTCTTTTTTGGCTTTTCGGTGGATGTATCGTGCTTTGGCTCTAAGTCTTTTATAATTAATAAGGTTGACAGTGGTTGGGTATTTGCGGAATTGGTTCCATGCTGCATTTTTTTCTTTTTTAACCATGTAACAGTCTTTGTTCCACCAATGATTGATCTGCTTGCGGTTTCCTAGTTGAGACTGCGGAATGGCGACTGTTGCAGCTCTAAGTATCTGTGCTGTTATATGCTCTGTGACGGTATCGACGGGAGAAGACTCAATGATGTTATCATTAAAAGAGACATAATTTTTATATTTTGCCCATTCTGCTTTGGAAAATTTCCATTTCGTTTGGGTTTCAGTTGTTTTAGGATGGGTGGTTTGAATTCGGCATATGACAGGATAGTGGTCGCTGTTCAGAGGATTGTCATGTATTATCCACTCGACACTTGGGAAGAGGATAGGAGAGCATAGCGAAAGATCTATTGCCAAGGTTGAACCAGTAGGAAAATGAATGTAAGTGGATAAGCCAGTGTTCAGTAATGTTAAATTCTGTCTGTCTAGTAACATTTCAATGAGCTCTCCACGTCTATCTGAGACAGGAGATCCCCATAATGGATTGTGACCGTTAAAGTCTCCTAACAGGAAGATGGGAGAAGGTAATTGCAGAATGAGGTTTTCCAGTTCCTGAATTGAACATGGTTTATTGGGTGGAAGATAGATTAAGACGATCGTTAAAGCAGTGCCAACCACTATACGAGCTGCGACGGCTTCTAGGGAAGTTTGGAGAACAATTTTCTTACAAGGAACTGTTGAGTCTATCAGTATGGCTACTCCTCCATGAGCATTTTTTGTAGTGGACCTGTCTTGACGAAAAAGAGTATAATTTTTAATTGATACAGATACTTGAGGTGTTAAATTTGTCTCTTGTAGGCATATACCCACAGGATGATAACGGTCGATTAACTCGTATATGTCATCTATGTTACTACGAAACCCTCTGCAATTCCATTGGATTATGTTATTCATTGTTTAGGTTTAGAGTTAGCAGTCGAATCCGTCTGTTTTTTAGACGTGCTCTGTTTTTGACGGTCAAATTTTATTTTTTCCTTTTTTGGGAAGAATGGACGTGTGTCCATTTCGTCTTCAGCATATAGATCTAGAATGGGTTCATCATAGGTATTATTCTCTGCAACATCCATATTTGTGGTATCAGATGATTTCTTTCTGGCATAATCTGAGTTTTCCATTTGACCTGAAATAGCTGGAGCTTGAGTAGTAGGTGGTATTGAGATTGGTGTGTTATTAGTCCTATCGACAGTTTGTTTTGTGGATTGTGGTGCAGATGATAAGAGTGACCGAGCCCAGTCAGAAATTGACACTTTTGGTGGAACAGTTGTATCCGTCTGAGTTGAAACCGTTTGGTATCTTTTAGATGCCTCAGCATATGAACGTTTAGGTATGCTTTGTAGAAGGTGTTTTCTCGCTTCGAAATACGTGACTTTGTTAATTACTTTGTATTTCTGGATTGTTTTCTCCAGCTTCCATTGCTCACAGGATTTTGAGAATGCTGAATGATTGCCTTTGCAGTTTGGGCATCGTGATGATTCAGCATTGCAATCGGTATGAATATGCTCCTTTGATCCGCAGTTTGAACATACTGAATTTCCTCGGCAGACAGTTTGGGAATGCCCAAACTTCTGACACTTGTAGCATCGAATAGGATTGGGGATGTAAGGACGGATGCGGCAGTTTAGGTATCCAGCTTTTACTGATGAAGGTAGGTTCGGTGTAGAAAAGGTAAGAATAATGCTGCGAGTGGGTACAAATTCTCCATCCTTCTTTAACATTATTCGTCTCGCTTGAATTACTTTCTGGTCTTGGAGTTCTTGAACAATCTCTTCCTCTTTGACGTTCAATAGGTCCCATTCGGATATGACTCCTTTAGAGGTATTAAGGGTGGCATGAGGAGAAACCTTAGTGGGGACTCCACCAAATGATGTTAGTTTGAGGAGAGACTCAGAATGTTTGCGGTTGGTGGTTTCAGCTAATAAGTCACCAGATTTCAGTCTGCGTACCATTTTTGGTGATCCGGCTACACTTTCTAAACATTTTTGTATGTAGAAGGGAGATAGTGTACCTAATGACTGATTCGTTAAAGAATGCATTATGAGGAAAGATGGGTATTCCATTTCAGGTACATCAGTTTTCATCCTTTTGCGGTTTTGATTGTCACAATTTTGTTGCAAATCCATAGGATTTGCAGCCTTTAGAGGAGGGAAATTTTCGTTTTCCATGATTGCTCCTTTTAGCCCTGGAAGGATAACTTTTCCTTCTAGGTTTCCGGCCCCGCCACGGGGAGGCAGGAGCAGTGCCACGAGGTGACCAAGCGGCTGTTAGTTGTGTTAGTGAGAGATATAAAAAAGAAACAGAAAGGTAACTTCCCTTTCTGGGCCTTTGCCTACTTCCTGTAGTGTCAAAGAGCTACTCTAGTATAAAATGAAAGAAACGGTAATCACAACAAAAAGAAACTATATATAGCAAAAGCTTTTTGAAAAGATCGCTTCAATGAACGCACTTTAATCGCTTGGCCACGGAACGCTTGGCACCCGGGGCCATTGCGGCTGGACAATCTGCCTGCATATGATCCTTTGCTCCACAAATAGGACAGATGGCGTCACCTCTGCATGCCTGCTGTGAATGGCCATATTTCTGGCATTTAAAACAGCGAAGAGGATTTGGGATGTATGGACGAATTCGGCAGTTTAAATATCCAGCTTTTACTGAGGATGGCAAATCAGGAGTACTAAAAGTTAAAATGATGGAACGAGTTGGAATGAGATTTCCATCTTTTTTTGTCATTATTCTTTTAGCGCTGATTACCTTTTGGTTGCTAAGTTCTTGTACTAATTCATCCTCAGACACAGTAATTAAGTCCCATTCTGTGATGACACCCTTTGATGAATTTAAGGTATTGTGGGGAGTAACAGATACTGGCAACCCACCAAATGTCGTTGTCTTTAATAGCCACTCCGAATGTTTTGTGGTAGCTGTTTCAATCAGGAGATCTCCGGATTGGAGTCGCTTTACCATTTTTGGTGATCCTGCAATAGATTCTAGATGTCTTTGAATCACGAACGGAGATAACTTACCCACAGGCCGGGTAGACAGAGAGTGCATCACCAAAAAATTGGGAATATCTGAACAGTGTGTTTCTGTTCGAAGCCTTTTGGGTTGGCTATTTTCCTTGTCTTCATTACCATATTCTGGTCTTGAGCTTGAAGGCTCTAAGGGTGGAAAATTTGTAGAATCCATGATGGCTCCTTTTGGCCCTGGGGGATTATCTTTTCCACCCAGGTTACCGGCCCCGCCACGGGGAGGCAGGGGCAGTGCCACGAGGTGACCAAGCGGCTGGGTTAGTAATTAGTATTTATAGAAAAAAACAGAAAGGTGGATTCCCTTTCTGGGCCTTTCCCTACTTCTTGTAGAGTGAAAGTGCTACTGAGATATACAAAGAAATCAAGAAAACGGTTTTTGAAACAAAAATAGAATCTGTTTGCTCAAATACTCTTTGCAGAAATCGCTTTTAGAAATGCACTACAAATCGCTTGGCCACGGAACGCTTGGCACCCGGGGCCACACACTGAGGAGGATCCTCTCCTGTGAGTAGATGGAGGTGAGTGAGATACGTATGTCCAATTCGTGCCTTTGCAAGTACTACTTCTTCTCTTCGCACTGTTTTGGTACTAGTGTGCCAAAGCCTTGGGTGCTGTTTCAACTGATAGAGTTTATTGTTGGTTTGGGAGTGCCATAGATCTTTCCACTGCGCGAGACATGCTGTTTGTATGATGCAATTGTAGTCAGAGGCTGGAACATGGACGGAGGTTAAATCAAAAGTTGATGGATTTTTAGCAGTTTTGTCAGCGAGTTCGTTCCCCTTTATCCCCGAATGTGCTGGGATCCAGCAAAAGGTCACTGATTGATGACGTTCTTGTATTTGCAGTAGGAGACTTCTGATTTGATCTAACACAGGGTGAACCTTGTATTATGAGGAATGTTGCATTGCTGTAATTGAGCTGAGCGAGTCCGTGTATACTATGTATTTTACAGATGGGTAGTGAATCAGATTTTCTAAGGCTAATTTGATTGCATGGAGTTCTGCTGAGAAGCTGCTATACTGAGCTGGAAGAGCAGCCGAAATGATTGAAGTAGGAAAAACTGCCGCTGCTCCTACCGATGAATGTGATTTGGAGCCATCAGTATAGATCGGTAAAAAATCGGCATATTTTTGAATATGGCTTGCATGGAGTTGTTTCACATTGATTATTGGTAGGCGATTCTTTCCCCATTTGTGAAGATAAGTATCGCAGGTTAATTGTAGAGGCGGACTCCAAGGTGGTTGAGAGTAATTCATTACTTGTTGCCTGTTGAAAATTGGAACATTCCAACTCTGTGTTATTTCAATTAGGCGTAAGCCTGCTGGTCTTATTTTAGTGGGTTTGTTTCTATAGAGATTTTGCAGTGGTGGATTAAAAAGGTATGGCTCAACAGGATGTTGCCAGCAACTTTGTATTCGGGCTGCATACTTAAGAAGCAGCGTTTTTCTGCGGAGGTACAGAGGTGGCTCATTAGCTTCAATATATAAACTATGAATAGGAGAGATCCTGAACGCTCCAAGTTCAATCCGCAATGCACTATGCTGTATTGGATCTAGCCATCGTAGTATACTCTTACGAGCAGAATCATAGAGTGGAGCACCATAATCCAATCGGGATCTAATCAGTGATCTATATAAGAGCAATAAAGATGTACGATCTGCTCCCCAAGACAAGGCAGATAAAGCTCTTAGTATGTTTAGTTTTTTGAGGCAGGAAATACGTACAAATTTAATGTGCTCAAGGAAATTTAGTTTCCTGTCAAGGATTAATCCTAAGTTGTTGTTGTATTTGAGGTTTTTTGGCACAAGGGCCTCTTGGGCCATATTGTGCCTGTTCATGGTTTGGGTATCACTGATTTCACGTTATGATTAGAGACTATTATAAATATTGATGCGTTTTAAATACTTAAACAGATCCTCGAAATTTGCTTCGTTGCCAAGAATATGTGATAACGTTAAAGGTTCCTGCAAATTGGAGAGGGAGCTGAAGCTGGAATTTCGGACAGATGAAAGGTGTGGACATTCAATGAGAATATGTTTTATTGTTAGTTGCGACTGGCAGAAAAAACACTTAGGAGGAGTCTCTCCCAAAAGCAAATGCAGATGAGTTGGGTGTGAATGACCGATGCGAAGCCTTGCCAGAATTACTTCTTGTCGCCTGTTTCTTCTAAAACTAGATGTCCACAGTTGGGGCGCTTTTTTAATCTGGAACAGTTTATTGTTGGTTTGAGATTGCCAGAGATCAGACCATTGTTTCCCACATGTTTTTTTAATAATGGATTTATAGTCTGTGTATGGAGCTTTCAGTTGACTGTAAGATCCAGAGTCGGGATGTTTAGCAGCCTCATCTGCACAATCATTACCTTGGATGCCGACATGACCAGGAATCCAGCAGAAGGTAACCTTGTAGTTGGCTGTTTGATGGTAAGATAATTTAGACCGGATCTCTTTAAGAACGGGATGAGAGGGAGGAAAGGTAGATTGAAAGGCATTGATTGCACTTAAAGAGTCTGTATATATCAAAGATTGTTTGATATGATATTTGTTTATGTTGTCCAGAGCCAGTTTTATTGCAAATAGTTCTGCAGTATAGATACTGCATTCAGAGGGAAGAGAGGCAGCTGTTAAGAAAGTGGCGGAAACTGCTGCTGCACCAACAGCCGTATCTGTTTTGGAGCCGTCAGTATAGATATGAACTTTCTCTGAGTTTTCCAAAGAATGCAGTTTATGTAGCTGTTGAATGTTGGTATTTGCCAGGGAGGATTTTCCCCATCTTGAAAAGAAATTGTCACAGAGAGGTATGAATTCAGTCCAGGGAGGTTCAGGAGTGGCAAGGTCTTGGAATATATTCTTAAAGTTAATTTTCCAACTGATCATGAGTTCTTGCAGTCGAATCCCTGCGGGGCGGTTTTCATTAGGTTTATTGTGATATAGCACGGTGTGTTGAGGATCAAACAGATACTGCCAGCTGGGGTGGGCTGGATTACTTCCAATCTTTGCTGCATAATTTAACAATAACATTTTTCTCCTGAGATGCAGAGGGGATTCGTTTGCCTCAATATACAGGTTGTGAACCGGAGATGTTCTGAAGGCTCCAACAGCTATTCTAAGGGCACTATGCTGGATGGTGTTCAGACGTAATAGAGAACTTTTCCTGGCGGAGTCGTAGATAGGTGCTCCATAATCTAAGCGCGATCTTATTAAAGCTCTATAGAGGTGTAGGAGAGAGCTTCTGTCAGCACCCCAGGATATAGCAGAGACAGCTCTTAGGATATTAAGTTTTTTAAGACAAGTATTCCGGAGGTATGCCATATGGGAAGCGAAGTTAAGTTTGTTGTCTAAATGTAAACCCAACAGACGGAAATTGGTAGTGACAGGAATGAGGCTGTTATTTAAAAATATTTCTGGATCCGGATGTAGTTTCCGTTTTTTACAGAAATGAATAGCAGCAGACTTCTTTTCTGCTAGGGAATAACCGTTCCGCAATGCCCATGATTCTATTCTAGCTATAGCAATTTGAAGTTGCCTTTCAATGGTGTTCATAGTCTGGGATTGAGTAGAGATAATGAGGTCATCGGCGAACATGTACGATTGTACTGTATTTGGTACATCCCTTGTAATGTTGGTGATTTTTATTGCAAATAACGTTGGACTCAGAATGGAACCCTGTGGTACACCTTCCTCTTGTTCAAATGTTTTAGATAAATTATTCATGTATCTGACCTGAAAAGTTCTATGGCATAGGAAGCTTTGAATAAATTGGGGTAGATGACCTCTCAAGCCGAAAGAATGAAGATCTTGTAGAACACAATTATGTGGAAAGGTACGATCCTTTCCGGGCTTTGGGAAGGCTAGAACTATTGAGTGACACCAGGAGATAGGGTAAGCATTTTCTAAGAATATTCGGTTGTAATAGTTTAACAATGATCTTTCTGCTCTGTCGTTCAGTTGTTTTAGCATTATATAGTAGATCCCATCTGGGCCAGCAGCGCTATTTGATGTTTTATTGAGCGCTCCAAAAAGCTCTGTTAATGTGAATGGTTGGTTATATGGATGTGAAACTCTGGTGGAGAAATTAATCTTATGCTGCTCTGCAGTTTTTTTAATTTGCTGAAAGGCTGGTTTGTAGGAGGCTATTGCTGATATACTGGCGAATGATTCCGCTAAGGCATTTGCTATTTCTCCCGGGGATGACAACTCTTTCCCTTCCCAGTTTAGTATTGTAGCTGGGGACTGAATGTATTTGCCATTAAGCATTTGTATTTTCCTCCAGATAATTCTGCTGTCTGTATCCTTGTTTATGCTCGAGGAAAAGCTGATCCAGGCATCTTTCTTTGCTTTTCGTCTTATTTGGCGGAAACTTGGCTTTCAGTCTTTTGAAGTTAATTAGATTGGTAGTTGTGGGAAATTTACGAAATAAATTCCAAGCTCTATTTTTGTACTGTTTGGCGTGTGTACAATCATGATTCCACCAGTAATTACTATGTTTCCGTTTCCCTGAGAAAGATTTTGGTATTGCAGAGGTAGCAGCTCGTAATATTTGATTAGTTACATGTTCTGTGACATTGTCTATGGGTTGAGATTGGATTATTTTGTTGTCTAACTGCACATGAGAGGCATATTCATACCAGTGTGCCCTACGAAATTTCCAAGAGGAACAACGTAGTGAAGGAGAGTTTACCCGTGTTTGCAGCTTGCAGAGAATCGGAAGGTGGTCACTGTTTAGTGGATTTTCAAGAACCGACCACTCCATAATACTATATAAGGAAGGAGAACAGATTGATAGGTCTATTGCACTCATGGAACCTGTCGAAAAATGAATATAGGTAGGTTCACCAGTGTTCAGAAGGGTAAGTTGATAAGAGTCCAGAAGGGATTCTAATAACTTGCCTCTCTTGTCAATTGTTAGAGATCCCACATCGGATGATGAGCATTAAAATCTCCAAGTAAGCAGAAAGGAGACGGTAGCTGTTCTATTAGATTTTCTAGGTCATCTGAAGAAAATGAGAAATTAGGAGGAATATATATAGATGCTATTGTAAGAGTGATGCCAATGTCAATGCGCACTGCCACTACTTCAAAGGGAGACTGAAGAGCAATATGTTTCGATGGTACGTTGTTTCTTATAAGAACCGCCACTCCTCCATGGGCTGGAGAGTCGATACTTCTATCTCTTCTAAAGATAGAGTAATCTTTTATAGTAGGACACACTTGTGAATTTAAATAAGTTTCCTGAAGGGATATGGCTGCTGGATCATAACGGTGGATGAGATCACATATATCGTCTTTTATACTGCGAAACCCTCTACAATTCCATTGAAGAATTCTTTCCATTAAGCGGTTTTGTTGGTTGTTTTTGTTTCTGACTGCTTTTTAGTTGTGACTTGTTTACATCGATCCGATTTTCCTTTGTCTTTCTTTGGAAAGTAGGGGCGTGTTACGTCCATCTCATCAGTCGCATGAAGTTCTAATATGGCCTCTTCGGAGTCATTGTGCTGGTCAATATCCATTCTGGTTGAACTTGGTGGTTTCAGTACCATGGTTTCTGTCACGTTTTGTTTTGCTGTTGGGTTTACATTAGCTGGAATGGTAATTGGGGTATTACAGGCTTGTTCAGTTTTTTGTTGCGAAAGACACTGTTTGGGAGCAGAGAGAATGGAGCGTGCCCAATTAGCGATGGACATATTTGGGGGAACGGCAACATCTGTTTGTGTACCTATTGACTGAAATTGTTTAGCAGCCATCGCATATGTACGTGTTCGATCTGTTTTTAGTACTTGCCTTCTGGCCTCTGAATATGTCACTTTATTTTCAACTTTATATTTCTGGATTGTTTTTCCTTGCTTCCAAAGTTCGCAACTTTTGGAAAAAGCTGGGTGATCACCCTTACAGTTTGGGCAAACAGAAGTCGTAGCAGTGCATTCAGTTTGATTGTGCTCCTTCGATCCACAAATTGGACATACTGACTCACCTCGACATGCAGTTTGGGAGTGTCCGTATTTTTGGCACTTGTAGCACCTGATTGGGTTTGGGATGTAAGGCCGGACACGGCAATGGAGATAGCCTGCTTTAACAGATGATGGTAGGATGGGAGAGCTGAAAGTAAGAATTATGCTCCTAGTGGGAACAAGCACACCATCTTTCCGAGTCATAATTCTCTTTGCTTGTATGACTTTTTGTTTACCTAGCTCTTGAACTATCTCCTCCTCTGATACAGTTAGCAAGTCCCATTCTGCGATTACTCCCTTCGAGGAGTTTAAGGTGGCATGGGGAGTAGCTTTTATTGGTTGTCCGCCAAAAGTAGTCATCTTTAGTAATTTTTCGGAATGCTGTGGTTTCATAGTCTCTACAAGAAGGTCTCCAGACTGGAGCCGCTTTACTGTTTTTGGTGAGCCTGCAGCAGACTCGATGCATTTTTGAATAAGGAATGGGGACAGTTTACTCAGAGGCAGCTCTGATAGAGAGTGTAGTATGAGGAAAGCTGGTATTTCCTATTGTGGGGTTGTTTTCAACCTCTTTGGTTGAGAATAGTCAATTTCGGTGTCTTTTTCTAGTCTTGAGCTCGATGGCTCTAAAGGTGGAAAAGAACTGTTTTCCATCTTTGCTCCTTTCAGCCCCGGGAGAGTGGATTTCTTCTCCCAGGTTACCGGCCCCGCCACGGGGAGGCAGGAGCAGTGCCGCTAGAGTGACCAAGCGGTATAAGGGTTAATGCGTTAGTTTAAAGAGAAAAAAAGAAAGGTGAATTTCCTTCCTGTAACTTAGTTACAATTCGTAATACTAAGTTAATAAATAATTAATGGGAACGTAAGAAAACTTTTACAAATGAATATAACTGTAGCTTTGACAAAAACGCTCTAGAAATCACTCAGGGAATCGCTTGATCACTATAACGCTTGGCACCCGGGGCCATTAATCCTAAGAATCTGATGTTGTTAGTCACTGGAATGGTAAAGTTTGATATATGAAGTTCAGGGTCTGTATGCATTTTTCGTTGATTACAAAAATGGATGGCAACAGTCTTCTGCTGTGATAGACGGTAGCCATTTAACCTTGCCCACCTTTGGACTTTATTCAGGGATATCTGCAGTTGCCGTTCAATGGATCTCATGTTCTGGGAATGGCAAGAAATAGAGAGATCATCGGCGTAAAGGTAGGTCTGAACCGCATTTGGAAGTTCTTTTGTGATGGAATCGATTCTAAGGGCGAAAAGGGTTGCACTCAGTACAGACCCTTGTGGCACTCCTTCTTCCTGTGAAAATGTCGCAGAAAGTGAGTTGTGATATCGAACTTGAAATGAACGATTCTGAAGAAAGTTCCTAATGAATATGGGCAGGTTGCCACTTAAACCAAGAGCATAAAGGTCACTGAGAATGCCACGACGCCAGGTAGTATCAAATGCCTTCTCTATGTCTATGGAAACCATAACAAGATGTTCATTTTTTACAAAGGCATTACGAATTGCAGACTCAGCTTTGATCATGAGATCTAAGGAGGACCTGTTCTTACGAAACCCATGTTGGTGATTACTCATTAGGTGTTCTGTTTCGATGATCCAAACAAGTCGATTAAGGATAATTTTTTCGAGTAGTTTACCAAGGCAGCTGAAGAGGGAAATTGGTCTGTAACTGTACGGACTGGTAGGATCTTTACCGGGTTTCAAAAAGGCAAGAACTGCTGCATGATGCCAAGAGCTGGGATAAATGTTTTCTAGAAATATATTCGGTTATAATAGATCAGCAGTATTTCTAAGTGTTTGTCAACAAGGTTTTGTAACATGATATAAAATATTCCATCTGGCCCAGCGGCACTGTTGCGTGTTGTTTTAATGGCGTGTAAAAGTTCAGAATATTGAAGAGGCTGATTATACGGAAGGGAAACTGAGTTTCGAAAGTTGATGGCACGTTGTTCAGTAGTGGTCTTTATTTTCTGGAAATCCGGAGAATAATTTGATGCCGCAGAAACTTCGGCAAAAGTTTTAGCCAAGGCATTTGCTATGTCTTCAGGAGCAGAGAGTTCTTGCCCATTCCACGAAAGAATTGGCGAAGGGGTGGTTGGAAATTTGCCAGAAATCTGCCTAATTTTCTTCCATATTAACCTGGAGTTAGTGTTTCTATTTATGGTAGTTGTAAACCGGATCCAAGAATTCTTCTTGGCTTGCCTCTGAATGCGGCGTGCTTTTGCCCTTAATTTCTTGTAGTTGATAAGGTTAGCTGTGGTTGGGGATTTACGAAATAAATTCCATGCTTTATTTTTTAACTTCTTTGCTTTGGTGCAATCTTCATTCCACCAATAGTTAATGTGCCGTCGGAACTGGGTATTCGACAGTGGAATTGAACAGTTATCTGCAGATAGTAGTTGTGAAGTAATATAATCAGTGGCTTCATCTATCGACTGTGTTCTTATAAATTTCTCATCCAGATTGACAGCTGACTGAAATTTGGCCCAGTTGGCTCGAGAGAACTTCCATTTCTTGCAGGGTTTGGCTACTGGCGGTGGTGCAGTGAGCAAATCACAAATGATCGGAAAATGATCACTGCCCATGGGATCGTCCATAACAGACCATTCCATGATTGGATACAGAATAGGGGAGCATATCGAGAGATCGATTGCAGAAGTTTGTCCAGTTGGTAATTGTATGTGAGTAGGTGCACCGGTATTAAGAATGGTAAGGTTTTGCTTATCTACGAAGGTTTCAATCAGTCGGCCATGACTGTCCAGTTTAGTAGATCCCCATAAGGGGTGGTGGCCATTGAAATCTCCCAGGAGACAGATAGGGGAAGGTAGCTGTATTAGCAGGTTTTCAAGATCTTGATAAGAGAAGGTATGACTTGGTGGAAGATAAATTGATACTAATGTTAACTCAATTTCGGTTACCAAACGCACAGCAATGACTTCAATTTCAGTTTTCAAAGCAATTTGCTTGGTTGGGGTTTTTGAATTGACCAAGATGGCCACACCCCCACGAGCGGAAGTGGAAGTATTACGATCTTGTCGGTAGATAGAGTAGTTCTTTATGCTGGCAGAAATTTGGGAAGTTAAATAGGTTTCTTGTATACAGAAACCAACTGGATTGTAGCGATTAATTAAGTCTTGAATATCATTAAAATTGCAACGAAATCCTCTACAATTCCATTGAAGAATATAAGGCATTATTGGTGTTTAGTAAAAGAAGCTGTATCTGACTGTTTTTTTGATGTGACTGTTTTATGGCGTTCAGGTTTCTGTTTGTCTTTTTTGAAGAATGGCCGAACGATGTCCATATCTTCTTCCACATGTATTTCTAAGACTGGGTCTTCCTGTCTGGATGAGTCAATTGTATCCATGGATGTGTCTTGAATATTCATTTTGGTGTTTGAACCTCGATTATTTGATGGAGCAGCAGCATTGGTTGGAGGAGTAGGAGAAGGAGATTTCGCTGGTACTGTAAGAGCAGTATTGCTTGCCTGGTTCAACTGTTTCGGGATATTGGACTGTTGCTGGGAGAGAACAGTTCGTGCCCAGTCAGAGATTGAGTTGTTTGTGGGGACTGTAACATCAGTCTGGGTGGCCACTGATTGATATTTTTGTGCGACACTGGCATATGTACGTTTTGTAATACTGGGAGCAATTAATTTTCTCGCTTCTTGAAAGCTTACTTTATTTTCGATTTTATACTTCACAATTTTCTTTTCGGTTTTCCACTTGTCGCATGTCTTAGAATAGGCGGGATGGTTGCCTTTACAGTTAGGACAGCTCATTTCTGTTGCTGAGCAGTCATTTTGAGTATGATCGGTGGACCCACATTTGGGACAGACTGGGTTTCCTCTACATGCCGTTTGAGAGTGGCCATACTTTTGGCACTTATAGGTTCTCAATGGATTAGGGATGTAGGGTCTAATGCGGCAAAGAAGATAACCTGCTTTTATGGAAGAAGAAGTGAGTATAATATTCCTAGTGAATTAAAAGTGAGTATAATATTCCTAGTAGGTGCCAGTGTGTTGTCCTTTTTAATCATGATTCTTTTTACTGCAATTACATTTTGCTCCTGACGTTCTTGACATATCTCCTCCTCCGACACATTCAGTAGGTCCCAGCTGGATATAACACCCTTAGAAGTGTTTAGGGTACCGTGGGGAGAAACTTTTACTGAAATTCCAGCAAAATTTGTAATTTTTAGTAGATGCTCCGAATGTTTCCTGCTGAATGTTTCTATTAGTAGATCTCCTGATTGCAGTCGCTTGACTGTTTTAGGAGATCCTGCAAGACTTTCGAGATGTTTCTGAATAAGAAACGGAGACAATTTGGTTTGGTTTGGTTTGGTTTGGTTTGGAGTTTATTGGCGCATCAGCAACTGAGGCTATAATGCGCCAAATACAGGTCATATATAAAAGTGAAAACATTCAGTGACCTAAGTAGTTAGGCCACCATGTCGAGATATAAAAGGAGTAAAAGTACAAAACATATGAACAAAGGAATGCCAAATGAATTTTAAATTCGATTAAAAAGGTGTACTGATTTTAAAAAGTTAAAAACAGCAGACACATTGTCATTGTCGGATAAAATCTGACTGAGTGTATAAAGCTCAGCCAGAGGACTAAAAGCGGTAAAATAGAAATCACATTCGTGTCTAAAACGTGGACACTCGGTTAAAATGTGGCGTATGCTTAAATAGGTGTCACAATTCTCACACATAGGACAGTCATCTGCCCTCAGCAAAAAAGCATGTGTAAGATGACTGTGTCCTATGCGGAGACGAGCTAAAACAACTTCCTCTCTGCGATTCCTGCGCAGACTAGACTGCCAATGTCGGATTACAGGCTTTATCTGATAAAGCTTGTTTGTGACTTGCTCATTCCAGGATTGTTGCCATTGGGACAGTAATTTATCATGTATTAACTGCCTGTAGTCTGTATAGGGGACTAGCAGGCAATAAGTGTTGTGCGGTTCGGGTGACCTGGCCGCAGCATCTGCCAGTTCATTTCCCACTATCCCAATGTGGCTTGGAATCCAGCAGAAACGAATGTCAAATGAACACTCAAACAAGGAATGCAACGTCTGCTGAATCCGGGTCACAAATGGATGAGGATTATACCTCCTACCCAATAAAGCCTGCAGTGTACTTAGAGAATCAGTGTACACCATACACTTTTGATACCTATGGGTTTTAATGTGGTCCAAGGCTAACTCTATAGCATACGACTCAGCTGTATATATGCTGCATTGTTGGGGAATCTTTCCAGATATAGAAAGACCTGGAAAGATAGCAGCAGATCCAACAGACAACTCCGACTTCGAGCCATCAGTGAAGACAGGCAAGAAGTCGGAGTATTCGGCCCGGTGGTCAGCATAGAGTTGGTGGTAGATAGAAGATGGAGTTATGGACTTACCCCAATTTTTAAGGGAGAAGTCGCACGATGGTAGGCGAGCATGCCAGGGTGGAAGTGGTTGCCTTGGTGACT
Source organism: Mastigoproctus giganteus (assembly GCF_048544385.1). Lineage (NCBI taxonomy): Eukaryota > Metazoa > Arthropoda > Arachnida > Uropygi > Thelyphonidae > Mastigoproctus > Mastigoproctus giganteus. The sequence continues at coordinate 103,797,077 of NC_143580.1, forward strand.
GGGCAACATTGTCTACCATGATGTTGAGCTCTCTGAGCAGCTCTTGGACACGGATACCAAAAGGCCGATTGGCAGTCTGACGAGTGTTATATAGGTTTTCCCATTGTGGCTTGAAAACAGATGTCCACGTAGGGTTGTCTGGCAGGGATTTTAATTTAAGCGTATATTTTAAAGACAATTGCTTTCGTCGAAATGACAGTGACGGTTCAGTTGCTTCAACATATAAACTCTGGACAGGGGATGTTCTAAATGCTCCAGTAGCGATACGAATGGCTTGGTGGTGAACTGGGTCCAGCCACCTATGTACACTGTTTCTAGCCGATGCGTACACTTGGGACCCATAGTCTAGTTTAGATCGGACAAGTGCACGGTAGAGGCTGAGTAAAGTGGAGCGGTCTGCTCCCCATTTATTCGAGGAAATAGAGCGTAGAAGATTCAACCCTCTTGTGCACTTTGTCCGCAGTTGACGAATATAAGGTAAAAATGTCAACTTCTTGTCGAAAATGAGCCCCAAGAATTTTGTCTCGGGTGCTACTGGAATGATGTCTTGTCCGAGTTTTAGTTCTGGTTCAGGGTGAAGGTTCCGTTTGCGACAAAAGTGTACGCAGACAGTCTTCTGTGGCGAGAACCTAAACCCATTAGTCACTGCCCAAGAGTTGACGTGGTCTATGGCATGCTGCAATTGCCTTTCAATGACCCTCATATTGCATGATTGCAAAAAGATGCTAAAGTCATCTACAAAGAGGGAAATGTTTACGGTTGGAGGAAGTTGTTCAGTTATAGAGTTAACTTTGATTGCAAAAAGCGTAACGCTTAAAACTGATCCTTGTGGAACTCCCTCTTCTTGGCAGAATGGCCGGGAGAGGGTGTGATCCTACACGAACTTGGAAAGACCGGTCTGTAAGAAAGTTTTTGATAAAGAGGGCAATGTGTCCTCTAAGACCAAAGTTATGTATGTCTTTTAGAATTCCATATCTCCAAGCCGTGTCGTACGCTTTTTCCATATCAAAGAAAACCGACACCTGGTGCTCACGTTTCAGGAAAGCATCACCTATAGATGTTTCCAAGCGGATTAAATGGTCAAGTGTTGACCTGTTCCTTCGGAAGCCACACTGTATTCTGGAAAGAAGGTCGTTAGCTTCTAAATACCACAAAAGACGAGCATTGACCATTCTTTCCAGAATCTTGCACAAGCAGCTCGTCAGAGCGATAGGCCGATAATTTTTTGGTATTTTTGGATCCTTTCCAGGTTTCGGAAAGGGAAGGACGGTTGCCATATGCCATGAGTCCGGAAATGTCTCTTCAATATATATTCTATTATAGAGACGGAGCAAATGATCCATAGATTCAGATGAAAGGTGTTTTATCATCTCATAATGGATGTCGTCTGGCCCAACAGCACTCGCCTTGGATAGCGAGAGTGCTGCTTTCAGCTCCCACTGTGTAAAGGGCTGATTGTATTCCTCGCGATTGTTAGAGGACAGCTTTAGGTGATGTTTTTCTGCTCTCTTCTTGTGTGCGAGGAACTCTGGGGGGTAAGCAGTTTCTGAAGACACTTTAGCAAATGTCTCCCCTAGAGTATTTGCAATTGCAGTTAGATCTGCAATTGTACATCCATTATGTTCCAGGATCGATGAAGGGTGTGAGTTATATTTGCCCTTCATTTTCCGAACTTTGTCCCAGATGGCTTTGGGATTGGCGGCCCGTGTAACGGAAGATGTAAATTTGATCCAAGATTCTTTTTGGCTCTGACGTCTAATGTACCGTGCTTTGGCACGTGCATGTTTAAAGGCTATTAAATTATCTGTGGTGGGGTAACGACGAAATATTCCCCATGCTTTGTTTTGAGCCTTCCTAGCTGCTGTGCATTCTCCATTCCACCATGGTTTTGGAAAACGTGGAAAGCGGGACGATGTCCTGGGAATTGCAACTGCTGCTGCCTGGACTATACTTTCTGTGATGTCTTTTACTGCCTCATTAATTGGCTCCTGGCCGACTATAGTGGTATTAAATGTTGCCAGATGACGAAAGGCATTCCAGTCGGCATGATCGATCTTCCAACGTGGTATCCTCGACTGATGACATTGTCTCCCATTTGAAATGGTGGATAACACGGGGAAGTGATCACTACCATAAAGGTTATCTTCAACCTCCCATGTACTCAGAGGCAGGAGGGAAGAGGAGCAGATGGAAAGATCAATGGCAGTAAATGTACGGGTAGCCGTGTGGAAAAAGGTGTTAGATCCCACATTTAGAAGGGCCAGGTCATTGTTTTCAAGCAATCGCTCGATAATCCGACCCCTTCCGTTGATGTCAGGACTACCCCACAGCGGATTATGCCCATTAAAATCCCCTAATAATAGGAAAGGGGGTGGCAGTTACTTAATGAGATCATCAAGGTCTGCCTGGGCGGTGTCGTTCCCAGGTGGCAAATATATGGAGCAAACAGTTAAAAGGAACCCAACTGTAAGACGAACTGCTACAGCCTCCAGATTAGTGGTGAGAAGCACAACTTGAAAGGGGTTATGGTTACCCACAAGGATAGAAACTCCTCCGTGGGCAGGTCCATCCCCAGCTCTGTCTCTGCGAATAACTGAGCAGTTACGTAAGTAAGAGTCCTCGTTTGCCTTTAAATACGTCTCTTGTAAGCAAAAGCAAGTTGGTTCATGCTTACTCAGGAGAGCCTTGATGTCATCTCTATTTCTACGAAATCCACGGCAATTCCATTGGAGAAATTTAAATGTACCCATTATTTTGATTTACTGGGTCCGTCTGGTGGCTTCCGAAGGGCTGAGGGCTTCATTTTCTCAGTCCTGGGTTTATCTCTCTTTGGAAAGACTGGACGTTGGCCTGTATCCATTTCTTCTTCGTCTTTCGCAAAGAGTTCCAGGACAGGGTCGTCCTGTACCTCCTTATTTTCGACATCCATTGTCTCTTGAATTGTAGATGTCTGTTCCCCTTTCTTCTTGGTTTCTTTAGTACTCTGTTTTGGAAGTGGTGGAGCACTAGGAGGTACGGATATAGCAGTGGCGGCTGACTGTGATTTTTGGGTGGGCTTTTCGGAACTTAATAAATAGCGCGCAATGGGGGTAAAAGACTCCCTTGGTGGAATACTCATATCAGTCTGAGTACCAATGGTACTTTTCCCAGAAGCTTTCTGGGCATATGAGGGCTTGGCGCTATTTATAGGTTGGATGCGTCTTCTGGCCTCCTAATAGGAGATGTTTAGCTCTGTTTTTAGTTTCTGAATTTCCTTCTCCTCTTTCCACCGCTGGCGTGCTCGAGAGTATGCAGGGTGTTCCCCTTGGCAGTTTGTACAACTTGGCTTGGAAGCTAAACATTCCTTGCTCTCGTGGTCTTTAGCACCACAGCGAGCACAGGCGGGGTTGCCACGACAAGCTGTTTGAGAGTGGCCATACTTTTGGCATTTAAAACACCTCAGTGGGTTGGGGATATAAACCCTCACTGGGCAGTTTAAATAGCCTGCTTTTATGGAACTTGGAGGCCGTGGGGTGTTAAACGTTACGATGAGAACTCGGGTAGGGACGAGATTCCCATCCTTCCGCATCGATATTCTTTTGACAGCCGTCACTCCTTGGTCTTTAAGTTCAGAGCAGATCTCTTCTTCAGAAACATGAAGAAGATCCCACTCTGATATAACACCGCGTGAGAAATTCAAGGTTTTATGGGGGGTAACGACGATATGTAGTCCCCCTAACGATGTGGCTTTCAGTAGTTGCTGTGCATGTTTTTGGTTTGCAGCTTCGACTAAAATGTCTCCAGAACGTAGCCTTTTTACAGATTTTGGAGATCCTGTCAACCCTTCTAATCCTTTCTGGATGAAAAAGGGTGACATTTTCCCGAGTGTCTGTTCTCCGGTGGAATGGAGAATGAGGAAAAGCGGTGTCACAGATGGTGGTGTATCCTCAGTTCTGGCTCTTTTTGCAGAGGTATTTTCATTGATTTCGTCTCGATTAGGTAGGGGCCTTGTTGGGGCCCCAGAAGAAAGATTTAAATTACTCATGAGAGTAAAGGAAAAGTGTCTGATGCCTAAGTACCTCACCCACCACGGAGCCCTACGAGGGGGCGCCCACTCGTGAACTAGCAGGTACTGCGTACACGAATGGGACGCCGAGTTCGCTTAGAACACCATACCCACGTTACCAATAAGTCTTTATCGCATCCCAGGACCAAAGGGAGGGAGACTTATTGGAACGCAGTTGACCCTAGCAGTATAAAACCACCCGCCGATTGATCCCAGTCGAGCCGGTCCGGGACCACCCGTCTCGTCGAAGCAGGGGCCAAAGTGGTGTATTAAGGCTGGGCCCCTCAACCACCAGGATCCCCCTTTCCGCTTCCACGGGTCGCGGCGCACGGCTGCGCACGCCGGATTCTAATGGTGTAACCCTGGAACCAAGGTATGGGCGTTGGATCCCAGTGATGCTAATCTGGAAAACCAGCAGCATCACTGGGAGGTCCCCTCACCACGTACAGGTGCCCACGTTGAGGGGCTAGTGGGGGCTCGTGAGCATCAATATAGAGACTGTGTGTGGGCGACGTTCTAAAAGCACCAAGTGCAATCCTCAAAGCACTGTGTTGAATGGGATCAAGCCAGCGTAATGCGCTCATTCTGGCAGAATCATAGATGGGAGCTCCATAATCAAGGCGGGATCTGATTAATGACCTGTATAGCCGAAGCAGAGAAGTACGATCTGCACCCCATGTTTGGGCGGATAAAGCTTTGAGTATGTTTAACTTTTTAAGACAGAAAGTACGTACATTTTTAATATGGTCTATAAAATTTAACTTGTTGTCAAGGATTAATCCTGGAAATCTGATATTATTGGTGACCGGGATGGAGACATTAGAAATTTGAAGTTCGGGATTCGGATGAAGTTTGCGCTGCCTACAAAAATGGATAGCAACTGTTTTTTGCTGCGAGAGCCGATAGCCATTGAGGCTGGCCCACTGTTGTATATTATTAAGTGATATCTGGAGCTGCCGTTCAATAGACCTCATATTTTGGGAATGGCAGGAGATGGAAAGGTCATCCGCATATAGATAAGTCTCGACTGGTTTGGTTTGGTTTGGGGTTTATTGGCGCATTAGCAACTAAGGCTATAATGCGCCAAATCCAGGTCATGTGTAAAAAATTAAAGTATTCAGTGACCTAGTTAATTAGGCCACCATGTCGAGATATAACATAGATGTTAAAGGTATAAAAGTATATCAGCAAAGCAATAAAAATTCAATTTTAAATACGGGTAAAAAGGCTTACTGATTTTAAAAAGCTAAAAACAGCAGACACATTGTCATTGTCAGATAAAATCTGACTGAGTGTATAAGGCTCAGCCAGATGACTAAAATCGGTAAAATAAAAGTCACGTTCATGTCTAAAACGTGGACACTCGATTAAAATGTGACGTATACTTAAATAGGTGTCACAGTTCTCACACATAGGACAGTCATCTGCCCTCAGCAGAAATGCATGCGTAAGATGACTGTGTCCTATGCGAAGGCGAGCTAGAACAACTTCCTCTCTGCGACTCCTGCGCAGACTAGACTGCCAATGTCGGATTACAGGCTTTATCTGATAAAGCTTGTTTGTGACATGATCATGCCAAGAATTTTGCCATTGGGACAGTAATTTAGCCTGTATTAGCTGCCTGTAGTCTGTATAGGGGACTAACAGGCAGTAAGTGCTGTGGGGTTCTGGTGACCTAGCCGCAGCATCTGCCAGTTCATTTCCCACGATCCCAATGTGGCTTGGAATCCAGCAGAAACGAATGTCGAAAGAACACTCAGACAGAGAGTGTAGCATCTGCTGAATCCGGATCACAAATGGATGAGGATTATACCTCATACTAGATAAAGCCTGCAGTGTACTGAGAGAGTCAGTGTACACCATACACCTTTGATACCTGTGGGTTTTAATATGGTCCAAGGCTAATTCTATAGCATACAACTCGGCTGTATATATGCTGCATTGTTGGGGAATCTTTCCAGATATAGAAAGACCTGGAAAGATAGCAGCAGATCCAACAGACAACTCCGACTTCGAGCCATCAGTGAAGACAGGCAAGAAGTTGGAATATTCGGCCCGGTGGGCAGCGTAGAGTTGGTGGTAGACAGCAGGTGGAGTTACTGACTTATCCCAATTTTTAAGGGAGAAGTCACATGATGGTAAGCGAGCATGCCAGGGTGGAAGTGGTTGCCTTGGTGACTGGGCAACATTGTCTACCATGATGTCGAGCTCTCTTAGCAGCTCTTGGACGCGGATACCAAAAGGCCGGTTGGCAGTCTGACGAGTGTTATATAGGTTTTCCCATCGTGGCTTGAAAACGGATGTCCACGTAGGGTTGTCTGGCAGGGATTTTAATTTAAAAGTATATTTTAAAGACAATTGCTTTCGTCGAAATGACAGTGGTGGTTCAGTTGCTTCAGCATATAAACTCTGGACAGGGGATGTTCTAAATGCTCCAGTAGCAATGCGGATGGCTTGGTGGTGAACTGGGTCCAGCCACCTAAGTACGCTATTTCTGGCCGATGCGTACACTTGGGACCCATAGTCTAGTTTAGATCGGACAAGTGCACGATAGAGGCTGAGCAAAGTGGAGCGGTCTGCTCCCCATTTATTGGAGGAAATAGAGCGTAGGAGATTCAACCCTCTTGTGCACTTTGTCCGCAGTTGACGAATATAAGGTAAAAATGTCAACTTCTTGTCGAAAATGAGCCCCAAGAATTTTGTCTCGGGTGCTACTGGAATGATGTCTTGTCCGAGTTTTAGTTCTGGTTCAGGGTGAAGGTTCCGTTTGCGACAAAAGTGTACGCAGACAGTCTTCTGTGGCGAGAACCTAAACCCATTAGTCATTGCCCAAGTGTTGACGTGGTCTATGGCATGCTGCAATTGCCTTTCAATGACCCTCATATTGCATGACTGCAAAAAGATGCTAAAATCATCTACAAAGAGGGCACTGTTTACGATTGGAGGAAGTTGTTCAGTTATAGAGTTAACTTTGATAGCAAAAAGCGTAACGCTTAAAACTGATCCTTGTGGAACTCCCTCTTCTTGGCAGAATGGCCGGGAGAGAGTGGATCCTACACGAACTTGGAAAGACCGGTCTGTAAGGAAGTTTTTAATAAAGAGGGCAATGTGTCCTCGAAGACCAAAGTTATATATGTCTTTTAAAATTCCATATCTCCAAGCCGTGTCGTACGCTTTTTCCATATCAAAGAAAACCGACACCTGGTGCTCACGTTTCAGGAAAGCATCACGTATAGATGTTTCCAAGCGGATTAAATGGTCAAGTGTTGACCTGTTCCTTCGGAAGCCACACTGTATTCTGGAAAGAAGGTCGTTAGCTTCTAAATACCACAAAAGACGAGCATTGACCATTCTTTCCAGAATCTTGCACAAGCAGCTCGTCAGAGCGATAGGACGATAATTTTTTGCTATTTTTGGATCCTTTCCAGGTTTCGGAAAGGGAAGGACGGTTGCCATATGCCATGAGTCCGGAAATGTCTCTTCAAAATAGATTCTATTATAGAGACGGAGCAAATGATCCATAGATTCAGATGAAAGGTGTTTTATCATCTCATAATGGATGTCGTCTGGCCCAACAGCACTCGCCTTGGATAGCGAGAGTGCTGCTTTCAGCTCCCACTGTGTAAAGGGCTGATTGTATTCCTCGCGATTGTTAGAGGACAGCTTTAGGTGATGTTTTTCTGCTCTCTGCTTCTGTGCGAGGAACTCTGGGGGGTAAGCAGTTTCTGAAGACACTTTAGCAAATGTCTCCCCGAGAGTATTTGCAATTGCAGTTACATCTGCAATTTTACATCCATTATGTTCCAGGATCGATGAAGGGTGTGAGTTATATTTGCCCTTCATTTTCCGAACTTTGTCCCAGATGGCTTTGGGATTGGCGGCCCGTGTAACAGAAGATGTAAATTTGATCCAAGATTCTTTTTGGCTCTGACGTCTAATGTACCGTGCTTTGGCACGTGCATGTTTAAAGGCTATTAAATTATCTGTGGTGGGGTAACGACGAAATATTCCCCATGCTTTGTTTTGAGCCTTCCTAGCTGCTGTGCATTCTCCATTCCACCATGGTTTTGGAAAACGTGGAAAGCGGGACGATGTCCTGGGAATTGCAACTGCTGCTGCCTGGACTATACTTTCTGTGATGTCTTTTACTGCCTCATTAATTGGCTCCTGGCCGACTATAGTGGTATTAAATGTTGCCAGATGACGAAAGGCATTCCAGTCGGCATGATCGATCTTCCAACGTGGTATCCTCGACTGATGACATTGTCTCCCATTTGAAATGGTGGATAACACGGGGAAGTGATCACTACCATAAAGGTTATCTTCAACCTCCCATGTACTCAGAGGCAGGAGGGAAGAGGAGCAGATGGAAAGATCAATGGCAGTAAATGTACGGGTAGCCGTGTGGAAAAAGGTGTTAGATCCCACATTTAGAAGGGCCAGGTCATTGTTTTCAAGCAATCGCTCGATAATCCGACCCCTTCCGTTGATGTCAGGACTACCCCACAGCGGATTATGCCCATTAAAATCCCCTAATAATAGGAAAGGGGGTGGCAGTTACTTAATGAGATCATCAAGGTCTGCCTGGGCGGTGTCGTTCCCAGGTGGCAAATATATGGAGCAAACAGTTAAAAGGAACCCAACTGTAAGACGAACTGCTACAGCCTCCAGATTAGTGGTGAGAAGCACAACTTGAAAGGGGTTATGGTTACCCACAAGGATAGAAACTCCTCCGTGGGCAGGTCCATCCCCAGCTCTGTCTCTGCAAATAACTGAGCAGTTACGTAAGTAAGAGTCCTCGTTTGCCTTTAAATACGTCTCTTGTAAGCAAAAGCAAGTTGGTTCATGCTTACTCAGGAGAGCCTTGATGTCATCTCTATTTCTACGAAATCCACGGCAATTCCATTGGAGAAATTTAAATGTACCCATTATTTTGATTTACTGGGTCCGTCTGGTGGCTTCCGAAGGGCTGAGGGCTTCATTTTCTCAGTCCTGGGTTTATCTCTCTTTGGAAAGACTGGACGTTGGCCTGTATCCATTTCTTCTTCGTCTTTCGCAAAGAGTTCCAGGACAGGGTCGTCCTGTACCTCCTTATTTTCGACATCCATTGTCTCTTGAATTGTAGATGTCTGTTCCCCTTTCTTCTTGGTTTCTTTAGTACTCTGTTTTGGAAGTGGTGGAGCACTAGGAGGTACGGATATAGCAGTGGCGGCTGACTGTGATTTTTGGGTGGGCTTTTCGGAACTTAATAAATAGCGCGCAATGGGGGTAAAAGACTCCCTTGGTGGAATACTCATATCAGTCTGAGTACCAATGGTACTTTTCCCAGAAGCTTTCTGGGCATATGAGGGCTTGGCGCTATTTATAGGTTGGATGCGTCTTCTGGCCTCCTAATAGGAGATGTTTAGCTCTATTTTTAGTTTCTGAATTTCCTTCTCCTCTTTCCACCGCTGGCGTGCTCGAGAGTATGCAGGGTGTTCCCCTTGGCAGTTTGTACAACTTGGCTTGGAAGCTAAACATTCCTTGCTCTCGTGGTCTTTAGCACCACAGCGAGCACAGGCGGGGTTGCCACGACAAGCTGTTTGAGAGTGGCCATACTTTTGGCATTTAAAACACCTCAGTGGGTTGGGGATATAAACCCTCACTGGGCAGTTTAAATAGCCTGCTTTTATGGAACTTGGAGGCCGTGGGGTGTTAAACGTTACGATGAGAACTCGGGTAGGGACGAGATTCCCATCCTTCCGCATCGATATTCTTTTGACAGCCGTCACTCCTTGGTCTTTAAGTTCAGAGCAGATCTCTTCTTCAGAAACATGAAGAAGATCCCACTCTGATATAACACCGCGTGAGAAATTCAAGGTTTTATGGGGGGTAACGACGATATGTAGTCCCCCTAACGATGTGGCTTTCAGTAGTTGCTGTGCATGTTTTTGGTTTGCAGCTTCGACTAAAATGTCTCCAGAACGTAGCCTTTTTACAGATTTTGGAGATCCTGTCAACCCTTCTAATCCTTTCTGGATGAAAAAGGGTGACATTTTCCCGAGTGTCTGTTCTCCGGTGGAATGGAGAATGAGGAAAAGCGGTGTCACAGATGGTGGTGTATCCTCAGTTCTGGCTCTTTTTGCAGAGGTATTTTCATTGATTTCGTCTCGATTAGGTAGGGGCCTTGTTGGGGCCCCAGAAGAAAGATTTAAATTACTCATGAGAGTAAAGGAAAAGTGTCTGATGCCTAAGTACCTCACCCACCACGGAGCCCTACGAGGGGGCGCCCACTCGTGAACTAGCAGGTACTGCGTACACGAATGGGACGCCGAGTTCGCTTAGAACACCATACCCACGTTACCAATAAGTCTTTATCGCATCCCAGGACCAAAGGGAGGGAGACTTATTGGAACGCAGTTGACCCTAGCAGTATAAAACCACCCGCCGATTGATCCCAGTCGAGCCGGTCCGGGACCACCCGTCTCGTCGAAGCAGGGGCCAAAGTGGTGTATTAAGGCTGGGCCCCTCAACCACCAGGATCCCCCTTTCCGCTTCCACGGGTCGCGGCGCACGGCTGCGCACGCCGGATTCTAATGGTGTAACCCTGGAACCAAGGTATGGGCGTTGGATCCCAGTGATGCTAATCTGGAAAACCAGCAGCATCACTGGGAGGTCCCCTCACCACGTACAGGTGCCCACGTTGAGGGGCTAGTGGGGGCTCGTGAGCATCAATATAGAGACTGTGTGTGGGCGACGTTCTAAAAGCACCAAGTGCAATCCTCAAAGCACTGTGTTGAATGGGATCAAGCCAGCGTAATGCGCTCATTCTGGCAGAATCATAGATGGGAGCTCCATAATCAAGGCGGGATCTGATTAATGACCTGTATAGCCGAAGCAGAGAAGTACGATCTGCACCCCATGTTTGGGCGGATAAAGCTTTGAGTATGTTTAACTTTTTAAGACAGAAAGTACGTACATTTTTAATATGGTCTATAAAATTTAACTTGTTGTCAAGGATTAATCCTGGAAATCTGATATTATTGGTGACCGGGATGGAGACATTAGAAATTTGAAGTTCGGGATTCGGATGAAGTTTGCGCTGCCTACAAAAATGGATAGCAACTGTTTTTTGCTGCGAGAGCCGATAGCCATTGAGGCTGGCCCACTGTTGTATATTATTAAGTGATATCTGGAGCTGCCGTTCAATAGACCTCATATTTTGGGAATGGCAGGAGATGGAAAGGTCATCCGCATATAGATAAGTCTCGACTGGTTTGGTTTGGTTTGGGGTTTATTGGCGCATTAGCAACTAAGGCTATAATGCGCCAAATCCAGGTCATGTGTAAAAAATTAAAGTATTCAGTGACCTAGTTAATTAGGCCACCATGTCGAGATATAACATAGATGTTAAAGGTATAAAAGTATATCAGCAAAGCAATAAAAATTCAATTTTAAATACGGGTAAAAAGGCTTACTGATTTTAAAAAGCTAAAAACAGCAGACACATTGTCATTGTCAGATAAAATCTGACTGAGTGTATAAGGCTCAGCCAGATGACTAAAATCGGTAAAATAAAAGTCACGTTCATGTCTAAAACGTGGACACTCGATTAAAATGTGACGTATACTTAAATAGGTGTCACAGTTCTCACACATAGGACAGTCATCTGCCCTCAGCAGAAATGCATGCGTAAGATGACTGTGTCCTATGCGAAGGCGAGCTAGAACAACTTCCTCTCTGCGACTCCTGCGCAGACTAGACTGCCAATGTCGGATTACAGGCTTTATCTGATAAAGCTTGTTTGTGACATGATCATGCCAAGAATTTTGCCATTGGGACAGTAATTTAGCCTGTATTAGCTGCCTGTAGTCTGTATAGGGGACTAACAGGCAGTAAGTGCTGTGGGGTTCTGGTGACCTAGCCGCAGCATCTGCCAGTTCATTTCCCACGATCCCAATGTGGCTTGGAATCCAGCAGAAACGAATGTCGAAAGAACACTCAGACAGAGAGTGTAGCATCTGCTGAATCCGGATCACAAATGGATGAGGATTATACCTCATACTAGATAAAGCCTGCAGTGTACTGAGAGAGTCAGTGTACACCATACACCTTTGATACCTGTGGGTTTTAATATGGTCCAAGGCTAATTCTATAGCATACAACTCGGCTGTATATATGCTGCATTGTTGGGGAATCTTTCCAGATATAGAAAGACCTGGAAAGATAGCAGCAGATCCAACAGACAACTCCGACTTCGAGCCATCAGTGAAGACAGGCAAGAAGTTGGAATATTCGGCCCGGTGGGCAGCGTAGAGTTGGTGGTAGACAGCAGGTGGAGTTACTGACTTATCCCAATTTTTAAGGGAGAAGTCACATGATGGTAAGCGAGCATGCCAGGGTGGAAGTGGTTGCCTTGGTGACTGGGCAACATTGTCTACCATGATGTCGAGCTCTCTTAGCAGCTCTTGGACGCGGATACCAAAAGGCCGGTTGGCAGTCTGACGAGTGTTATATAGGTTTTCCCATCGTGGCTTGAAAACGGATGTCCACGTAGGGTTGTCTGGCAGGGATTTTAATTTAAAAGTATATTTTAAAGACAATTGCTTTCGTCGAAATGACAGTGGTGGTTCAGTTGCTTCAGCATATAAACTCTGGACAGGGGATGTTCTAAATGCTCCAGTAGCAATGCGGATGGCTTGGTGGTGAACTGGGTCCAGCCACCTAAGTACGCTATTTCTGGCCGATGCGTACACTTGGGACCCATAGTCTAGTTTAGATCGGACAAGTGCACGATAGAGGCTGAGCAAAGTGGAGCGGTCTGCTCCCCATTTATTGGAGGAAATAGAGCGTAGGAGATTCAACCCTCTTGTGCACTTTGTCCGCAGTTGACGAATATAAGGTAAAAATGTCAACTTCTTGTCGAAAATGAGCCCCAAGAATTTTGTCTCGGGTGCTACTGGAATGATGTCTTGTCCGAGTTTTAGTTCTGGTTCAGGGTGAAGGTTCCGTTTGCGACAAAAGTGTACGCAGACAGTCTTCTGTGGCGAGAACCTAAACCCATTAGTCATTGCCCAAGTGTTGACGTGGTCTATGGCATGCTGCAATTGCCTTTCAATGACCCTCATATTGCATGACTGCAAAAAGATGCTAAAATCATCTACAAAGAGGGCACTGTTTACGATTGGAGGAAGTTGTTCAGTTATAGAGTTAACTTTGATAGCAAAAAGCGTAACGCTTAAAACTGATCCTTGTGGAACTCCCTCTTCTTGGCAGAATGGCCGGGAGAGAGTGGATCCTACACGAACTTGGAAAGACCGGTCTGTAAGGAAGTTTTTAATAAAGAGGGCAATGTGTCCTCGAAGACCAAAGTTATATATGTCTTTTAAAATTCCATATCTCCAAGCCGTGTCGTACGCTTTTTCCATATCAAAGAAAACCGACACCTGGTGCTCACGTTTCAGGAAAGCATCACGTATAGATGTTTCCAAGCGGATTAAATGGTCAAGTGTTGACCTGTTCCTTCGGAAGCCACACTGTATTCTGGAAAGAAGGTCGTTAGCTTCTAAATACCACAAAAGACGAGCATTGACCATTCTTTCCAGAATCTTGCACAAGCAGCTCGTCAGAGCGATAGGACGATAATTTTTTGCTATTTTTGGATCCTTTCCAGGTTTCGGAAAGGGAAGGACGGTTGCCATATGCCATGAGTCCGGAAATGTCTCTTCAAAATAGATTCTATTATAGAGACGGAGCAAATGATCCATAGATTCTGATGAAAGGTGTTTTATCATCTCATAATGGATGTCGTCTGGCCCAACAGCACTCGCCTTGGATAGCGAGAGTGCTGCTTTCAGCTCCCACTGTGTAAAGGGCTGATTGTATTCCTCGCGATTGTTAGAGGACAGCTTCAGGTGATGTTTTTCTGCTCTCTGCTTGTGTGCGAGGAACTCTGGGGGGTAAGCTGTTTCTGAAGACACTTTAGCAAATGTCTCCCCGAGAGTATTTGCAATTGCAGTTACATCTGCAATTTTACATCCATTATGTTCCAGGATCGATGAAGGGTGTGAGTTGTATTTGCCCTTCATTTTCCGAACTTTGTCCCAGATGGCTTTGGGATTGGCGGCCCGTGTAAGGGAAGATGTAAATTTGATCCAAGATTCCTTTTGGCTCTGACGTCTAATGTACCGTGCTTTGGCACGTGCACGTTTGAAGGCTATTAAATTATCTGTGGTGGGGTAACGACGAAATATTCCCCATGCTTTGTTTTGAGCCTTCCTAGCTGCTGTGCATTCTCCATTCCACCATGGTTTTGGAAAACGTGGAAAGCGGGATGATGTCCTGGGAATTGCAACTGCTGCTGCCTGGACTATACTTTCTGTGATGTCTTTTACTGCCTCATTAATTGGCTCCTGGCCGACTATAGTGGTATTAAACGTTGCCAGATGACGAAAGGCATTCCAGTCGGCATGATCGACCTTCCAACGTGGTATCCTCGACTGGTGACATTGTCTCCCATTTGAAATGGTGGATAACACGGGGAAGTGATCACTACCATAAAGGTTATCTTCAACCTCCCATGTACTCAGAGGCAGGAGGGAAGGGGAGCAGATGGAAAGATCAATGGCAGTAAATGAACGGGTAGCCGAGTGAAAAAAGGTGTTAGATCCCACATTTAGAAGGGCCAGATCATTGTTTTCAAGCAATCGCTCGATAATCCGACCTCTTCTGTTGATGTCAGAACTACCCCACAGCGGATTATGTCCATTGAAATCCCCCAATAATAGAAAAGGGGGTGGCAGTTGCTTGATGAGATCATCAAGGTCTGCCTGGGCGGTGTCGTTCCCAGGTGGCAAATAAATGGAGCAGACAGTTAAAAGGAACCCAACTGTAAGACGAACTGCTACAGCCTCCAGATTAGTGGTAAGAAGCACAACTTGAAACGGGTTATGGTTACCCACAAGGATAGCGACTCCTCCGTGGGCAGGTCCATCCCCAGCTCTGTCTCTGCGAATAACTGAGCAGTTACGTAAGTAAGGGTCCTCGTTTGCCTTTAAATACGTCTCCTGTAAGCAAAAGCAAGTTGGTTCATGCTTACTCAGGAGAACCTTGATGTCATCTCTATTTCTACGAAATCCACGGCAATTCCATTGGAGAAATTTAAATGTACCCATTATTTTGATTTACTGGGTCCGTCTGGTGGCTTCCGAAGGGCTGAGGGCTTCATTTTCTCAGTCCTGGGTTTATCTCTCTTTGGAAAGACTGGACGTTGGCCTGTATCCATTTCTTCTTCGTCTTTCGCAAAGAGTTCCAGGACAGAGTCGTCCTGTACCTCCTTATTTTCGACATCCATTGTCTCTTGAATTGTAGATGCCTGTTCCACTTTCTTCAGAGTTTCTTTAGTACTCTGTTTTGGAAGTGGTGGAGCACTAGGAGGTACGGATATAGCAGTGGCGGCTGACTGTGATTTTTGGGTGGGCTTTTCGGAACTTAATAAATAGCGCGCAATAGGGGTAAAAGACTCCCTTGGTGGAATACTCATATCAGTCTGAGTACCAATGGTACTTTTCCCAGAAGCTTTCTGGGCATATGAGGGCTTGGCGCTATTTATAGGTTGGATGCGTCTTCTGGCCTCCTGATAGGAGATGTTTAGCTCTGTTTTTAGTTTCTGAATTTCTTTCTCCTCTTTCCACCGCTGGCATGCTCGAGAGTATGCAGGGTGTTCCCCTTGGCAGTTTGTACAACTTGGCTTAGAAGCTAAACATTCCTTGCTCTCTTGGTCTTTGGCACCACATCGAGCACAGGCAGGGTTACCACGACAAGCTGTTTGAGAGTGGCCATACTTTTGGCATTTAAAACACCTCAGTGGGTTCGGGATATAAATCCTCACTGGGCAGTTTAAATAGCCTGCTTTTATAGAACTTGGAGGCCGTGGGGTGTTGAACGTCACGATGAGAACTCGGGTAGGGACGAGATTCCCATCCTTCCGCATCGATATTCTTTTCACAGCCGTCACTCCTTGGTCTTTAAGTTCAGAGCAGATCTCTTCTTCAGAAACATGAAGAAGATCCCACTCTGATATGACACCGCGTGAGAAATTCAAGGTTTTATGGGGTGTAACGACGATGGGTAGTCCCCCTAACGATGTTGCTTTCAGTAGTTTTTGTGCATGTTTTTGGCTTGCAGCCTCGACTAAAATGTCTCCAGAACGTAGCCTTTTTACAGATTTTGGAGATCCTGTCAACCCTTCTAATCCTTTCTGGATGAAAAAGGGTGACATTTTCCCGAGTGTCTGCTCTCCGGTGGAATGGAGAATGAGGAAAAGCGGTGTCACAGATGGTGGTGTATCCTCAGTTCTGGCTCTTTTTGCAGAGGTATTTTCTGTGGTTTCGTCTCGATTAGGTAGGGGCCTTGTTGGGGCCCCAGAAGAAAGATTTAAATTACTCATAGGAGTAAAGAGAAAGTGTCTGATGCCTAAGTACCTCACCCACCACGGAGCCCTACGAGGGGGCGCCCACTCGTGAACTAGCAGGTACTGCGTACACGAATGGGACGCCGAGTTCGCTTAGAACACCATACCCACGTTACCAATAAGTCTTTATCCCGTCCCAGGACCAAAGGGAGGGAGACTTATTGGAACGCAGTTGACCCTAGCAGTATAAAACCACCCGCCGATTGATCCCAGTCGAGCCGGTCCGGGACCGCCCGTCTTGTCGAAGCAGGGGCCAAAGTGGTGTATTAAGGCTGGGCCCCTCAACCACCAGGATCCCCCTTTCCGCTTCCACGGGTCGCGGCGCACGGCTGCACACGCCGGATTCCAATGGTGTAACCCTGGAACCAAGGTATGGGCGTTGGATCCCAGTGATGCTAATCTGGAAAAACCAGCAGCATCACTGGGAGGTCCCCTCACCACGTACAGGTGCCCACGTCGAGGGGAAGTCTCGACTGTATTTGGAAGCTGTCTTGTAATAGAATCTATTCTGAGAGCAAACAGAGTGGCACGCAGTACTGAACTTTGTGGAACACCTTCTTCCTGCATGAACGTTGTAGAGAGGGCATGTTGGTACTGTACTTGAAACGATCTAGTATGTAGGAAGTTTTGAACAAATATAGGAAGGTTGCCCCGCAGACCGAGGGCGTAAAGATCACCAAGTATGCCATGCCGCCAGGTGGTGTCAAAAGCCTTCTCTATGTCTATTGAGACCATTACAAGATGTTCACGTTTAACAAAGGCATTTCGAATGGCGAAATCAGCCTTGACCATAAGATCTAAGCACTACCTATTTTTACGAAAGCCATATTGACTATGGCTCATAAGATGTTCTGACTCAATGATCCAGACGAGTCTTCTGTGGACAATCTTTTCTAGGATTTTGCTGAGGCAGCTTGACAGAGATATCGGTCTATAGCTATGGGGGTTGGTTGGATCTTTCCCAGGCTTTAGAAATGCCAAAACAGTAGAATGATGCCAGGAAGCTGGAAAAACATTTTCTTAAAAAATACGATTGTAAAAAACCAGCAGCAAGCGCAAAGCTTTGTCATCAAGATGTTGTAGCATCACATAATAAATCCCATCTGGCCCTGCAGCATCATTGTGGGCTGTTCTAATAGCATGCAAAAGTTCAGAGTATTGCAGAGGTTTGTTTTACGAGAGAAGGCGGGCAGTTTGAAAGTTAATAGCATGCTTTTCTTTATTGTTTTTAATTCGTTTGAAAGGAGTAGAATAGGCTGATGCTGCTGAGATTTCAGCAAACGTACTGCCCAAAGCATTAGCAATATCTATGGGACTGGATAGGTCTTGCCCTTTCCAGGAGAGGTTGGTTGGTTGTTGTTGGGTTTTTTTGGCGCAAAAGCAACTTTGGCCATATTGCGCCATCTATTAATGTTTATGTGACAAGGAAGTTTATATTTCTTAAATATGATTTATATCTGGTCAGAAGAAGAGTATTCCCACCGAAACAGCAGGCATCACTCTTAACCTTGATAACAACCCCAAACAGGAAAGGAAGAGAATCTCTGAAATTATGTACAGGACCTGGCAAGAGACATGGGACACCACCAACAAAGGATTGATAACCAAAAAGTTCATCCCCTCTGTGAACCTCATCAGTCCAAAGCCTCCTCCCTGGTACTCACCAGGCCTCCATACTACATTTCTATTTACAGGCCACGGACCCTTTAAAGCGAAGCTAACATCCCTAGGCATAGAAGAAGATCCACTGTGTCACTGCGGGGCTGAAGAAACGTGGGATCACGTGATGTATGATTGCCATGAATATGACGAGTTCCGGCTAAGGTTTGCCACTAAAATGCAAGAAAATCCCCGGAATTGTGAACACCTGATTATGATGGACGAGCAGCGCTACGCCGCCTTTACAGAGTTTGCGCAGTCTGTCTTCACTGCCAGACGGGTTAGGCACCCAAACAGCACCCACTGAAGATCAAAGTAAGAAACTTCCTGGATATGACAGTCCTCTCAGGAGAAGGGAAAAAAAAAAAAAAAAAAAAACTCCTTCGTCCCAGGAGTGACAGAACCTACACCAGCACAGCTCAGCTGCTGCCTTTAGGCCTCCCTAGCCACGCTCCCTTGCGTGGTCCTTTGCTTCCACTCCCTGGCGGGAGGGGGAGTTCATCCCTGGTGTCCTTCCCCCTCGCCACCCCTCTTTTTCACTCTGGTGGGGCATGGGCCTGCTCCACTGACTTGGGGTCATCTTCCCTATGGACCCCGTAACTCTGTCTTTTCCCCCCAGTCTTCAGTCTCCCTCCCCTTCTCTAACTTTCAACTAGTCTTTGAATCAACTCCAAATTGTTTGAGCCCTACATCCAAAAACTTAACAACATCAAATCGCCCGACTAGTACTCCCTTTGTTTTTTGGCTGACCCCTATCTATAGCGTGTTTTTTTTTTTTTTTTTTTAGGTCCTTGCCACTGAAATCTCAGGAAATTAGGTGGCAGGACCTGCCAGAGTAAATAACTAAGTAGTGTACCTGGTCTGCCTCCACGGGGCGGAGTGGGGCAACGTTGGGTCCCATTAGGGGCCCAGCGGCTAAATGACCAGAGGAACAAAGGTACACGACACTACACATGTACAAAGTCCATACACTTTTAAACCTCTGGCATTGACAGTGTTCTGTTTCACACCCACAATGTATAGCACGCGGAGATGGGGGAAACCCCTGGTGCCGTTTGACACTAAACACACTCTACTCTACACTCTACACTCTGGTCAAAATATCCTATTAATTTTAAATAAGTGAATATATTTTCAATGTTGGAGTTATCGCCTAGGATTTGTGATAAGGTCAGAGAATCTTGGAAATTTATAGGGAGATGGAAGGCTGACTGTCGGGCCATGTGATATTGTGGACATTCTATAAGGAAATGTTTTACAGTGAGTTGACAAGAACAGTGAAAACATTCTGGGGGGTTTGCTTTGATGAGTAAGTGAAAGTGCGTGAGATGAGTATGTCCAATGCGCAGTCTGGTTAAAATGACTTCTTCGTGCCGATTTTTACGAAGACTCGATTTCCATGGCTGAAGTTCATGTTTTATTTGAAACAGTTTATTGTTTGATTCATTTTGCCACATTTGTGACCACTGTGTATGGAGAATTTGTTTTATAATAGGCCTGTAATCAAAATGTGGAACTTTGTAAAGCCTTAGGTTTGTGTTTGTAGGATTCTTTGCTGCTCTATCGGCTCTTTCATTACCTTCAATGCCTGTATGTCCTGGAATCCAACAGAATTTTACTTGCCTCATTTTACTTTTGAGTTTCACAAGATGAGTTTGTATCTGATGAAGAATGGGATGCGATGGAGTCTGCCTTTGTTGCAGAGCGTGTATTGCACTCAATGAATCTGTGTATATGAGATGTTTCAGATGCGGGGAAGATGCTATGTATTTTAAGGCCATTAGTATGGCGAATAGCTCGGCAGAATAGCTGCTGCATTGGTTTGGGAGTTGCTGTGAAATAACAGTGTGTGGAAATACCACTGCAGCACCAACTTTGGTGTCTGTTTTAGAGCCATCTGTATATATGTGAAGGTAGTCAGAGAACTGTGATGAGTGGGCTGCATGCATCTGTTTTATGTTGACATTTGCCAGAGTGCTTTTTCCCCATTGTTGAAAGTAAGTGTCGCAGTTAGGCGTGAAAGTGTACCATGGTGGAATACTTATGCTATTATCCTCGTGTATGTTGTCAAAGCTTAGGCCCCATTTTGAAACTATTTCTTTTAGTCGTATTCCAGCTGGTTTATTTACTGTAGGTTTATTGTTGTAGAGAATTTCCCACTGTGGGTTAAAAAGATACTGCCAAGTAGGATGATGAGGAAGACTTCGGATTTTAATTGCATAGTTTAATAGCAGCATTTGCCTCCGGAGATATAGTGAGGGCTCGTGGGTCTCTGCATATAAACTTTGGACTGGTGAAGTTCTGTATGCTCCTAAGGAGATTCGTAAGGCACTATGATGTATGGTATCGAGCCATTTGATGACACTTGGTCTACACGAACTATACACAGGGGCCCCATAGTCTAGTCTTGATCTGATTATAGCATGGTATAGGTGAAGTAATGTGAACCGATCAGCTCCCCACTTCATTGCAGAAAGAACTTTGAGAATATTTAGTTTTTTTTGACAGGTTGTTCGGAGGCATTTGATGTGATCCAAAAAGTTAAGTTTTTTATCTAGAATGAGGCCAAGGAAACGTATACTATTTGCTAGAGGTATCAGCTGGTTTTCTAGTCTTATTTCTGGATCTGGGTGCATTTTTCGCTTTCTACAGAAATGTATGGCCACTGTTTTTTGTTGTGATATTCTATAGCCATTGTTTTTAGTCCATAATTCTATTTTTTTCACTGCGCTTTGTAACTGCCTTTCAATCATGTTCATGTTTTGTGAATGGCATGAAATAGTAACATCATCTGCATATAGGAATGTTTCCACTGTTTTTGGCAAGTCTTTTGTAATAGAATTTATTTTGATTGAAAACAAGGTTGCACTCAGTACTGAGCCCTGAGGAACTCCTTCTTCCTGAGTATATATTTGTGACAGATTGTTTTGATATTTTACTTGGAAGGTTCTGACTTTCAGGAAATTTTTTTACTAAGAGTGGTAAGTTGCCTCGCAAACCAATGCTGTGGAGATCTTTAAGAATGCCGTATCGCCAGGTAGTATCAAAGGCCTTTTCTATGTCGAGACTGATCATTATTAGATGTTCATTCCTTAGAAAAGCATTTCGGATATTTGCTTCTGCTTTTATCATGGGATCTAGAGATGATCTATTTTTACGAAAGCCGTATTGATTTATGTTAAGTACATTATGTGTTTCTAAAAACCAGGTTAATCTGTTGTTCACCATTTTCTCGAGGATTTTCCCAAGGCAACTTGTTAGTGCTATTGGACGATAACTTGTGGGAATTGTATGATCTTTGCCAGGTTTAGGAAAGGCAATTACAAGGGAGTGAAGCCAGGAATTTGGATAGTAGTTTTCCATGTAAATTCTGTTGTATAGCATAAGCAAAGCCTTTAGAGATTTTTGATTAAGTTGTTGGATCATTTCATAGTGAACTCCATCAGGACCTGCTGCACTCTTCCTAGACTTAGCCAGAGCTTTTTGCAATTCTTCTATGTTGAAAGGTTGGTTATATGGTAGTTGTTGGCTGGTATTAAAGTTTAGTCTGTATTTTTCAGCTACAGTTTTCGTTTTCTGAAAGGATGGGGTATATGCCGATACTGCTGATATATTTGCAAAAGTAGTTGCAAATAAGTTTGCGATTTCCTTGGAGTTAGTTATTTCCTGTCCATTCCAGATTATTAGTGGAGTTGGGACTGAAAGAAATTTCCCATTAAGTCTTCTGATTTTGTTCCATATGACACGGGTATCTGTATTTTTATTAATTGTGGAGGCGAATCGTATCCATGAATCCTTTCTACTTTTACGCTGGATATATCTTGCTCTGGCTCTAGCTTTTTTAAAATTTATGAGGTTGATGGAAATGGGATACTTTCGGAAGAGATTCCAAGCCTTATTCTTCTCTCTTTTGGCTATCCTGCATTCTTCATTCCACCATGCCGTGTCATGTTTATGATGTTTTCCAGATGACCGAGGAACTGTAGCTTCAGCTGCTATTAAAATTTGGTTTGTGACATGAGCTGTAGCATTGTCTATGGGCTGAGTGGTGATTATTTGTTCATCTATTGCTGCAATTGTTTTATATTTAGTCCAGTTAGCTTTATGGAATCTCCATCGTTTTTGGCCATCGTGATGTGCAACATCATTTGTTAGTATTTTGCAGACCACAGGAAAATGGTCGCTATTCAGTGGATTCTTCAATATTGACCATTCAATCAATGGGTATAGGACAGGTGAACATATGGATACGTCAATTGCGGAGGCTGTTCCAGTGGGCAAATGGATGTATGTCTCAGTACCAGTGTTAAGGAGAGAGAGATTTTGCTCTTCCAGTAATTTCTCAATCAATTTACCACGTTTGTCTTGATGACAGGATCCCCACATGGGATGGTGACTATTTAAATCTCCCATGATACAGACCGGGGGTGGTAGCTGGGTTACTAATGCTTCTAGGTCTGAATATGCATACTCTTGATTTGGGGGAAGGTAGAGTGAGACCAGTGAGAAAGTAAACTGGATTGAGACTCGTACTGCAACTGCTTCCAAAGATGTTTGTAGTTGGAGGCGTTTACATGGAATTTTGGAGTCAATTAGAATTGCCACTCCACCATGAGCTCCACAGGAAAGGCATCGGTCTTGTCTATAGGTACCGTAACGGTTCACTGCTGTGTTTACTTGTGGAGTTAGGTTAGTTTCTTGAAGACATATACCTACAGGGTGATATTTATCGATTAGGTTGCGAATGTCATCAATGTTGCTGCGGAAACCTCGACAATTCCACTGTATTATTGTGCGCATTATATTGGCTTTGTAGTTGTATTTGTTTCTGACTTTTTACGAGTAGGGGTTTGCTTGGATCGCTCAGGCTTTTTCTCTTTTCTGGGAAAGATTGGGCGAACTTCCATCTCTTCCTCAGCATGTATCTCTAAGATTGGTTCTTCTGGGACTTCTTTTTCACATGTATCCATATGATCATGGACAGGGAGTTTGTCATCTATATCTATATTTTTAGTATTTATGGTTGGCCGTGACGTGGAAGGCATTGTTGGAGGAATTGTAACAGGTGTATTTATGGCTTGATTAGAAGTTGAGATTGAAGATGATTTTGCTGATGGAGCTAGGATTGAGCGAGCCCAATCAGAAATAGAGATGTTTGGGGGAATTGTAACGTTGGTTTGAACTGAAGTGGTAGTGGTGGTGACAGCAGTTATTTGTTTATGCTGTTGGACAGTTGCTGCATATGAGCGTGTTGTTGTAATTGGTGATATTTGTTTCTTTGCCTCAGGGTAGGAGACTTTGTGCTCGGTTTTATACTTCTGAATCATTTTTTCTTTTTTCCATGTTTCACAGTCTTTGGAGTAAGCGGAATGGTTGCCTCTACAGTTTGGACACCGTAGGATTTGTGCAGAACATTCGGTATGGGTATGTGTGTGTGTGTGTGTGGTATGGTTGTTTATTGGCGCATTAGCTGCTATGGCTATAGTGCGCCTATTCGTAGTTATATCAGAAAATAATAAAGAACGTAACAATTCAAATTCATTTCAGTTCTGAGAGCTATTCATAAAAGATTATACACTCTAATTTGTTTCAGAAAGCAGAAAAGTTCCTTAATATTTGCCTCCTCTCCTATGATATGATGTAGTGTCAGCGGTTCTTGAAGATTAGCCAGATTTTGAAGTGTTGAAGTACGATATGGTTGATAGTGTGGACAGTCAATCAAAATATGTTTGACTGTTAGATGTTCAGAGCAGTGTGAACACTGTGGAGGATCATTGCCGGTAAGTAAATGGAGGTGAGTCAGATGGGTATGCCCTATTCTTATCCGTGCGAGTACCACTTCTTCTCGCCGAACTGTCTGAGTGCATGAGTGCCATAATTTTGGGTCCTGTTTCAATTGAAAAAGTTTGTTATTTGTTTCTTTATGCCATAGCGCTGTCCACTGTGCATGGTATGCTGTTTGAATTATGATATTATAATCAGATGCTGGAATGAAGGCAGAGGTTACGTCTAAGGTTGATGGATTTTTAGCAGATATATCAGCTAGTTCATTTCCTTTTATGCCTGAATGTGCCGGAATCCAGCAAAACTTCACTAGTTGTTGACGGTTGTCAATTTGCAATAGTAAACTCCTGATTTTAATTAAAATATGGTGATTCTGTTGAGAGGGATTCTGCATTGCTCTAATTGAGCTGAGTGAGTCAGTGTAAACTATATATTTTTCAGATGGATGTAGAGTCAAATTTTCCAGGGCTAATTGTATTGCATACAGTTCTGCTGAAAAGTTGGTATACTCAGGTTGGTTGGTTGCTCTGGAGGTTTAATGGCACATCAGCTGCTAAGGCTATAATGTGCCTATTCACTTATTATATAAGACATGAGTTTTCCCTAAATCAAAAGAAAATCAGAAATAATTGAAAAGCCCAGTTTGCCTGAGAAAGTCAAAAAATTCAGAAATATTTGCCTTATCACCAATCAGGTTTTCAAGAGTAATTGGTTTATGTAGATTAACCAGTGAGATCAAGGATGAAGTTCTGGCTTGTTTATAATAGGAGCAGACAATAAGAATATGTTTTACAGTCAAATTGTTAGAACAATGTGTACATTGTGGTGGATCATCTCCTCTCAGTAAATGAAGGTGGGTCAGATGTGTATGTCCTATTCTTGCCCTTGAGAGGACTACTTCTTCTCGTCTCGATGTACGGACACTGGAGTGCCAAATTTTCGGGTCTTGTTTAAACTGAAAGAGTTTATTATTAGTCTGAGAGTGCCACAGTGCTGTCCATTGTGTTAGGCAAGCAGCATTAATGGTTAGTGCATAATCTGATGCTGGAACAGGGATGTTGGTTAGATCTAAGGTAGTTGGATTTTTTGCAGCTTGATCGGCCAGTTCATTTCCTAAAATACCGGAATGTGCTGGAATCCAGCAAAACGTGACCTGTTGATTGGGTTCTTTAATTTGCAGTAATAAGCTTCTGATTTCATCCAGAACAGGGTGAACTTTATCTGAGGAATTACATAGCGACATGATTGAGCTGAGGGAATCAGTGTAAATAACAGATTTTAAGGAAGAGTTAAAATGAAGATTTTCTAAAGCTAGTTTTATTGCGTATAATTCAGCAGAAAATATACTAAATTCTGACGGAAGGGAAGCTGATACAATTGTATTTGGAAACACTGCAGCTGCTCCAACATTTGAATTAGATTTAGAGCCATCTGTATAAATTGGAGAGAAATCTGAATATCTTTGAATGTGAACTGCGTGAATTTGGTTGATATTTGTTGCTTGCAAGGAATTCTTTCTCCATTGACAGAGATAAGTGTCACAGATTGGAAGAGGAGGAGGAGTCCATGGAGGTTGAGTATAAGTTGCTACCTGCTTTATGGAATGGATGGAAATATTCCAAACTTGCACCAGTTCAAGAAGGCGAAGACCAGCTGGTTTTACTATGCTAGGTTTGTTACTGTATAGGGTTTCTAACGGTGGGTTAAAAAGGTACGACCGAATGGGATGAGAAGCACAACTTTGTATCTTGACAGCATATTTCAGTAACAGTGTTTTCCTGCGTAAATTTAGTGGGGGCTCATGAGCATCAATGTAGAGACTCTGTACTGGCGACGTTCGGAATGCGCCAATTGCAATTCTCAAAGCACTGTGCTGAATGGGATCAAGCCAGCGTAATGCACTCTTTCTGGCAGAATCATAGATTGGAGCACCGTAATCGAGACGAGATCTGATTAATGCCCTGTATAACCGAAGAAGTGAGGTACAGTCTGCACCCCATGTTTGGGCAGATAAAGCTCTGAGTATGTTTAATTTTTTTAGACATGAAGTCCGTACGTTTTTAATATGATCTAGGAAATTTAACTTATTGTCAATGGTTAATCCTAGAAATCGGATGTTGCTGGTAACCGGGACAAAGACGTTAGAAATTTGAAGTTCAGGATCTGGATGAAGTTTGCGTTGTCTACAGAAATGGATGGCAACTGTTTTCTGTTGTGAGAGCCGATAGCCGTTGAGGCTCGCCCATTGTTGAATTTTATTAAGTGATATCTGAAGCTGTCTTTCTATAGACCTCATGTTTTGAGAATGACAAGAGATGGAAAGGTCATCTGCATAAAGGTAAGTCTCAATTGTATTTGGAAGCTGCTTAGTAATAGTATCTATTCTCAGAGCAAAAAGTGTGGCACTCAGTACTGATCCCTGTGGAACACCTTCTTTCTGGATGAAAGTTGGGGAAAGGGCATGTTGATATCGAACTTGAAATGCTCTTGTATGTAGAAAGTTCTGAATGAATATAGGAAGATTGCCTCGTAGTCCGAGAAGGTAAAGATCACTAAGTATACCATACCGCCAGGTGGTATCAAAAGCCTTCTCTATGTCTATTGAAACCATTACTAGATGTTCATGTTTGACAAAAGCATTACGGATGGCAAATTCCGCCTTGACCATAAGATCTAAGCATGATCTGTTTTGGCGAAAGCCATATTGACAATGGCTCATTAGATGTTCCGACTCAATGATCCAGACGAGTCTTCTGTGGATAATTTTCTCAAGGATTTTACTGAGGCAACTTGAGAGAGATATGGGTCTATAGCTATTTGGGTTGGATGGATCTTTTCCAGGCTTCAGGAATGCCAAAATTGTACAGTGATGCCAAGATGCTGGAAAAACATTTTCTAAAAATATGCGATTGTAAAAGACCAGGAGGCAGCGCAGAGCTTTGTCATCAAGATGTTGTAGCATGACATAATAAATTCCATCTGGCCCAGCAGCACCATTGCGAGCTGTTCTAATGACATGTAAAAGTTCAGAATATTGCAGAGGTTTGTTATATGGGAGAAGACGGGTAGTTTGAAAATGAATAGCATGCTTTGCTTTAGTGTTTTTAATTCTTTGGAATGAGGTAGTATAGGCTGACGTTGCTGAGATTTCTGCAAAAGCATTGGCTAAAGCATTAGCTATATCTACAGGATTAGAGAGATCTTTTCCATTCCAGGAGAGGATTGGAGAAGGTATGGTAGGAAACTTACCAGACAGCTGTCTAATTTTTTTCCATATTATTTTGGGATCGGTATTTCTGTGAAAAGTGGATGCAAAACGGGTCCAGGATTCTTTCTTTGCCTGTTTTTGTATGAAACGTGCTTTTGCCCTTAATTTCTTATAATTAATGAGATTGACTGTGCTCGGACATTTCCGAAACAAATTCCAGGCTTTATTTTTTGCTCTCTTTGCTGTGGTGCATTTGTCATTCCACCAGTAATTATAATGCTTTCGGCCCGGCGGATTTGATATTGGTATTGTGTCTTTAGCCACATTTAGAAGATGCGACGTGATGTAATCACATCATCAATGTGCTGGAGGCGGATTTTTTCCTCATCGAGGTCAATTGATGATTGAAATTTTGCCCAGTCTGCTCGGACAAATTTCCACTTTCTGCAGGGTTGAATTGAAGGAGTCTTTGCTTTTAGAAAGTTGCATACTATTGGGAAGTGGTCACTGCCAATGGGATCGTTTATTACATACCACTCTATGGCTGGGACTAGTACTGGTGAACAAATTGAGAGATCTATTGCTGAGGTGTGTCCTGTTGGAAGCTGTACGTGTGTCGGTGCACCTGTATTGAGTATAGTGAGATTTAGTTTTTTTTTTTTTTTTTTTTGTTTTGTTTGGATTTTTTTGGCGCACTAGCAACTACGGCTATGGTGCGCCAAGACTAGGTAATATTTAAAAATTTTTTTTTTTTTTTATTAAATTCTCGGTGGCCTAATTAGTAAGGCCACCATGTCCATATATATAATAACATTGATATAAAAAATAAATCAATAAAAACGTAACAATAACATAAATTAAATACAATTAAAAACTTTTATTAATTTAAAATAGATAAAAACAGCCGACACGTTGTCATTGTCAGATAAAATCTGACTGAGTGTATACGGCTCAGTCAGATGATTAAAAGCGGTAAGACGGATATTGTTAAAATCTGAACAGTCAATTAAAAGGTGTCTAATCGTTAAAACTGTGCCACAGGACACACACATAGGAGGGTCACCAGCCCTCAGCAAAAACGAGTGAGTTAAATGACTGTGTCCTATGCGGATCCGGGCAAGAACAACTTCCTCCTTACGATTCCTGCGCAGACTAGACTGCCACGGTTCAATTACAGGCTTTATACGATATAATTTATTTCCAGTCTGTTTATTCCACGATTCCTGCCATTGGGAATGAACCTTTTGATGTACTATTTGCCTGTAGTCTGTATAGGGGACTAGCAGGCAGCGGTTATTATTGGGAATTGCTGATTTGGCTGCGGCGTCAGCCAAATCATTTCCCCTAATCCCAATGTGGCTGGGAATCCAGCAGAAGCGGATGTCATATTCGCGTTCATGGAGAACGTGAATCTTCTGCTGAATGCTAGACAGGACTGGGTGAGGATTATACCTCACAGATATTAAAGCCTGTAACATGCTAAGAGAGTCGGTATATAAAATGAACCGTTGGTATTGGCATTTACTAATGTGTTCCAAGGCTAACTCTACAGCGTGCAGCTCTGCAGTAAATATGCTGCAATCAGAGGGAATCTGCTCTGATATAGTGCTGTCTGTGAAGACAGCAGCAGATCCCACATATGATTCTGACTTCGAACCGTCTGTGTAGACTGGCGCGAAGTCGGAATATTCAGTTCGGTGTGCTGAATGAAGCTGCAGGTAGACACATGATGGCGTGTCCGACTTTCCCCAGTTTCTAAGCGACAAGTCGCATGCCGGGACACGAGCATGCCAGGGTGGAAAGGGTTGCTTTGATGTTTGGGCAACCTTGTCTACCTTGATATTAAGTTCTTTGAGTAGCTCTTGGAAACGAATACCAAAAGGACGATTGGCAGTCTTACGAGTATTGTATAAATTTTCCCATCGTGGCTCAAAAACGAATGGCCACGTAGGATGGTCTGGCAGGGATTTCAGTTTTAAAGCATACTTTAAACACAACTGCTTACGTCGAAGCGATAACGGTGGTTCGTTTGCTTCGACGTATAAGCTCTGGACAGGAGATGTGCGATATGCTCCAGTAGCAATACGTAGGGCCTGATGATGGACGGGGTCCAGCCATCGCAGGACACTGTCTCTGGCTGAGGAATATACCTGGGACACATAATCTAATTTGGATCGCACAAGTGCACGGTAAAGCCGTAGAAGGGTGCATCGGTCTGCACCCCAAGATAAGGAGGAGAGCGAGCGGAGCATATTAAGAGCTCTTGTGCACTTTGTGCGGAGTTGACGAATGTGATCCAAAAAGGTCAATTTTTTATCGAATATGAGTCCCAAGAATTTTGTGTTCGCTGCTACTGGAATAGCATTTTGTCCGAGCCTTAATTCAGGTTCAGGATGAAGATTACGCTTGCGACAAAAGTGTACGCAAACGGTCTTCTCCGGCGAGAACCTGAAGCCATTAGCAAGTGCCCAGGAACTTAGACTATCAATGGCTTTCTGCAGTTGTCGTTCAATAACCCTCATGTTGCACGACTGGCAAAAAATGCTAAAGTCATCAACATAGAGGGCACTGTTTACAGTTGGAGGAAGTTGTTTTGTGATGGAATTTATTTTTATGGCAAAAAGCGTGACACTTAATACTGACCCTTGTGGTACTCCCTCCTCTTGGCTAAAGGAGCGAGAGAGTGAGGATCCCACACGAACTTGGAACGATCGATTGGCTAAAACGTTTTGAATAAAAAAAGGGCAGGTGCCCTCTTAGGCCTAGGCTATGTAAATCTTTTAAGATGCCAAATCTCCAAGTTGTGTCATACGCTTTCTCCATGTCAAAGAACACCGACACCAAGTGTTCGCGTTTTAGGAAAGCATCCCGGATGGATGCTTCCAATCTAATAAGGTGGTCCAAAGTGGACCGGTTCCTTCGGAAGCCGCACTGGATGTTGGAGAGAAGGTCATTTGATTCTAAATACCATATTAAACGAGAATTGACCATTCTCTCCAGGATTTTGCACAGACAGTTAGTCAGAGCAATAGGACGATAGTTGGTGGTGGCTTTTGGATCCTTTCCTGGCTTAGGAAAGGCAAGAACGATTGCCTTTCGCCAGGAGTCCGGAAACTGCCCTTCAGTAAAGATTCTGTTATACAGAAGGAGCAGACAATCCATAGATTTTGGTGAAAGATGTTTAATCATTTCATAATGGATGCCATCTGGTCCAACAGCACTTGCTTTGGAAAGAGCGAGGGCTCTTTTCAGTTCCTCTATAGTGAATGCCCCGTTGTAGGGATAGAGGCCCTTGGTCTTAAAATTAAGTGCTTGTTTTTCCATTTTATCTTTCAGGACCAGGAACTCTGGGGAGTAGAAGGATGTTGCGGAGATGTTAGAGAATGTTTCCCCAAGAGCGTTGGCTATTGCAGTTGGATCTGCAATAGCGCATCCATTATAATCTAGGATTGAAGAAGGGTGGGATGTATATTTCCCCTTCATTTTCCGGATTTTATCCCAGACTACCTTAGAGTTGGTAGACTGGTTAATAGATGATGTAAAACGGATCCACGATTCCTTTTGACTCTGACGACGGATGTAGCGTGCTTTGGCTCGTGCACGTTTGAAGGCTATAAGGTTGTTCGTGGTAGGATATCGCGAAATATCCCCCACGCTTTGTTTTGAGCCTTTTTTGCTGCTGTGCATTGTGAATTCCACCAAGGTTTAGGAAATGGTGGAAACCGGGCTGATGTTTTTGCGACAGCATTAGCAGCTGCTTGGACAGTGATTTCTGTGATGTACTTTACTGCGTCATTGATAGGCTCTTGACTGACTGTACTAAGATCAAAATTTGCCTGATGTTGAAAGGCAGTCCAGTTAGCCTGATCAATCTTCCACCGTGGTAACCTGAAAGGAAGACATGGTCTCCCACTGTGTAGCAGGGTTATCACGGGGAAGTGATCGCTACCGTATGGAGTTTCCTCCACTTCCCATGTGAGTGAAGGGAGTAGAGAAGGGGAGCAGATAGAGAGATCAATGGCAGAAAAAGTACGGGTAGGCATGTGGAAGAAGGTGTTTGTTCCAGTATTTAGAAGGGAAAGGTCATTGTCATTGAGCATACACTCTATGACTCGTCCCCTTCCGTTGATGTTAGCACTACCCCACAGGGTGTTATGTCCGTTAAAATCCCCGAGAATTAAGAAAGGGGGAGGCAGCTGCGTTAGAAGATCATCAAGGTCTGCCTGGGTGATGTCAGTTCCAGGCGGCAAATAGATAGAGCAGACGGTTAATAAAAATCCCACCGTAAGGCGAATTGCGACGGCTTCTATGCTAGTTGTAATTGGCAAGGGCTGCACTGGGGTCTGGTTACCCACAAGGATAGCCACTCCCCCATGTACAGAACCCTCCGCAATTCTATCCTTACGAAAAATTGTGGTGTTATGCATCGTGGGATCGTCATTTGCCTTTAGGTATGTCTCCTGCAAGCAAAAGCAAACTGGCTCGTGCTTTTGCAGGAGGGCCTTGATGTCATCAATGTTTCGCCGGAATCCACGACAATTCCATTGTAGGAATTTAGCCATTATTTTGGCTTGGTGGGTCCATCAGGCGGCTTCCGAGGTGCTGAGGGCTTACTTTTATCAGTCTTGGATTTGTCCTTTTTTGGGAAGAAAGGACGCTGTCCCGTGTCCATTTCCTCCTCCGCGAAGAGTTCCAAGACTGACTCTTCGGGTACCTCCTTCCGCTCCACATCCATCTTTTCTTGGGTACTAGGGGGGACTTCCCCTTTCTTATTCTTTTCTTTCGTAATTGTCTTTGTTACTTGTGGAGCATTAGGAGGTACCGATATAGGAGTGGCAGCTGATTGGTCCTTCTGTGTAGGTTTTTGCGAACTTAAAAGATACCGCGCGATGGGAGTGAAAGACTCCTTTGGAGGAATGGTCATGTCCGTCTGAGTTCCGACGGAACATCTCCCTGCTACCTTCTGGGCGTAGGTAGGTCTGTTGGTATTCAGGGGTTTGACCGATTTCCTTGCCTCCTGGTATGATATGTTAAGCTCTGCCTTCAGCCGTTGAATCTCTTTTTCTTCTTTCCACCTCTGGCATGCTCGTGAATAGGCCGGGTGTTCGCCTTCACAGTTAATACAGGTGGGTTTTGCGGCTGAACATGCTGTTGTTTCGTGGTCCTTTGCACCGCATCGAGCGCATGCAAGGACTCCACGGCAGGCCATTTGAGAATGTCCATACTTCTGGCATTTAAAGCACCGCAAAGGATTCGGAACGTATGGACGCACTGAACAGTTGATGTATCCAGCTTTTATTCGTCAGGAGGTTTAGGAGAGTTGAAAGTCAGGATAACGCTCCTGGTTTTAACTATTTTTCCATCCCTTCGCGCAGTAATTCTCTTGACGGCAATAACTCCCTGGGGTTTTAATTCGGAGCAGATTTCCTCCTCGTATACGTCGAGAAGGTCCCACTCCGAAATGACACCTCTAGATGAATTGAGTGTTCTGTGTGGTGTCACTGTTATAGGGATTCCTCCGATAGATGTTGTTCGGAGTAGGTGTTCAGATTGCCTGTCATTTGTAGTTTCAATTAAGAGGTCTCCAGAGCGGAGCCTCTTAACTGATTTGGGTGAACCTACTAACCCATCTAACCCTTTCTGTATAAAGAAAGGTGACATTTTTCCAATCGGTTTTTCATTGGTGGAGTGCATGATTAAAAACCGCGGGATAGGACCTGATGGTAATTCAGTCCGCTGCCTCTTTGAAGCAATATTGCTGTCAGTGTCTGTGTTTTCAGATAGGGGCCGGGTTGGGGCCCCTGAAGAAATGAGTTTATCAGGATTCATGGAATTTATTAAAGTGTTCAGTGCCCGGGCTCCCCACCCACCACGGAGCCCAAAGGGACGCCCACTACCCGGCATGCAATAAATGCGCTCGGGAGTGGGACGCCAGGGCTACCCAGACACTATACCCGCACCGCCGCCAGCCTGAATCCTGTCCCTCGGACCATGAGGGTAGGGGCGTGGCATTGACACGGTTGACCCTCGCAGGCGAACCTACTAGCCGATTGATCCTAGCCGGGCCTTCCAGGACCACCCGTCTTGTCGAAGCAGGGGCCAAAGTGGTGTATTGAAGCTGGGCCCCTCAACCACCAGGATCCCCCTTTCCGAATTTCCACGGGTCGCAGCGCACGGCAAACACGCCGGATTCCATTGATGTAAGCCCGGAACCTAGGCTGTGGGCGTTGGATCCCAGTGATGCTAGTCTGGAAGTCCAGCAGCGTCACTGGGAGGTCCCCTCACCACGTACAGGTGCCCACGTCGAGGGGTGTGAGATTTAGTGCATCCAAAAAACTTTCAATTAGTCGGCCTCGTCTATCCAATTTAGGAGAGCCCCATAATGGGTGGTGCCCGTTAAAGTCCCCTAATATACAGAGAGGTGGAGGTACCTGTATAAAGAGGTCTTCAAGATCTTTTAAAGAGTTAGTACAGTTTGGCGGTAGGTATATTGAGACTAGTGTTATTGCACTATGGAGAATTATACGAACAGCAACAGCTTCTATTTCAGTTTGGAGTGGGATATGTTTAGTTGGGATCTTTGAATTTACTAAGATTGCCACACCACCATGGACAGCGCTAGCGGTATTTCGATCTCTTCGATAAATGCAATAGTTATTTATCGAAGGAGAAATTTGTGTGGTTAGGTAAGTTTCCTGTAAACAAAAGGCAACCGGAGAATATTGATTAATTAGGTATTGAATATCGTCTGTGTTTGAACGAAAGCCTCTGCAATTCCATTGTAAGATGCTGTGGTTCATTTTGGTTTAGATGAGGACGATTCATCTGACTGTTTTTTGTTTGAGGAGGATTTTTTTCGGTCTCTTTTCGGGAAGGTAGGGCGACCGGTATCCATAGTATCGTTTGCGTGAAGTTCTAGTATTGGTTCTTCATGATCTGTGTTTACATCTACTTCCATACTACCAGTGGATGATTCAGGTTTATTGTTGTGTTTAGTAGTTTTCAGTTTTTCTTTGTCATGCGGGACTGTCCGAGTCTCAACTGGGATACTGATTGGAGTGTTGGTCGATTCAGTGGTTTTAATTTGATGTGTGTCTTTGACAGGGCTTCATAATGTGTTTTTAACCCAGTTAGATAGAGATGTGCAGGGAGGTATGGATACATCTGTTTGAGCTGCTGTTGAATTAAAGCTTCGAGTGTGAGCTGCATATGAACGACTGGGCATGGTCGACATAACCTGTCTGCGTGCCTCGGGGTACGTGACTTTGTGCTCTATTTTATATTTTTGGATTTTCTTCCCCGTTTTCCACATTTCACAAGATTTGGAAAAGGCTGGGTGACTTTCTTTGCAGTTTGGACAAATGGGAGTTGAGGCTGAACAGTCTGTTTGTGTATGCTCCTTGGAACCACAAATTGGACAAATGGCATCACCTCTACATGCTTGTTGCGAATGTCCATATTTTTGGCATTTAAAGCAACGTAGAGGTTTTTGTTTGTTTGTTTTGTTTTGTTTTTATTGGCGCATTAGCTACGGAGGCTATAATGCGCCAAGACCAAGTCGTATATAAAAAATTTTTAAACTTTCAGTGACCTACATAGTTAGGTCACTATGTCAAGATGTATAAAAGAAACATGTAAATTTCATATAAGATCAAAAATGTTTATTGACTTTAAAAAGGTAAAAACAGCAGACACATGGTCATTGTCAGATAAAATCTGACTGAGTGTATACGGCTCAGTCAGATGATTAAAAGCGGTAAAACGGATATTACCAAAATCTGGACAATCAATTAAAATGTGTCTCACAGTTAAAATTGTGCCACAGGACACACACATAGGAGGGTCATCAGCCCTCAGCAGAAACGAATGAGTCAAATGACTGTGTCCTATGCGGGTCCGGGCAAGAACAACTTCCTCCTTACGATTCCCGCGCAGACTAGACTGCCACGGTTCAATTACAGACTTTATACGATATAGTTTATTTCCAGTCTGTCTATTCCACGAGTCCTGCCATTGGGAGTGTATCTTCTGCTGTATTGTTTGCCTGTAGTCTGTATAGGGGACTGACAGGCAGCGATTTTTATTGGGGATTGCTGATTTGGCTGCGGCGTCAGCCAAATCATTTCCCTTAATCCCAACGTGGCTCGGAATCCAGCAGAAGCGGATATCATATTCACGTTCCCGGAGGAAGTGAATCTTCTGCTGAATGCAAGACAGAACCGGATGAAGATTATATATCACAGATGTTAAAGCCTGTAACACACTGAGGGAGTCAGAATATAAAATGAACCGTTGGTGTTGGCATTCACTAATGTGTTCCAAGGCTAACTCTATAGCGTGCAGCTCTGCAGTAAAGATACTGCATTCAGAGGGAATCTGCTCCGATGTAGTGGTGTCTGTAAAGACAGCAGCAGATCCCACATATAATTCCGACTTCGAACCGTCTGTGTAAACTGGCGCGAAGTCAGAATGTTCAGCTCGATGTGCTGAATGAAGCTGCAGGTAGACAGACGATGGAGTGTCCGACTTTCCCCAATTCCTAAGGGACAAGTCACATGCTGGGAAATGAGCATGCCAGGGTGGAAGGGGTTGCTTCGGTGTTTGGGCAACCTTGTCTACCTTGATATTAAGTTCTTTGAGTAGCTCTTGGAGACGAATACCAAAAGGTCGGTTGGCAGTCTTACGGGTGTTGTACAAATTTTCCCATCGTGGCTCAAAAACGGATAGCCACGTAGGATGGTCTGGCAGGGATTTCAGTTTTAAGGCGTAGTTTAGAGACAACTGCTTACGTCGAAGCGATAACGGCGGTTCGTTTGCTTCGACGTATAAGCTCTGGACTGGAGATGTTCGATATGCTCCAATAGCAGTACGGAGAGCCAGATGATGGACAGGATCCAGCCAACGAAGTACACTGTCTCTGGCCGAATTGTATACCAGGGACCCGTAATCTAGTCTGGATCGTACAAGTGCACGGTAGATGCGTAGTAGGGTGCATCGATCGGCACCCCAAGATGTAGAGGAAAGAGAGCGTAAAATATTCAGCCCTCTTGTGCACCTTGTTCGGAGTTGACGGATGTGATCCAGAAAGGTCAACTTTTTGTCAAATACGAGTCCCAAGAATTTTGTATCTGCTGCTATTGGAATAGAATTTTGTCCGAGCCTTAATTCAGGTTCAGGATGAAGATTACGCTTACGACAAAAATGTACGCAAACGGTCTTCTCCGGCGAGAACCTGAAGCCATTTGCAAGTGCCCAGGAGTTGAGACGATCAATGCCTTTCTGCAGTTGTCTTTCAATAACCCTCATGTTGCATGACTGACAAAATATGCTAAAGTCATCAACATAGAGGGCACTGTTTACGGTTGGAGGAAGTTGTTCTGTAATGGAATTTACTTTGATGGCAAAAAGCGTGACACTTAATACTGATCCTTGTGGTACTCCCTCCTCTTGGCTAAAGGAACGAGAGAGTGAGGATCCCATACGAACTTGGAAAGATCGATTGGCTAAAAAGTTTTTAATAAAAATGGGGAGTTGCCCCCCAACGTAGAGGATTAGGTATGTAAGGCCGTATTCGGCAGTTTAAATAGCCAGCTTTTACTGAGGATGGCAAATCTGGGGTGCTGAATGTTAAAATTATGGATCGGGTTGGAACAAGATTTCCATCTTTTTTGGTTTTTATACGTTTTGCACTAATTACTTTTTGATTGCCCAGTTCCTGTACTAGTTCCTCTTCAGATACTGTAATCAGGTCCCACTCTGTGATGACACCTTTTGACGAGTTTAACGTATTGTGGGGAGTTACAGATATGGGTAGCCCAGCAAAGGTTGTTGTTTTAAGCAGCCATTCTGAATGTTTTGAGGAAGCTGTTTCGATTAGTAGGTCTCCGGACTGCAGACGTTTAACCATTTTCGGCGTACCAGCAATGGATTCCAAAAATCTTTGGATGACAAATGGTGACAATTTGCCAACAGGCTGGTTGGAGAGCGAATGTATTACAAGGAAGTTTGGCATCTCATTGTTCTGCACTTCTCTTCGGAGCCTTTTTGGTTGGTTTAGGTCATCATCATTTGGTATGTCTGGCCTTGAATTTGAAGGCTCTAGTGGTGGATAGTCATTTATATCCATCGTTACTCCTTTTTGCCCTGGAGGATAACTTTTCCCCCAGGTTACCGGCCCCGCCACGGGGAGGCAGGAGCAGTGCCGCTCGGAGGCCAAGCGATTGAAGTGTTAGTTAATTAGTAAAAATATAAATTGAGGAAAATGTAAAGAAAGGTGTATTTCCTTCCTGTGTTCTACTTGTTACTTTTCAAGTATAGAACTGTTTTTTAAAGTAAAACTGTTTATAGAAATGTGAACGTAAAATATAATTTCAATCACTTATCAAGAGCACTTTATAAATCGCAAGAATATAGCTTGGCCTCGAAATACGCTTGGCACCCGGGGCCGTATACTCAGGTGGAAGAGAAGCTGATATGATAGCAGAGGGAAACACTGCTGCTGCGCCAACAGTTGAAAGAGATTTGGAACCATCCGTATATACCGGCAAGAAGTCAGCACAGCTTTGAAGATGGCTAGCATGGAGTTGTTGCACATTCAGTGTCGGTAGGCGATTCTTTCCCCATTGTAGAAAATAAGTATCACAAGTTAGTTGAGGAAACGATGTCCACGGAGGATGACAGTAATTCTCTATCTGTTGCCTATTGTGGAGAGGAACATTCCAGTTCTGTGATATTTCAAGAAGCCGTAGGCCAGCTGGTCGGATTTTACCTGGTTTATTTCTATAGAGATTAATTAGTGGTTGATTAAAAAGGTAGGGCTGAATAGGATGCAAAGAGCAAGTCTGTATTTTGGCTGCATATTTAAGTAACAGCATTTTTCTGCGGAGATGTAGAGGGGGCTCATGAGCTTCAATGTATAGACTATGAGTTGGAGATGTCCTATACTTTGTTTGTTTGTTTGTTTGTTTGTTTGTTTGTTTTATGGCGCATTAGCATCTAAAGCTATAATGCGCCAAGTCAAAAAGATGTAGAATATAAAATTTAAATTATTTGTATATTATTTTAAAAGAATATACGATTTAAAACGTTCATGTAGTGTAAAATGATAAAAATATTTTAGATTGAATTATTTAGATTAATAAGTTGTAAAAACTTAAAAATAGCTGACATATTGTCATTGTCGTTTAAAACCTGTCTGAGTGTATAAGGTTCAGACAGATGGCTAAAACATAAACGGCGGTCATTATAAAAGGACGGACATTCAATTAAAATATGACGGACTGTTAAAATGGTGTCACAATTTCTACACATAGGACGATCGTCTGCCCTCAGCAGATAGCAATGTGTCAAGTGACAATGTCCTATGCGGAGCCGAGATAGAACAACTTCCTCTTTTCGGCTCCTGCGCAGACTAGACTGCCAATGTTCAATAACAGGCTTAATCTCATATAACTTGTTTGTAGTCTGTCCATGCCAAGAGGGTTGCCATTGGGATATCAGTTTCTTTCGAATTACTTGCCTGTAGTCTGTATAGGGGACTAACAGGCAAGAGTTAAATAGGTTCGCTGATTTGGCTGCAGTGTCTGCCAAATCATTTCCTGAGATCCCAATGTGGCCTGGGATCCAGCAGAAACGAACATCAAATTTGAATTCTGCTAGGGAGTGTAGCTTCTGCTGTATCCGGGTCAGGACAGGATGAGGGTTGAACCTCATCGATGATAAAGCCTGCAATGAACTCAGAGAATCGGTATATATAATATATTTTTTGTGGTGGGTGGTTCGTATGCGATCTAAGGCTAGCTCAACCGCATGCAGCTCTGCAGTGAACACACTGCATTCGTTGGAGATCTGCTCAGATACCGTGGTATCTGGGAAAACAGCTGCAGATCCAACAGACATTTCTGACTTCGAGCCATCTGTGTAGATGGGCAAGAAGTCAGCATGTTCAGAGCGATCAGCTAAAAAGAGCTGCAGGTAGACGGTGGACGAAGTATTGTCCTTTCTCCAATTGTTAAGGGAGAAGTTGCAGTTTGGGACACGAGCATGCCAGGGTGGAAAAGGTTGCCCTGGTGATGGGGCAACATTGTCTAATGTGATGTTCCAATCGTTGAGTAGCCTTTGGATACGAATACCGAATGGTTGATTGGCAGTCTGGCGAATGTTGTACAGATTTTCCCAACGTGGCTCAAAAACGGGTGTCCACGTCGGATGGTCTGGCAGGGATTTCAGTTTTAAAGCATACTGTAGAGACAACTGTTTCCTGCGAAGCGATAACGAGGGCTCATTCGCTTCGACATAGAGGCTATGGACAGGAGAAGTTCGAAATGCTCCTGTGGCAATACGGATCGCCTGATGGTGGATGGGATCCAGCCATCGGAGTACACTGAGTCTAGCGGATGCGTATACCTGGCACCCGTAATCTAACTTAGATCGTACGAGTGCACGATAGAGGCGCAAAAGGGTACATCGGTCAGCGCCCCAGGAATGTGAGGAGATTGCACGTAGGATGTTCAAACCTCTCGTGCACTTCGCACGTAGTTGACGGATGTGTTCTAGAAAGGTCAGCTTTTTATCGAATATAAGCCCCAAAAATCTAGTCTCAGGTACTACTGGGATAGCATTTTGTCAAAGCCTCAGTTCAGGTTCAGGGTGAAGATTGCGCTTTCTGCAAAAATGCATGCAAACCGTCTTTTGTGCAGAGAACCTGAACCCGTTATTCGTTGCCCATGAGTTCAAATGGTCAATGGCACGTTGCAGTTGCCTCTCAATTACCCTCATGTTGCAGGAATGACAGAATATGCTAAAATCGTCAACATAGAGGGCACAGTTTACAGTTGGAGGAAGTTGTTCTGTGATGGAATTCACTTTAATGGCAAAAAGCGTAACACTTAAAACGGATCCTTGAGGTACTCCCTCCTCTTGGATAAAAGAGCGAGAGAGAGTAGATCCTACACGGACTTGGAAAGATCGGTGACATAAAAAATTTTTAATGAAATTGGGGAGATTACCTCTAAGGCCGATGCTGTAGAGGTCTTTTAAAATTCCAAATCTCCAAGTTGTGTCATACGCTTTTTCCATATCGAAGAACACTGACACCAGGTGTTCTCGTTTTAAAAAGGCATCTCGAATGGAAGTTTCGAGCCTGATTAAGTGGTCCAAAGTTGACCTATTCCTACGGAAGCCGCACTGAAATCTGGAGAGAAATCCATTAGCTTCCAAATACCAGATAAGGCTGTTGTTTGTTTGTTTGTTTCGGAATTTATTGGGCGCATCGGCAACTATGGCCATAGTGCGCCATGCATATGGTAACTATACATGTAATTTCTTTTCAAATAGGGAAAATGGAAAGAAGGGACCAAAACGTTTTTCTAACTAAAGGAGGTGATATACTTTAATTATCTTGAGAAAATTATAAATGCTTGAGACATTTGTTTCGTTGTTTAAAATTGAGGTAAGTGTAGGATCTTTTGTTGTGGCTGAAGTGCAAAGCATCTGGCGTTCTCTTGTATATTTTGTGCATTCGACCAGAATGTGTTTCACTGTGAGCATTGTATTACAGTGATGACATTGAGGGGGTATCTCTCCTCTTAAAAGATAACCATGAGTTACATTTGTATGTCCTATTCGCAGACGAGCCAATATTACCTCCTGGTGTCGGATTGAACTGAGGCTGGAAGGCCATCGCTCAAGGTTTGGCTTGATACTTCGAAGTTTATTGTTTGGCTGATTTTCCCATAATAACTGCCATTGGCGCGTGCATTTTTCATGGATTATTGGTCGATAGTCTTGATGAGGCACTTTCCACTTGTTCTCAGATGAAAGGTGAGCTAATTTGGCAGCATTGTCCGCTAGTTCATTTCCAGGAATTGCCATATGTCCTGGGACCCAGCAGAAGTGTATGTTTTTCCCAAGTACTGATAAGGTATGCAGAGAGTTGACTATTCTTTCCACGACTGGGTGGGTCATGTTCATTGTGTTTTTTAGTGCTTGAAGGGCACTTAAGGAATCTGTGAAAATAATGCTGTTGTTAATATCGGAAGACTCGATATAATTCAGTGCAACCTGAATTGCTATTAGTTCTGCGGAAAATATACTGAACTCACGTGATAACTGATAAGCTAATGTGATGTTTGGGAAAACTGCGGCGATTCCAACGTGGACATCATTCTTTGATCCATCAGTATGTACTATGGAAAAGCTAGGAAACTGGTTCACTACTGCATGGTATAGCTGCAAGAAGTTTTATCTATGCAATGTAGATTTATTCCATTCATGTAGATGTAAGTCACATGAGGGCGGAATGATATTCCAAGGAGCAAGAGAGGATGGGAGGCTATGTGCCACATTGTCTAAGGTTAGATTTAGTTCTTCTAAGAGGTGTTTTATTCTCATGCCCAAAGGACGATTAACATTAGGGCGGTTTTGGTATAACCTGGTGTGCTGTGATGAAAAAAGTATCTGCCAATTTGGGTGTTCTGGCATAGATCTAATTTTATAGGCGTAACGTAGTATCAGTTGTTGTCGCCTGATCGAAAGAGGAGGTTCGTGTGCTTCAGCATATAAGCTATGTATTGGAGACGTGCGATATGCTCCTAATGCAATCCGTATGCCACTATGATGGATAGGGTCAAGCCAGCGAAGGGCACTAGGTCTTGCTGAACTATAGACTTGTGCTCCGTAGTCAAGTTTTGATCTTATTAATGCTCTATATAGCCGTAATAAAGTAAGGCGATCAGCTCCCCAATTAGTTGCAGAGAGAACCCGGATGATATTTAGTTTTTGTTGACATGAGTTTCTTAGTCTTTTGATATGCTCAACAAAGGTGAGTTTCTGGTCTAAAGTGATTCCTAAGAACCGTATGCTCGGTTGAACTGCTATTGGTTGGCGATTCAGTTCTAGCTCTGGATTGGGATGGAGTTTTCGTTGGCGGCAAAAATGGATGCAAAATGTTTTTTTCCGGACAAAGTTGAAATCCATTAGTCTGAGCCCATGAACAGATCTTATTTATTGCCCCTTGCAACTGTCTCTCAATAGTATTCATGTTTTTTGCATGACACCAAATACTCAGGTCGTCTACAAACAGTGCTTTATCAATAGTGTTTGGAATTTGTCCGGCAATGGTGTTTATTGCAATTATAAAAAGTGAAGCACTGAGTACAGAGCCTTGAGGAACTCCTTCTTCTTGGGAAAATACTTGGGTTGTTGTTGTTGTTGTTGTATTTGGGTTTTCTGGCACAAGGGCCTCTTGGGCCATATTGTGCCTGTTCGATATTTGCTTATCACTAATTTCTCATGTTATTGTGATCATAGGCTATTATAAAGATTTATCTGTTTCAAATAAGTAAACAGTTCCTCCAAATTTGCATCATTGCCAAGAATCTGCAATAAGGTAATCGGTTCCTTCAAATGGGATAGGGATGTAAAGGTTGATTTTCTGGTAGTTGAAAGTTGGGGACATTCAATGAGAATATGATATATTGTCAACTGAGACTGGCACAACAAACACTGAGGAGGGTTCTCTCCCATAAGCAAATACAGATGAGTTGGATGTGAATGTCCAATGCGGAGCCTTGCTAGAATTACTTCTTGTCGCCTGCTTTTCCTAATACTAGATGTCCACAATTTTGGCTCTTTTTTTATCTGCAGCAGTTTATTATTTATTTGAGCTTTCCAGAGGTCAGACCATTGCTTCCTACATGATGTTTCAATGATGGATTTGTAGTCGGTGTAGGGCACTGTTTGTTGCCTGGAATTGCTTGAGTCAGGGTGTTTAGCGGCGGCGTCCGCTTGTTCATTACCTGGAATGCCTGCATGACCAGGTATCCAGCAGAAGGTAACCTTCTGGTTGGCGTTTTGACAGTAAAATAACTTGGACCGTATCTCTTTAAGAATCGGATGTGAGGGCGACATGGTAGTTTGAATGGCAGTGATTGCGCTTAAGGAGTCTGTGTATATCAGGGATTGCTTTATACAGCTGTTGTGTATTCTATCTAGAGCTAGTTTAATAGCAAATAATTCTGCAGTATAGATAGTACATTCCGTAGGAAGAGACACAGCATCTGAAAAGGTAGAAGAAACTGCTGCAGCACCAACGGCTGCATCTGTTTTGGAGCCATCAGTATAGATAGGTACTTTATCTGAATTTTCCAACAAATGAGTTTTATGGAGCTGTTGATAGTTTATATTTGCCAGAGAGGATTTTCCCCATCTTGAAAAGAAATTGTCGCAGAGAGGTGAGAATTCAGTCCAGGGAGTTTCAGGAGTAGCAAAGTCTTGGAATATGTTGTGAAATTTAAGACCCCAACTGATCGTGAGTTCTTGCAGTCGAATCCCTGCAGGGCGGTTTTCATTAGGCTTATTGTGATATAATTCAGCATATTGAGGATCAAACAGGTACTGCCAGCTAGGGTGGAATG
Organism: Mastigoproctus giganteus; assembly: GCF_048544385.1. Classification (NCBI taxonomy): domain Eukaryota; kingdom Metazoa; phylum Arthropoda; class Arachnida; order Uropygi; family Thelyphonidae; genus Mastigoproctus; species Mastigoproctus giganteus. The sequence goes on from NC_143580.1 coordinate 103,840,639, forward strand.
GCATGCTTTTAATTTTTGCTGCATACTTACACAATAAGGATTTTCTCCTGAGATGCAAAGGGGGTTCATTTGCCTCAATATACAGGCTGTGGACCGGAGATGTTCTGAAGGCTCCCACAGCTATCCTAAGAGCACTATGCTGTATGGTGTTCAGACGTAACAGTGAACTTTTCCTAGCGGAGTCATAGACAGGTGATCCATAGTCTAATCGTGATCTTATTAAAGCTCTATACAGATGAAGGAGAGAGCTTCTGTCAGCACCCCAGGACTTAGCAGAGACTGCTCTCAGGATGTTCAGTTTTTTTAGACATGTAGTTCGAAGGAAAGCAATATGGGAAGCAAAATTAAGTTTGTTATCTAAGTATAACCCCAACAGTCGGAAACTGTTAGTGACAGGAATCAGGTTGTTTTTTAAAAATATTTCTGGATCTGGGTGAAGTTTGCGTTTTTTACAAAAATGAATTGCACTAGATTTCTTTTCTGATAGGGAATAGCCATTCCGCAATGCCCATGATTCAATTTTAGCGATGGAAATTTGGAGTTGTCTTTCAATGGTGTTCATGGATTGGGATTGACAAGAAACAACGAGGTCATCAGCGAACATATACGATTCTACTGTATTAGGTACATCCTCTGTCATGTTTGTAATTCTTATTGAAAATAACGTCGGACTAAGAATGGACCCCTGAGGAACACCCTCCTCTTGTTCAAATGATTTAGATAAATTGTTCATGTATCTAACCTGAAATGTTCTGTGGCATAGGAAGTTTTGTATAAAGTGGGGTAAATGACCTCTCAAGCCAAAAGAATGAAGATCTTGAAGTACACCGTATCGCCAGGTGTTATCAAAGGCTTTCTCAATATCAAGATTGATCATGACCAGATGTTGTCCCCTTATAAAGGCATTTCGGATGTTTGCTTCTGCTTTTATCATTACATCTAACGTGGACCGGTTCTTTCGAAACCCGTACTGATTGTTATTTTGCAAGTTGTTAGTTTCCAGGAACCACGTTAGCCGCCTGTGAACCATTTTTTCCAAGACTTTGCCTAAGCAGCTGGTCAGTGAAATCGGCCTGTAATTATGTGGAAAGCTGCGATCCTTTCCTGGCTTTGGAAAGGCTAGTATAATTGAGTGACGCCATGAGTTTGGGTAAATATTTTCTAGAAATATTCGATTGTAATATTTTAACAATACCCTTTTTGTTCTGTTGTTTAGTTGGCTTATCATGATGTAGTAGATCCCATCTGGACCAGCAGCACTACTGGAAGTTTTATTGAGCGCCCCTAAAAGTTCTGTTAATGTAAATGGCTGGTTGTACGGGTGTGAAACTCTGGTGGAGAAATTGATCTTATGCTGCTCTGATGATTTTTTAATTTTCTGAAAGATTGGATCGTAGGTGGATACACCTGATATACTGGCAAATGATTCGGCTAAGGCATTTGCAATTTCTGCCGGAAAGGACAACTCCTTTCCTTTCCAGTTTAATATTGAGGATGGGGACTGGACATATTTGCCATCAATTGTTCGTATTTTCTTCCAGATGAGTCTGATATCTGTGTCCTTGTTTATACTAGAGGAAAAGCTAATCCATGCTTCTCTTTTTGCTTTCCTTCTTATTTGGCGGAACTTAGCTTTCATTCTTTTAAAACTAATTAGGTTACTGGTTGTGGGGAATTTGCGGAACAAATTCCAAGCCCTATTTTTTTGCTGTTTAGCGTATGTACAATCCGGATTCCACCAGTAATTATTGTGTTTGCGTTTCCCAGGCAAGGACTTTGGTATTGTAGAGTTGGCAGCTTGTAATATTTGATTAGTTATATGTTGTGTGACATAATCTATGGGTTGAAGTTGAATTATTTCATCATCTAACTGAACATTTGAAGCATATTCATTCCAGTGTGCCCTACGAAATTTCCATTTGGAGCGACCCGGCAAAGGGGAGTTGACCCGTGTTTGCAGCTTGCAGAGAATTGGTAGATGATCACTATTTAGTGGATTTTCAAGAACAGACCACTCCGTATTAGTACATATGGAGGGAGAGCAGATTGAAAGGTCTATAGCACTCATGGATCCTGTTGAAAAATGTATATAGGTAGGCTCTCCAGTATTCAAAAGGGTAAGTTGGCACACATCGAGAAGATTTTCTATTTGTTTACCTCTTTTGTCGATTGTTGGAGATCCCCACAGCGAGTGATGAGCATTGAAGTCTCCGAGTAAATAGAAAGGAGGTGGTAGCTGGTCTATTAGATTTTCTAGATTTTCTGAGGAGATTGAGGAATTTGGGGGAATATATATAGATGCTATTGTAATAGTCATGCCAATTTCTGCGCGCATTGCCACTACCTCAAAAGGAGTCTGAAGAGCAACAGGTTTAGATGGAATATTATTTCTAACAAGAACTGCCACGCCTCCACGAGCTGGCGAGTCGATACTCCTATCTCTTCTGAACATGGTATAATTTTTAATGGTAGGACACACTTGTGGATTTAAATAGGTTTCTTGTAGGGATATACATGCTGGTTCATAGCGGTTTACGAGATCATGCAAGTCATCTTTTGCATTACGAAAGCCTCTACAATTCCACTGAAGAATTCTTTCCATTATGCATTCTTGTTAGTTGTTTTTGCTTCTGACAGTTTTTTGGTTGTAGCTTGTTTATACCTCTCTATTTTTACTTTGTCTTTCTTAGGAAAGAAAGGACGTGTTGTGTCTATCTCATCAGTTGCGTGGAGTTCTAAAATTCCATCATCTGAATTTTTCTCCTGATCAATATCCATTTCCGTTGAAATCCGTGGATGCACCATTGGGGTTTCTGTAGCTTTTGGTTTCATTGTTGACGCATCGGCTGGAATGGAGATTGGAGTATTGCTGGCTTGTTCAGTTGTTTGTTGTGAAGGACACTGTTTGGGAGGAGTGAGTATGGATCGTGCCCAATTCGCGATAGATGTATTAGGAGGAACTGTAACGTCCGTTTGGATACTTACTGATTGCACCTGTTTGGCAGCTGTGGCATACGTTCGCTTTGGCTCCATTTTGATTATTTCTCTTCTCGCCTCTGAATAAGTGACTTTGTTTTCCACTTTATATTTCTGTATTTTTTCCCTTGCTTCCATTGTTCGCATATTTTAGAGAAAGCTGGATGATTCCCTTTACAATTTGGGCAATTAGGAGTGGTAGCATTGCAATCGGATTGATTGTGGTCTTTCGATCCGCAGTTAGGACATATTGCCTCACCTCTACATGCAGTCTGAGAGTGTCCATATTTTTGGCACTTATAGCACCTGATTGGGTTTGGGATGTAGGGTCGGACACGGCAATGGAGATAGCCTGCTTTGACAGATGGTGGTAAGATGGGAGAGCTAAAAGTGAGGATTATGCTCCTTGTTGGAATGAGAGTACCATCTTTACGGGTCATGATTCTCCTGGCTTGGATGACTCTTTGTTCTCGTAGCTCTTTGACTATTTCCTCCTCTGATACGGTTAATAAGTCCCATTCTGCAATTACTCCCTTGGAGGAATTTAAGGTGGCATGGGGAGTGACTTTTATTGGATATCCGCCGAAAGTTGTCAGATTTAATAGCTTTGCAGAATGCTGGGATTTCGTGGTCTCTACCAGAAGATCCCCAGACTGGAGTCGCCTTACTGATTTTGGTGAACCTGCGACAGCCTCTAAGCATTTTTGCACAAGGAATGGGGACAATTTACTCAAAGGCTGGTCTGATGTAGAGTGCAGTATGAGAAATGCTGGTATCTCCTCTTGAGGATTTGTTTTCAACCTCTTGGGTTGGGAGAAGTCATCATCGGTGTGTTTAGTCGCTAGTTTTGAGCTCGGAGGCTCTAAAGGTGGAAACGAATTGTTATCCATCTTTGCTCCTTTCAGCCCCGGGAGAGTGGATTTCTTCTCCCAGGTTACCGGCCCCGCCACGGGGAGGCAGGAGCAGTGCCGCTAGAGTGACCAAGCGGTATAAGAGTTAGTATATTAGTTTAAATGAAAAAAAGAAAGGTGATTTGCCTTTCTGAAACTTACTTACAGATCGTAAGTCTAAGTTTACTAGTATTTAATGAAAACGTAAGAAAACTTTTTTAACTGAACAAAAACTGCAGCTTCAAGAAAAACGCTCTAGAAATCACTGAGAATCGCTTGATCACTATAACGCTTGGCACCCGGGGCCGGGAAAATACTTGGGACAGTGAGGTTTTGAATCGAACCTGGAATGTACGCTTGCATAGGAAATTCTGTATGAAAATCGGGAGGTGACCCCGAAGTCCATGACGATGTAATTCACGGAGTATTCCATACTTCCACGTGGAATCATAGGCCTTACTGATGTCAAAGCAGACTAACACATGGTGTTCCGATCTGAGGAATGCATTTCGGATGGAAGTTTCTAGTCTGACTAGTTTATCTAGTGTAGATCTGTTTTGTCGGACACCGTATTGTGCAGAATGTAGGAGATTGAGATTTTCAAGGTACCAGATCAGTCGGCGGTTCACCATCTTTTCGAGAGTTTTGCAAATGCAGCTGGTCAAGGCAATTGGTCTATAATGAGTGGGATTTGTAGGGTCTTTACCTGGTTTAGGGAAGGCAAGGACTGTGGCACGATGCCATTGATTAGGGAATTTATCTTCCAGGAAGAGTCTATTGAATAGATGAAGAAGTAACTGTAATGATTCGGTACTAAGTTTCTGAATCATGGAATAGTGAATATTATCTGGTCCTACAGCACTGCGTCTAGATGTTGACAAGGCTCTGTGTAATTCGTGAATGGTAAAAGGTAAGTTGTATTGTTCATCTCCTTTTGAAGAGAAGTTTAACTTTTGTTTTTCTAAACTTGTTTTTAATCTTCTGAAAGTCGGTGTATAACTTTCTATTGCTGATGTTTTTGCAAAGGTTTCGCCCAGTATATTGGCAATTTCAGCAGGATCATTTACATACTGCCCTCTCCATTCCATGATGGGTAGAGGTATCGTTTTATATTTGCCACTCATTTTTCTGATTGCTTTCCAAATTTTATGTGTAGGCGTTGTTTGATTAATAGTTGAAGTGAATCGGATCCAAGCAGCCTTTTTATTGCAGCGTCTGACATATCTCGCTCTTGCTCTAGCGCGCTTATATTGAATGAGATTGGTTGTAGTTGGACTCCGGCGAAAAGAATTCCAAGCTTTGCTTTGCTCTTTTTTAGCCACAAGGCATTCATCACTCCACCAGGTTTTTGGATGAATCGGTAATTTAGATGAGGATTTCGGGATAGTTTGTTCTGCTGCATGTAATATCGTTTTTGTGACATAGTCAACTGCTTCATCAGTTGTGGAATTTTGGATTATTTCGGAATCAAGCTTAGTTAATTTTTTATAGGACTGCCAATCTGCTTTTTCAGTGAGCCAATGTGGAATTTTAGTAGGATGATGAGAGGGCTTATTAAGTAGTTCAATTATTATGGGGAAATGATCGCTATGTAGCGGATCGTTGTTTATCGTCCACTTTAGAATAGGATATAAGGTTGCTGAACAGATAGACAAGTCTATTGAAGTGCTTGTTCCTGAAGGAAGGTGAACGTATGTTGGTGAACCGTCATTTAGAAGAAGGAGGTTGTTATAGTCTAGACACTGTTCAATTAGTTTTCCTCTTTGGTCGATGTTGTTGTTACCCCATAGAGTGTGATGACCATTTAAGTCTCCCAAAATGAGGAACGGTGTTGGGAGTTGGGCTATAAGATTGTTGAGATCATTTTGTTGGAAGGTATAGCTTGGTGGGATGTATAAGGAGCAGATTGTCATATGGATGTCAGCTGCCACACGGACTGCTACTGCCTCTAGGGGAGAGTTCAGTGAGACCTGTTTGGTAGCAATATGTTGGTTTGTTAAAATGGCTACACCACCATGTGCAATATTCCCATTGGTTCTGTCTTTTCTAATAATGTTGTAACGAGACAGTTTTGGTGTATTTTGGGGTTTTAAATACGTCTCTTGAAGGCAGAGACATATTGGTGAGTACTTACAAGAAAGATCGTATAGGTCATCGATATTGGCACGGAATCCACGACAATTCCACTGTATTATTCTGTGCATTATTTATCTCTTATTAGGCTTTCTGAGCGTTTTCGGGTTGCTGAAGTTTTCTGTTTTTCACTTTTGCTTTTATCTTTTTTTGGGAAGGAAGGCCTTTCGGTGTCCATGTCTTCTTCAACAAAAATTTGAAGAACAGGGTCATCTGCTGATTTTTCTTCAGTGTCCATTTGTTGTTGGTGACTAGAAGTTAGGATATGTTTTTCTTTGGGTCCTTGATCCGGACTCTGGACATTTTCTTGTGGTATGGTAATTGGTGTATTGACTGCTTGGGTTTGAGTTGCACTGTACAAAGATTTTACGTAATTTGAGAAAGACTGTTTTGGGGATACTGTTAGTTCAGTTGGCGATCCGGTTGATTGGAATTTTTTGATGGCTTGGGCATACGTAGGTCTGTCTGTATGAGTTGGTGGTGAGATGATTCTTTTTGCTTCTTGGTAAGAAACATTATGCTCAGTTTTATATTTCTGGATAAGTTTCTCACTTTTCCAGCGCTCGCATATTCTGGCATAAGCGGGATGATCTTTCTTGCAATTTGGACATACTGATTGAGCAGCATTACACTTTTCGCAATCATGTTCGATTGAACCACACTTTGCGCAAGTAGGGGTTCCCCGGCAAGCTGTTTGGGAATGTCCATACTTCTGGCATCGGAAACACCGTAGCGGGTTTGGGACATACGGTCTGACATTACATACCAGATATCCGGCCTTAATGGATGATGGACGATTCGGTGTGTTAAAGGTCAAGATCAGATTGCGGGTAGGGATCAGATTACCATCTTTTCTCGTGGAGATTCTCTTGACATGAATAACTCCTTGTTCTTTCAGTTCTTCTAGCATTTCTTCTTCAGTTACATCTAGTAAGTCCCAGTTTGAGATCACTCCTTTAGAGGTGTTTAGTGATCTGTGGGGTGTTACAGTTACTGGGAGACCTGCAAAGTAATTTGTTTTCAGAAGTCGCTCAGAATGTTTGGTATTAGACGTCTCTATGAGAAGATCTCCTGATCTGAGTCTTTTTACGGATTTCGGAGATCCTGCTTTACTTTCCAATTCCTTTTGAATTCTAAAGGGAGAAAGTTTGCCAACTGCATTCTCACCAGTTGAATGGATGATCAGATAGGTTGGAATTGGATATGTCTCTGGCTCAGTTTTTTGGCGCTTTGCCGTTCCTGCTGTGGAACTGTCTTTCTTTTTTGACATCTGGGTTGCGTCTGGCAGCCCAGATAAGTCTGAGTTTGATTTACTCATTATGCTCTTTTTGGCCCCGGGAGATTCTTTTTCTCCCAGGTTACCAGCCCCGCCACGTGGAGGCAAGAGCGGTGCCGCCTAGTGACCCAAGCGAAGAAAAGGGTTAGTAATAACTAAAAATAAAAAGAGGGATTAAAGAAAGGTGGTTGTCCTTTCTAGGTTATAGTATTTGAATATATCTATTTAATTATAATATTCAGGAGTTATCGGACTTTCGAAACTCAGGAATAACGTATTTACAATTAAGCGTACTAGATAATCACTCTGGAAAGGCGCTGTGGTCACTAATATCGCTTGGCACTCGGGGCCCCAGATAAGGCGGGCATTGACCATTCTCTCCAGAATTTTGCACAGACAGCTAGTCAGAGCAATAGAACGGTAGTTCGTTGGGATTTTGGTATCCTTTCCTGGCTTAGGAAAGGCAAGCACGATTGCCTTATGCCAGGAATCCGGAAACTGCTCTTCTTGAAATATTCTGTTATATAGAAAAAGCAGTTGGTCCATGGATTTTTCAGACAGATGTTTGATCATATCATAATGGATAAGATCTGGTCCGGCAGCACTTGCCTTGGTGAGAGTTAGAGCTGTTTCTAACTCTTCCGTGGTAAAGGGCCCGTTATAGGGATGAGACATTCTTGATTTAAAGTTAATTGGCTGCTTTTCACATTTATCTTTCCAGACCAGAAATTCTGAGGAGTAAGCAGATGTTGACGAGATGGCAGAAAAAGTCTCCCCAAGTGCATTGGCTATTGCAGTTGGATCTGCAATAACGCATCCATTATACTCCAGGACCGATGAAGGGTGCGATGTATATTTACCCTTCATTTTCCGGATTTTGTCCCATATGGCTTTACTGCTGGTTGACTGGGTAATGGTGGATGTAAAGCGGACCCACGACTCCTTTTGGCTCTGACGACGAATATATCGCGCTTTTGCGCGTGCACGTTTGAAGGCTAAGAGATTGGCTGTGGTAGGATATCGTCGGAATATCCCCCAAGCTTTATTTTGTGCCTTTTTTGCTGCTGTGCATTCAGTATTCCACCAAGATTTTGGAAATGGC